>NW_026596039.1:11774182-11846046 GCF_907164565.1 Psammomys obesus
TATATATATATATATATATATATATATATATATATATATATACGCATTTGGTATGGTGTTAGCCACTTTTCTGTTGTTCTAACAAAATTACAAACAAAAGCAACTTAAGGAAGGGAGGATGTGCATGAACTCATGGTTCTTAACTGTGGGAAAGTCAGTACGGCAGGAGTGTGAAGCAGCTGGTCCTGTTGTGTCTGCAGTCAGGAAGCCATGAGAGGTTGATGCAAGAGCTCCCACCCACTTTCTCTTCTTCATTTAACCTGGGGCTGCAGCCATGGGTGGCGTCATCCACCTCCAGGGCGGGTCTTTCTTCCCCCGTTCCCTCTCTTTGGAAACATCCTCACAGCCATGTTTAGTAGTGTCTCCTAATCTAGCCTGCTACTTCTGGCACAGACCATTTTTAAGGAACATTTTCACTGCTATTGAATGGGAGATAATGGAGAAGAACTGATATCAGACAATGATTGTCTGGCTGCCCTCCTATATGGGATTCATTGCCATAGCCATTATATAATTTGTTCTTTCAAGGTGCATGGAGAAAATCACTGCTGCAGAGGACTGATTGGCCAGCTCAGCTTAGGAAATCCAGGAAAGGAAAACAGGAATCCTCACATTCACATCTCTGCATAGAACATCATTGTAGGAAGTTCAGTTTGGGCCAGTTGGAAGGAGAAAGGGTCCCCACAGGGTCCCTCTCAGAGCCGTCTTGGAAGAAATTGATGTATTCATTTTAATTCTCTCTAAGTTGTCATTAACCCCCATAGATAAGTTTCGCTCCAAGATAAGACCTCTGACAGAGGTTGCAGGAGGAGAAAGGGCTCTCTTTGAGGGTCCTGTCCTTTGCTCAGTGAAATATGATCTATTAGAGGTTTGCAAATCAATAAAGACAATTTAGGGCCCTTTCTTAGAGTCTTTGTGACTTAAAGGAAAGGAATAGTGCAGTGCCCCAGTGGTGCAATGGGCCCTTTTGCTCCTTCGCCTCTCAGCAATTATAGTAAATTTGCCTAATGCACTAAAAGCCAATGAATCTTATAGACTGATGATGGGGCTGGGGAAGGGAAAAGGGAAGATGTCAGATGCTAGTAGATGCCCTGCTAACCTTGATTTTAATTAGGCGTTAGTGACTAACAAACAAAACAATCCTTCATTTGTGACAACCAGCCATAATGACTGAAGGCTCACAATTAGTTGGTTGTTGCAAAGAGCATCATCCCACACTGTGAGAAAACTCAAAATGGCTTCCCACCTCTGGCTCACCTTTTATGAAGGCACGAGGGCTCTACTCTGCTGGGGGTGGGTACAGACCTTTTCCCTCCAAAGTGCAGCCTAGGCTTAGCAGCTCTTTCATGCCCTCCTGCCCCTCGCAGCAGTGTGTGATCCTAAGGTGACTGGACTCACCGGTATTAATCACAAGGTAAACGTCACATCAAACCTTTCTCTTGGGCGACGGATAGAATATTAATAGTCTAAAACCTCAAATCCGAAATCGTACAAAATTACTGGGATATATTTGCCAAGCTGTCATGGTCAAGAAAGATAAGGGAAGACTTCAGAACTATTCCAAGAAGAGGAGACATAATGGCATCCGAATGTGTGTGCATCTTACAATGCAGTTTTTCTTTTCCATATGCAATACTGTTAGAATAATGGAGGAGTTTTAATAAAGTCTATTTATGTGTTAGCAGTGCTATCACTACATTAATTTCCTGTTTTTATTATTGTACTATGGTAACGTAAGAAAATTCCTTATTTGAAAAAAATACAGTGAAGTGTTGATGGTTAAAAATGCATTTACCCTCAAATTATTCGGAAAAAAAAAATCTTGCTGCACCACCTCTCCTCTCTTTTTCTGTCTCCTATTGCTCCACCTTTTGAAAGCAAATACAGGACTTCCCTCGTGTGAGCATGGGGTAGAGGGTATGTTTACTATGCATATTTTCCCTAAGTCTCAAATAATGACAAAATTGAAACCCAGAAGAAAGAAATTCAGTTGGTAAAGAGATTCTAAAAGAATAAAAATTTTCAGGCTTATTCCCTTCCCTTCTCCACATGGCAAAAGTTGAGCTCCTCTATCCAAATCATATCTGGTTCTGTGATTTAAACCTTCAAATCTGCAGAAAAGAAGCCACCAGCACAGCTCTGCAGATGATGAAGTTCCTTACATGATAAGATTAGTTGAGATTTACGCAGAGAAGCAGAGAAAAATGAAAGGATTTGGCCTGGTGATCACCAGGCTCCATTCCAACCCAATATTCTGTGACCCTCCCCCACCCCCTACCCAGATCCTATGAAGTAGAAAATAAAATACTACAACAGTCTGTAGCCTTTTAAAACACTTGAAGGAAAACACCTTCCTACTTTGCTGCTGTTTCTTAAGACCACATGTGGCAAGGTAAGTGGCTGCTCCACCTGCCACCACGTGGTGGCCTCTACTTGTTTGGAAGCCTAAGGCAGTCATGGACTGATATTGGTCTCAGCATAATCTCTACTCAGTTTTTCTAACCTAATGAGATGATTGCAGGGCCCCCTGGACTGAAAGTATACACATACACAATTGGAATGTGGAACCTTGGGGCTGGAAAGATGGATCAGTGATTAACAGAGTGAACTCTTGCAAAGGATATGAGCTTGGGTCCCAGCACCCACATCAGGCAGCTCACAGCTGCCTGTAACTCCAGCTCTAGGGGTTCCATTTCTGTGATCTCAGAAATCACCAGCACTCATGTGCACATAACCACACACACACACATACACACACACACACACACAAACACATACATAGACAGAGACAGACAGAGAGAGACTTTTTTTAAAGGAATCTTATTTTTGAAAAATGCAAAAGTTTGCACTGTTGCTCAGCTGACCTCCATTTTCTATTATCAATCTACAGAACTATAATTCTAAAAAACTGAACAAATAACAAAGAACAAAAAAAGCAAAACAAAACATAAAAGATTTATAAATATATCCTATCACTAAATTTAAAATATCTAGTGACTGTCTTAGTTAGGGTTTAGTTATTGTTGAAATAAAACACCCTAACCAAAAGCAACCTGGGAGAGAAAGGGTTATTCTATCCAACTCCTCTACATCATAATCCATCACCAAAGGAAGACAGGACAGGAACAGAGCAAGAATCCCGGGAGCCAGGATCTGAGGCCATGGAGGACTGCTGCTTACTAGCTTGCCCATTATGGCTTGCCCAGCACCCATAGTACCCAGGACTACCAGCCCAGGGAAATTTTGGCCCTCCCACATCAATCATCAATCAGAAAATGCCTCACAGGCTTGCCCTCAGGCTTAATCTGCGGTGGTCATTTTCTCAGTTAAGGTTCCCTATTCCCCAATGACTTTAGCTTGTGTCAAGCTGACATAAAACTAGACAGTACAGCAACTGTCACCAGTTCCAAGTTAAAGATAAAATTTCTCTCAAGAAGGCCATGCCATCTTTCAGATAGGAAGGTAGCTTGTAATTATTTTTTCTAGAAATAATTCCAGGTGATTTCAGTTCCATGCCACCAGCAAGGAATGGATGGCTCTTTTTGAGAAATATCTTTCAGTGGGGAAAGGAACAGTCGCTGTAAGAGGCAACACAAAGTCAAGCATGTTTCTTGCTTGTGCTTCTATGCCGGGAAGTATAGCTGCCTACCTAATACCCATCTCTCCCTTCTTCATCAGTATTAGGTTTCTTTTCTGTTTGAGATGTCGATATCCCTGGTTTAAAGTACTCTTATTCCCCAAATGTCCCAAAGCGAGAACTGATTGTATGACCCAGTTTAGTTAGAAAAGATAAAGAGAAATTTTAGGGAAAGATGTTTTCCTAATTAAAAAGCAGATACAACTGGTGTGGCAATTGCCTTGATGTGTTTTGTGCTTGAAAGACATTTGTAATGCTTGGATGACAAACAGCCATCCCTGGAACCATACATGAAGTAGTAGCACCAGGATCTGGAAGAGCTCATGGTTGCTTCCTGGTCAACCTTTGAACATGCCATGGTATGAGAAAAAAGTAACTCTTTGTGGTAGAGGTCTTCAGCCATGTTTTTGTATGTAATCTGCAATGGAGACTCCCAGTACTGTGTTCCTCACCCTTCTCCCCTGATTTTCCGTAGTCTTTAATTCCATGGCTATGACTACCCCTTTGTTCAGCTGCCATTATATGATCTGGGCATGATTTCCTCCAATTGTCATGGTCAAGGTCCAGTTGCTGAATTGGAATGCCTTAACCTAGGGTAATTTATTAAAAAGAAAAATTTATTGCTCACAATTTTGGAGACTGAGATGTCCCAGATCGAGATGACAGCAGAGTCCTTATAGGTGACAACTACTTTGAATTCCCATGTAGTATAAGGAACAAAAGGGCAGTTTCAAGACTTTATTCAATAAGACTTCCCAACACTCAATAGCTGTTTCTTAACTCCATCACCTTTGGGGCTAGTTTGCAGCATGTTAATTAGGTGGTAAGTGATCATAAGCATCCCCATTATAGCCCTAGTCTATATTCTCTGGCCCAGAAATGGCTCCAAAACTGGGCTGGAGTGAAGCCACAGTGGTTATGAGTGAGTACTGCTCTTACAGAGGACTTACAATTGCTTTTAACTCTGGCTCCAGGAGATAGAATGCCCTCTTCTGGTCTTTGCAGGTACCTGCACTTATGTGCAAGGTTACTGTTCACACACACAATTAATAAAACAATCTTTAAAAGGAAGGAAGGAAGGAAAGAAGGAAAGGAGAGAGGGAGGCACCTTCTTAGAATTTAATAATCTGAAAATAAAATTAGGATTTTTAAGAGATGTCCTTTGTTTGTAGATATAGAATTAGTACAATTACTGGAATTGTATCAATAATGCAGTAATAAGGAATAAAAACCTTCTGAGAGGGAAACTAACATATGAGTCTGTGAACCAATGTTGATGGTGAGACTGGATATGTATGGCCTTGTTTGTACCCCTGTATCAAACAATGCCTGAAGCCAGAACTAACGCTGGACTTCCTAATGCTACAAGCCATTTCTTTTTCCCTCTGTAGCACTAGTGAGGAATTCCTAGTCCACAGAAAGCCTTTATTAATTCAGACACTGAGGATGGATGCTGACTCAGGGGTTGGCAGCAGCTCCCTTAGAAAATACCTCGTGGCTAATGAGCTGGGGTTTGCTTTGCTTCCTAGGAGCACACAGTTTTTGTGTGTGTGTGTGTTTTAAATCCTCTGTCCATATCAGTGTTATCATTCTTCATCCCTGTCTCCTGTCGAGCACACATTCTGATCTTTGGGCCCCGCAAGAATAGTTTTGTCAGCTCTGAAAACAAGACCCACCTCAGAGAGAAACAGGGGTCTATTTTATTTGGCTTGGAGGAGGGAAACACAGGCTAATGGAATGTCCTGTGGTGAGTTATCTGCTCATCTTTCAGGAAACACAATCGCCCAGGACAACACTCACTTTCATAAAATTGTCTCTGACACCATCTTAATTTCACAAATTACTGTCAACCGGAGCTGTGAGGAGTTATTTTTAAACTAAATCTACTTGGCAGGCCAAGGGGCAGACTTTCAGAGTGTAACACATAAATGCTCCCAGAATTACCTGATAGTTTGAAACCCAGAGTAGGGAGGTAGCACTGCCTCCTGCAGGGGAAGAAAACCATAGGGCTTTGGAGAGGACTAAGGAGAAATCTCCGGTCCTGGTGAGTCCAGATTTTTTATCAGTTACTGTCTCTATTTCCTAGGTCTGAGATGCAATGACTTGCAAGCAGGTAATGAAATGACTGGAGGAAATATGAGAACCTTAGCCTACAGGGCATGCCAGGGTGGACCCTAATGTCCTTACAGTGTCACTCTATGTATGTAAACAACTCTTGGAACAAAATATACTACAGATTGATTACACCAGTCTTCTGAGATCGCCAAACTTAGTGCACTGTCTCCTAGCTCAGCTTTGAGTCCCTGGAACCACAGATCTTTTGTAGCACAGTATGGGTCAATTGCGTCATTTGGCCTTTTGAGACAGCAAAGGACTTCCATCCTGCTCCTCAATTCCAGACTCAATCAAGGACCACTCTCTTGGCGTAGTATACACGACCTTCTGACTCCCAAGACTTGCTTGTACTTCAATTCTTTTCTCCTGTTGGCCTTCATCCATTTTCATACTACCAAAAAAAAAAAAAAAAAAAGGCTACTTTGTGTGGAAAAGTTTCCAATACTCTGGTATCAAATAGATCAAGTTGAACAAACCAAAAGCACAAACACCTTGACCTCTAACTAGCCCGACTTGTTTGCTTTATCTTTTCTCATCCCACCCCATTTTCCCACCTTTCTTTCTTCATTAAAAAAAAATTGTCCTGGGCCCAGTTAAGCCAGGTATGCTTGTATATAGCTGTGGAGGTGAGGCCTCCTGAAGAGCCTCCTGAAGAGCTGTGAAGATATGCCACAGGCCATCAATGATACCCTACTCTAATCTGCATGGAAGCCTTGTGAGGTACTTGGTGGCTAGGGAGCTGAAGTTCTCACTGAATGGAGCATTTGACCTGGCCGCCATTTGACCCTGACATGACCATTGCCATCATTCTCTTTTGTACGTTAGCCTATGCTTCTTTAGAAACTACGTGTTCAAAGCAGACAGAGATTTGTGTGACACGCAGTAGCAGTAGCGTGGCTAGGATAGGGGACACTGCCTGTAGGTTCCTTCTCAAGGTTTCATTTGTACCTGACATTTCTGAAGATCTCTGAGGAGAAAAACAAACTCAAACTCGGAAACCTCCCTTCTCTTAATGAAGTAAATAAAGAGAGCATTTAGTGCCTTTGTCCCTGACCCCAGGCCACAGCTGGAGAAGAAAACAAGTGAAATAGAGTCCTCCTGGCTCTGGAAACCTCTGGCTGCCTTCCTGGGCTTGAGTCATGTCTCTGCTTCAGGAAAGTGCCATTAATCTGGTGCAAGAAATGAACAAATGTGAGCACAGAGTGGCACACAGCTCCCAACACAGGCTGAGAGCTTGCTGGGTTGTATCTACAAGCATGAAGGCAAAGATTACAAAGAGTGTTGATGGGGCCAGAGCTAGAAAATATTCCTGTGAGCAAATTACCAGGCAACCCAGCATCTCACAAAGGTAAATGATTTTTTTTTAAAGATATCTTCCCTTGGCTCAAGAAGGGAATTTTGTGATTATAAATTTGTGCAGATGAGACAAGGGCTGGACTCAGGCTCTGAGGAAGTTGTTGCCTGGAGATATGCTCAGATGTGCTTAGGTAGCAGGGAAAAATAAAAAACTGTCCTTGGGTCTACTGTCTTAGAGATGGCTGGAGGTAGCCTGGTGTCCTGAAGACAGCAATGATTTGCTTTTTCCCTGGAGAGTCAGAGTATGAGCAATAACTCCTAGAGAGGATCCAGACCCTCAGATGCAGTGGGGCCATGGTAGAGGTGGAACCCCCAGGAAGTGCCTGCTTCCTCTCCAACCTGCTGGAAGGAGGCTGAGAGAATTTCTCCATATTTCTAGGACTCTTGCTTAAATATGGAGAGGAAGCTATGGCCAACCATACCGGGGCTTTGTGCCTAAACCAGAAACAAACAGTGCCAGGAGTGGTGGTACATCTGAATAGAGGAGTTTCCTGCTGGCTGCAGGCTGACCCGAGTGGTACAGTTCCCAGAGGCAGCTGCTTTTCATTGGTGCAAACACTCTGGGTTGCAGAAGGATTGGGATGAGGAGCAGAGTCCTGGGAGGCTGGGGAGACAGCTCACTCAATAAAGCAATTGCCTTATAAACATGAAGTCCTGGTTGTCATCCCACCTGATGAAACAGATAAATAACAAATGACCAGGTGTCCTGTTGCCCTAATCCAGGAGAGGCAGAGACAAGAGAATCCACAGGCCTGTCTGGCTACCCAGCCTTTTCCAGTCCAGTGAAGAGACCCTGTCTTAAAAAAACAAAACAAAACAAAACAAAAAAAAACAATGGAGGTTGTCCTCTGGCCACACCCACACATGTGCACCCTGACACAAACAAGCACACCCCACATACACACAAACACAAATCCCATGCTGAAAGGACGGTATCACTCTTCTCTATAACTTCAGTATAAAGATGGACACAGGCTCCACTGGGGGTGGGAGCGAATGAAGCTCATCCCTGCTGAAGAACCTCACACCACCTCCATCCTCATTCCCTACCTCCTCTGTTTATAACTGTCTGTAGTCCAGCTGCTGAAGGAGAGCCATTCTCTCCTTGGCAAGCCTTCCACGTGCCTACCAGCTGGCCTCCAAAATGAGTCTATCTGAGGTGTGTGAATTGGCTATGTACACTCCCTGCAGCCTGACACTTACTGACTTATCCCAAAAGGTAGTGTGTTAATGGTGTGAGATCCAGATTCTTGCCACACAGACCTGGGGCAGAGATACACCCCGAGCTTTGGGGACAGCACACAGAGTTGCATTTGGCAGCAGCCACAGCCTCCCTCATGGGAGCTCTGAGGTTGAGTGTGCCTGCTGCCTTCCTCACACTCAGCAGGCTGAGCTGGCCACCTTCCAGGAAGTCTCAGGCCTGGAATCCAGGCTCTTCTCCTCCCCTTCCTCTGCTGGACCTCTCCAGAGAGCTCTGATCAAAGTGAGCAGAGAAATGAAAGAGCCGCATGGAAGGACAGTCGTGCGGAAAGGCTGTGAGAGACATGGCTAGCTTATCTGCCCGTGACTGAAACCCAGAAGGTTTCCAGGAATCGCCAGATGGGGAAATTAACCCCAACCTTCTGGCCCTGTGCCAACTGGAGAAGACCTAGTCAGAAGAGGGCTGTAACGGAATGTCTGCAACATGAGACTCCAGGAGGGTCGGTCCCCTGCCCCAGGGTATCTTCCTCATTTCCAAAGATCCTACAAGAGGCTGGGCCCCTCTGTAAGAGCATGAGACATGCTCAGAGGTTGGCCCAGACCTTGTAGGAGGGGGGTGACACGTACTGTCTAGGTGAGTGGGAGGTGAAATGAAGGATGCTGGGGAAACTGCTGGGTGTTCTGATGTGACAATCTTTGAAAGCAAGATATGTGCCATTGGGATGGTTCAGTTGGTAAAGTCCTTGCCCATGCAAGCATGAAGACCTGAGTTCCATCTCCATGGTGTGCACTTGTAACCTTAGGGCTGGGATGGCAGAACCAGGCTGGCCAACCATACTAGATGAATTGACAAGTTCCAGGCCAGTGACAGGTCATGTCCCCCCCCCCAAAAAAAAAAAAACAAAGTGGAAAGTGTTCTGGAAAACACCCAAAGTTGACCTCTGGCCTCAAATACACATGTGTGTACACACATTGGCAAACCCTCTCTCTCTTTCTCCCTCCCTCTCCTTTCCTTCCTCCCTCTCTCTCTTCCTCCTACTCCACTCCCTCTAGCCTGACACACCATACCTGTGTTCAAGTCTTCACACCTAATGATTTTGGGAGAATTACTTAACCAGAAGTCCAGCTTCCTTATTGCAAACAGCAATTTTCCTAAATACTTCTGTTGTGAGGAGTAAGTGAGGTGCTCCACCAACAATGTTATATGATACCTAACACAGAATTCAAAACCCCTCACACACACCCTGAAATGCACTTAATATCAGTCACTTTTAAGAGTAACTTGCATTTTAAAAGTAAACTTTAAATGCTCAAGAATTTTATTGTAGGAAATATGATTTCTACCTGTAGCTAGGAAAGTGTGTCCCCCCCCCCCCGCCCTTTGATGAGAGTTCAGGAAGATAATGGTCTTTTGTGTCTGGGGGATGTAGAGCCGCTGTCCTTGCTATGTCTACTAGAATATGCTAGAATACTGTACCATCCCAGATAGTTATTAGGAATCCAGATAGTTAACTATTTCTGTGTTTTCTGTATTGCCTCACCCAGTATTTATCAACTCCTGAATGATATGGCGTCCATCCTTTCATCCACCCAACGAATCAATATCGATTACCAATTGTGTCCACAGAATGATCAAGTGCTTGAGACACACCTGTGAGAACAGAAAGTACACAGCTTTTATCTTTGTGAGTCTAATTGGGAAGAGACAAATATTGAATATGTGATAACACAAATATTTAATTACCACTGAATAATGACTGGGCACACCTACAATCTATGATGAACCCTATACCCTGCCCCAATTAGGTTTTATTCTCAATTTGACACAACCTAGAGTCCCCTAGGAAGGGGTAACCTCAGTTGAAGAACTGTCTGGATCATAGTCACCTGGGGCCATGTCTGTGAGAAATTGCCTTTGTTGACTACTGATGTTGGAGGGCCCACCTCACTGGGAGCAGCACTCTCAGTAGGTAGGTAGGGTCTGGGCTGCAAAAGAAAGCTAGCAGAGCACAAACCAATGAGCAAGCCAGAAAGCAGTATTCTGCCACGCTTTCTGCTTTAAGCTGCTGCCATGAGTTTTTGTTCTGACTTCTCTCAATGATGAATTGTGTGCAAAACCTATTTTTTTCTCCTAAATTGGTTTTGGTCAGAGCATGTTATCACAGTGACAATAAAGGAAAATAGAACACACCCCAAACACCACCACTTCCTGCTCATCTCAAGAAAGTGTGTGTAGACTCTTTTATGTTCTCACAGTCTTCATAGCCACACCCCTGAGTGATCAGTTCAAAGGTCACCCAATTCCTTTATGTATATTTTTGCTGACCCATACATGAACAACGGGGCATGGACTATAACCCATCCTCACTTTCTGCTTTGCTTATAGAAGACAATTTGTGAGTTGTTAAATCTACAAGTGAGGAGATAATCAGAGCAGAGTGTACTTGTAGCAATCCCCAGAGCTTCAGATTATACACTAAAATGTTCCTTTTCTTAAAATATTCTCCAGATGCCTAGACATTCATCCACACCTCAAAACCTTACTCTTCATTACCTGCTTCCTCCCAAGAAAATCTCTCCTAGAGAAACATAACTGTCCTTCATCTTCTCAAAAAAAAAAAGGGGGGGGGTTGCTATTAATTTTGTTACATAAGCACCTGAAATCCCACAGGATCTTCATCTATTATTTGAAGGTGAGGTACCTCTGTCAGTGTTGTGTGCTATCTACCTATGTATCTATGTATCTATGTATCTATGTATCTATGTATCTATGTATCTATGTATCTATGTATCTATCTATCTATCTATCTATCTATCTATCTATCTATCTTGTTTGTACTTTCATCTTTTCCTCTTTTTTCTTCATTTCTTTCTTTTTTTTCTTCCTTTCTTCTTTCTTTCCTTCTCTGTGGTCAGGCTGGTTTGAACTCCTGATGACTTACCTCTCTCCAAAATTCTTGGATTATAGGAGTGTGCCATCCTACTTAGCATCATAGGGTATTATTAAGTAGAGAAATTTCCAAATAACAACTTAATGCCACTAAGTATTAATATATCCTTAATTCTAGTCACACAATACAAAATAATAAGTTTCACAAATATATACAAGATGGTGGGTTGTCAACTTTAATTTGGTGTTAAACAAAATGGAGGATAAGAAGCTAGAAGGGAAGAAACAAGCTAGGGTAGTTAAAAGGCAGATGTGGCTGGACCACAGAGAGCGAGGAGTACTAGGGATGAGGATGATGCTAGAGAAAGATGTGGAGCTACTCCCGCCCCAGAAAGCTCATCAGATCCTAGAAAGTCCTGTAGGAAATCTTACCAAGTGCTGGTATAAAACTTGTCTGCCAAGTCACATAGAGCCCTCAGTCCTGGTCCTACTCCCTATGGCTGTAGGAACCTCAGAACTGGAGAAAATTCCCTCTGTCTCCTCCTGGTAGGAAAGATTCTCAGTACTAATACTGTGAGCCTCCTAAGGTGCTAGTGGCAAGGCCCCACCCCCACCCCAAACTGCTTTAAGGACCCTTAATAGCAATTTCCAGCCCCTTGAGATGTGGGCAACCAAGCTCTGCCCTACAAAGGAAAAAAAAAGGTGAAGATCAGGCCACCAATTCCTGAGCTTCTCCCAAGATCAGGCCACCGAATCCCATCAATATCAGGCTACCCTGGAAAACGCCACCCCCAAGAAATCCTATATAAAGCCTGTGTCCTGCTCATTTCTTTGCTGCTTTCTACTGACAAAGGCAGCCACCCTCTTATGTCTTTCCCAATAAATGTCTCATGTGAAGTTTGTTGTACAGTGTCTCTTGACTCCCTCGATACCTTTTCCCTCAGACCCGGAACACCTACAAATACTGTTCTTAAAAATAGTAGTGATAATTCTTGAAATATAGTCTTCCAGTAATACAGTAGCCTGTTCCCCCTTCCCTGTGCTCCATGACCTCTGCTACCTCCCTCTTTGTCAACCATGGTGCTGTTTAAGTGATCACACCCGGGCGTGCACACCCAAATAAGGGCACCTGGGTAGGCTAAGGAGTCAAAGAACACCGCTCAGTCTCTGGCCAGCAGCCTTGACTACAGTAAAATGCTTCCCTTGAAAGCTTCCCAAGGCATTTAAATATTCCTGGTTTCTTAAAACCCAGCCTTTCCTATTCTTTACCGAGACCTTTGTGCGGCAGAAACAAGACATCCTTACGGGGCCAATGCAGAGTTTGCCCAAGGAATCTGAGCTGGAGTTCAGTCCACCTTGGAGGTCACCCAGGTTGTTCATTCATTCAGGCAGCAAGGTTTACAAGCATATGAGGCAGCCGAACTTACAAGAACATGTGAGGTGGGCCAGGAACAAAAGAGCCTGAGCTCACCCAGGAGGAAATAGGATCCGGTTGATGCAGGCTGGAATCACCAAGTAGGGGCCAGACAGATGTGGTCCAGTGCTGTCTCCTACCAGCTATGTGAGCTTGGGCTTTCTGAAGCCTTGCTTTGTCAGCTATAAAAGGGGGATAGAAATTCATATCACACAGGGCTGCTGTGAGGGTTAAGTGAGAGCGAGACGGGATGCAAAGCTGCTCTATTGAAGCTGTCCGCCAGGCCAGCAGATGTTCGCTGGCCACTGGCTCCAAGCCAGAGGCGGGAGCAGGAACAACCTGAGCCCACGTGTGCCAGCACCAGGCAATGCGGAGAAGCAGCAGGACGTCTTCCTTCTTCCCTCCCTCTCATGATTCACCAATGATGACTGGGAAGCTGGGAGGCAGCCCATCTTAGTGGGAAGGAAGCCATTCCCCAGCTCCACGAACCTGACATACTGCAGAGGGCTGGGGGTGGCCTGGTAGGCAAGAGATGGGCTCCTAAAAAGAAATCTGTCACAGTTTGAGAAATAAAGGAAAACAGGAAACGCCATGGGAGATATCAAAACAACGTTTTTTGTGATGGGGGGACTTTCGGGTATGACTGGGACCATGATAAAAAATTGGGGATTCTACCTAGAGAGGAGCATCTGTGATAGAAACCAGGTGTAGAGGGATGCCTGAGCTCCACCTGGCTGGAATGTCACTAAGGATAAGGGTCAGGTGTTCCTCTCACACGATCTGGAATTTTGTCTTCTCTATGTGTGAGGCAGAAGTTCAATTTTCAAGGATTCCAACTCAGACTTGGAGTCCAAGGTGAATTTCTTTGGTCACTGTGTGCTTCATTTACTCATCTACTAAAAGCTAAAAATGCACTCACTTTATCCCAGCTTCTATTCCAGATGTTAAAGTTACAAATAGAAACAAGATAGGTGGCAAATCTGAATTACTAATGGGTATGATGTCAGTCTTTTGACCATGTTTGCTTATGGACATACATATGGACATATGTAACTTCATTACGCTTATATGATCATATATGTAAAGTAGAAGCGTTTCACTGTGTTTGTGTGCATCCTTTTCCTTCAGTAGTTAAGGGCCAAGCGTAAAATAAGTTCTCTCCATAGGCCGAGGTATATGGGTATAGAAAAGGCCGTCTATTGGGGAGTCTTTTTTGCAGCCGAGATCCTGAGACATCTGAGGACTGAACAGCTGAACGTCTCTGAGGTTTCAGCCCTACACAAAGAACTACAGGCAACTGATGGAAGATGGTAGTGGGTGGGAGAGGTTGTCCTCCTCAGGGAAGAGCAGTTGTTTGTTGTCCAGTCCCAAATGGTCAGCCCTAAAAACACACAAACATTAGCATTATATACACTGAACAGGTTATATTTAGGAATGTATATATAAGTACACACACATATTTATGTGATAGCAATTGAAAGGAGGTAATAAATTTGCAGAGTGGGGAAGGGCATGTGGGTGTATTTGGAGAGAGGAAAGGGAAGTGAGAAATGTAATTAAATTATAATCTCAAAAATAATTAATAATAATTTACATAAAACAATGTGCATTTCTTCTATTTTGTCATGGTACTTCAGTTACTTTGGGGGTTTTTATAAGAAGAATCATACAAAATTTACCTTCATCATTTGGATTTTTCAACTCTTACTTCTGTTTTAAAAATTACAATTGAGATACCTCACTCAGGATGATCTTTTCCAGTTTCTACCATTTACCTCCAAATTTCATGATTTCCTTGATTTTTATTGCTGACTAATATTCCACTGTGTATATATACCACAATTTCTGTATCCATTCCTCAACTGAGGGGCATCTGGGCTATTTCCCGCTCTGGCTATTACAAATAAAGCTGCAACAAACAGGGTTGAGCAGATGTCCTTGTTGTCTACTTGAGCATCTTTTGGATATATGCCTAGCAGTGGTATAGCTGGATCTTGAGGAAGCACTATTCCTAATTGTCTGAGAAAGCACCAGATGATTTCCAAAGTGGTTGTATAAGTTTACATTCCTACCAGCAGTGGAAGCAGAAAGACACACAGGGTATATACTCACTCATAAGTGGATACTTGACATATAATATAGGATAAACATACTAAAATCTGTACACCTAAGGAAGCTAATCAGAAAGGAGGACTCTTGGCTAAGATGCTCAATCCCCATTCAGAAAGGCAAAGAGGATGGACATCGGAGGAGGGAGAAAACAGTGAACAGGACAGGAGCCTACCACAGAGGGACTCTGAAAGGCTCTGCCATGCAGGGTATTGAGGCAGATGTTGAGACTCAGCCAAACTATGGACAGAGTACAGGGAATCTTATGAAAGAAGTGGGAGATAGTAAGACCTGGAGAAGACAGGAGCTCCACAGGACAGCAACAGATCCTAAAATTCTGGGCACACGAGTCTTTTCTGAAACTGGTACTCCAGCCAAGGACCACTCATGGAGATGGCCTGGAACCCCTGCACAGAGGTAACCTATGGCAGTTCAGTACCCAAGTGGCCTCCATAGTAATGGGGACAGGGACTATTTCTGACATGAGCTGATTGGCCTGCTCTTTGATCACCTCCCACTGAGGGGGGAGCAGCCTTAGCAGGCTACAGAAGGAGACAATGCAGCCACTCCTGATGAAACCTGCTAGAATAGGATCAGAGGGAAGGGGAGGAGGACCTCCCTTTTTAGTAGACTGGGAGAGGGACACGGGTAGGGAAGAGGGAAGGTGAGATTGGGAAAGGAGAAGGGAGGGAGGTACAGGGGGGATACAAAGTGAATAAACTGTAATTAATAAAAATAAAAATAATTAAATAAAAAAGAAAAAATTAAAAAGAAAATGTTGAAATTGAAAAAAAATTAGAATTGAATAACATTGGGAATGTAAAGTGGTCTTAGTGAATATTTAAGACATCTTGAAGCATTTTCTCTATAAATGAGATCATAGCATTCCCCTGTTCCACCCTTCAGGAAAAGCTATGGTTCAGGAACCATGACCCTTTAAAGGACATTTACATGGTACCAGCCTTTCCTGCACTGTTGCCTCCCACATGTTCTGTTTGTCATATGAAGGACATCTAGTTACTCTGTGAACACTGGCCTGAGCAGGCTCTGTTGGATGAAGTCCAAGTGGAGAAAGGTTTCCAGCCTTCTCTGCTAACCAGCTTCCTTCACAGGTTAATCTTGATGCTGTGGCCTGTGCTCACTGCTCGCCTGTCACCCCAGGGCCTGACTTGGTACCAGTCAGGGATCAACATCTGCAGGTAACTGGTTCTTGCTGAGATGTGAGCTGCTGAGTGAGGAGGGAGACACTTGCAGCAGTGTGGAGACAAGGTGGCTGAGGAACCCCAGAGCCCAGAGAGCGTCTTGGGGTCTGTCAGAACACCAAGGTCACCTAAAAATATGACTCTTGTTTACTGTGATCTTTATGATGGAGTGTCACCTAGATGCGTCTCTTTCAAATTTGTGTTTACTTAATATCATTTTTATTATGCAGTTAATCAGTAGAGGGAACTGAAAAAGGGAGTGTCTGTGAACGATTCTATTTCATTTGCTTAATGGACCGCTCCGAGTAGGAGAGAGAAAGTGCCCTAATCATTTATTTTGGTAATTGGAGTTATAGTTGAGAGTTTCTGACACTGTCAGGCAGACTCTCTGGGCAGGGACACCGACTGTCTTTATCTTCATGCCCATGAACGGATCCAGACATGCCTTCAAAGCCATGCTGTCTTCTGGGAGAGCAGATAAGGGCGCGTATAGGAGGAGGAGGGTGAAGAAGACAGCAGACGCACCCTTGAAAAGCCAGTCAGGGCTTGGAAGAGAATTAAATCTCATTTCCCCAAAGTAATCCAGATGGTTGGGTTGGGACCTATGGAAAGGATTTCAGATATTAATTCCTTTTGGTTTTTTTTTTTTTTTTTTTTTTTTTTTTTTTTTTTTTTTTTTTTTTGCCTGTCACTAGATTTGCCTGTGAACTTAGGTTGACTTGTGAGCGTGCTTGGGTCTGTTCTAAGCACAGGACCTGAAGGGAAAGTCCTCAAAGTTGGGTAGTTCTTCTCAAGCCCGTTCTCTTGAACTCATCAGTATGCTGTGCTGGAATCAGACAGCAGCATGCCATTAGGAGGAACACTGGCCAACTAGGGTTCCAGTGCCAACCTCTCAGAACACAGGACCTTGGGTAAATGTTTACTGACAGCAGCCTAAGGGAGGAAGTATTTATTTTGGTTCTTGGTTTCAGGAGATTCAGTCTACTGTGACGAGATATATGGTTTCTGGGTCCACAAAGGGGCAATAGAAACTTGTGGCAGAAAATATTCACTTCATGGTAGACAGGAAGCAGAGAGACAGACAGAGAGTGGCCAGGACAAAATACAGTCCCCATGGATATGTCCTCAGTAACCTACTTCCTCCAGCTAGTCCTAACTCTTTATGCATTCAAAATCTGCCAAAATAGCTCCAGCAAATGAGGACCACACACAGCACATGAGGCTGTAGGGTACATTACATATTTGATTTATAAAATCTGTGATTATGGGAACCTCGATGCTGAATGGGAAGGAGGCACCTGAGCGGAGTGTTTAAGGGGAGACTATGAAGCCTGGTGCCCTAGCATGCATGAGTGTCCTTGGGCATGACATTGATCTTCAAGTCTCAGCTCACTGATACACAAATCATAATAGTTCCTATATTATAGTTGTGCTCTAAGGATCCAACAGATCAACATGTATATACACATGCATTAAATATAATTGTCCTGTGGTATCAATGAGGAATAGGCTCCAGGACCCACATGGATACCAAAATACCTAGACACTTGAGTCCTTTACATAAAAGAGCTTTTGAACATAAGCTGCACATAAGTCCTCTCTAGATTACTTATAGTATCTAATACAGTATAAACACGGGTACATAGTTATTATAATAATTGTTTGGGGAATAACAATAACAACAAAAATCTGTGCATGTTCAGTGCAGATGCAATTTTCCTTTCGTATTCCCAATCCCCAGATGGCTGGATCCACATATGCAAATCCCATGGGTATGGAGAGCTTAGCTCAGTGCCTGGCACATCGTTTAAGCATCTGATAGTATTAACTTGGCTGGATCTAAAGAGTGAAGGTTCGGTACTATCGCCCGCCCGTAGAGAGTTCTCATCAAGATTAAGTGAGGTGTTGCTTACAGTGTTGGTCTAGGACCTGGCAAACTGAGAACCTCCGTAAATGTAAGCAGCTGTGAACTGCTGCTGTTGCTAACAAACACAGACTGGCTGACTTGGTCAGATACCAGACAGCATAGTGGTCCCAGTGAGATAGCTTGCCTATCACCTCTCCTAAGGGGGAGGAGGGCTGAGCCTGGTCGCATACTAATAGCTCTGCAGAGAGAAGCACTCCCTCTCTAAAGCTGACTCCAGGGCTGGCTGAGCCTGAGTCTTATCGACCCAGGGAGGCGTCAGACTGGAGGGGGTTGTTTCCTTCAGTGGAAGAAAAATGCCTGGGTCTCTGAATCCCTGCTGTGTGTGAGACAGAGAGAAGTGGGCCAGCGGTGGGCATGAGGCCAGAGAAGTGGAAAGAGGAGGAAGGAATGGGTGGGAGGAGCAAAAAGATGGCTAGGCTCCCACTGCTGGAGACAACACACACTATCTAAAGGTTTGCTGGGTGCTGGATCCCTGCCTGGTGCTTGTTCTTAAAGACAAGAGTGTGACTCAGCTGGCACCATTCCCCAGGTCCCAGAAGATGTATTTGGGAAAGGCCTCAGTAAGAATTGTATCAGAAACCAAGAGTCCTTGAAGGCCCAGGGTTGGAAGTCTAGGTTGATACCTGCAAAGGCTCAGGTTCTTTTTTTATCAGTTATTAAAGGAAGCCAACCTCACAAGTGTCTTCATGGATGAGGGGGACAGAGAAGAGCACACAGAGAGAAGAAACCTTTATTTTTGGAGATACATCCTAAGCCCAAGTGTCCCATCCTGGAAAAGAAGCCAGAGGAGTGTTGTCCTTCTCTAAGCTGGTAACAGCATGCCTCCCAGGCTAGCATTATTTCCCAATTACCTAGAACCTAGTTTTATACTTCAGTATCTTGCCTGAGAACAAAGTCGGCTCTTCCTCTCTGAACAGCTTGTTACATTTCAGTATTCTGAAGTCTGACTATTTAGCAAACGATAATAATAATGATGATAGCAATAATGTACCACTTAGCCGATGCTTATATGAGCCAGACTGCCCTGGTGGTTTATATAGTGAGTTCTGTCCTCACATTGCCACTCTACATTTTTGGCTATAAAATCTCAGGAAACCTTTTTTAAACTTCTAAAGCCTCTCCCACCCCACTTTTAGCAGGGACAAGCTTGTTGCCAGTACTGTTGTCTTGAGTATAAATAAGGTATGTATGTGCATCATTTAGATAACTCTGTTGCCCTTTCAAAGAAAAGCTAGCATCCCTGTTTGGGACAAATGGTCTGAGCTTTCAGCACTCAGTACCTGAAGAGTCTGTCTCAGCTGTAGAGAGCTATCCAATGTCATTGGTCTTCCTGCGGTGTTTCTGGAAACTTTGGTATAATGTACTGACACAAAACATGACCAAAAAAAAAAAAAAAAGTTAGGAAAACTGTGGGGCCAGCCGAATTCATCACAGTTTTAGTGGCCAGTTCAAAGTTTTCTGAGAGAGAAATCCATAATCCCAGATCGTGACAACTGAAGCAAAGCTTGGGTATCCCAGGATCAATGTAGAGATGTTCTTGGATTTTGCATTTACTTCACAAATCCCAGGCGTGGCTCTAAGGAAGCTGGTGTGGTTTCAGAAGAAACAACAAAAGTGACAACAAGAAATGCTTCTACTAAGGCTTGCTTTTGCCAGCCAAGAAGCAGGGACAAGGCAAACTAGCAAGATAAGATACCTTTAGAGGGTAACTCTTCCACTGTAGTAAAATACCATAGGAGAAGCTGAGGCCCCAGTCTCACCCGTGGGAGCAAATGATGCTGGGTGGTGTCAGAAAAAAAACCCCATATAGCACATCCTTGCAGTGTTAGTGGAAATTAAATGAAAATATGGACTTGAGCCTCCTCCTGTTCTGCTCCAGGGTGGTATGAGAGGAGGCCCAGCAGAGAGTCAGCACTCTGCCAGCCTCTGTGGCATCAGTAGTGTGTCAGCTAAGCTGACATCGGCAAAGACTGAGGAAGGGGGAATTCTATCGCTGTGAGTGAGAAGTGAGGAGTGAGGAGGCAGTGGCAGTGAGGGGCCCTGTGCTTCAGGTGGTCCTGAGTGTGACTGAGCTTTCATTTTTACCTGGCAGCGATGAGGTAGCACCTTGCCCTTCGCCTACTAGCACAGGGTCAGAGGAAGCCAACTCACACACTGTGAAAACATGATCCAAGTTTTTGAACTATCCCAAACTTTCATATTTTAATGGAAATGCCAGACATCCAGATCAGAAAGGAAGAAATAAAATTGAGTTTGCAGACAATATGCTTCTCCACACAGAAAATCTCAAGGAACCCATAAAGTTTTCTGAGAATTAATAAATCAGTTCAGCAAAGTTACAGGGTTCAAAACAAGTATATAAAAATCAATTATATTTCTATATATCAACAAAGAGGATGGTGACAGAGAAATGTAGAATATAATACCACTCACCCACTCACCGTCACCCAAAACAACAACAAAGTAAAGGTAGGGAGGTGGTAACCTAGCAGAACACACTGCCTGAAGGAATAAGAAAGTAACCAGAGCATGTTCAAGTGTTGGTAAACATCATAGAGACTATCACTTTTTAGTTACAGTTTTAATATGACTCCTTTCAAAAGCTTACAAAGATTGTGTGTGTGTGTGTGTGTGTGTGTGTGTGTGTGTGTAACATATATACCAACTAGAACCTATAATGTTAAAATAATTTTCAAAAAGAATAAAGTAGGAGAAATCAGTCAACCCTTCTGCTGGTTTTATAAGATTTTGTTTTGCTCTAAATTATGTGTATATATGTGTGTGTATGTCTGTGTGTGCATTTGTGCACATGTGTGGGGGTGCCTCAAAAGCCAGGTGAGGCATCGACTCTCCTGGAAATGGAATTAAAGCAGTTGTGAGGTGGCTGGCTTGGTTGGTAGGAACTGAGCTCTGGTCCTTTGTAAGAGCAGGAACTGAGCTCTGGTCCTCTGGAAGAGCAGGAACTGAGCTCTGGTCCTTTGTAAGAGCAGGAACTGAGCTCTGGTCCTTTGTAAGAGCAGGAACTGAGCTCTGGTCCTTTGTAAGAGCAGGAACTGAGCTCTGGTCCTCTGGAAGAGCAGGAAGCACTCTTCACTGCTGAGCCATCTCTCCACTCGCCAAAGTTTTATTCATTTATTCTGTTTATGTTTGTGTGTGTGTATGTGTGTGTATACATGTGTGGAGGGAGACTAGAAGAGACTGTTGGATGCTCTGGAACTAGGGTAGCAGATCGCTGGGAGCTGTCTAATGTGGGTTTTCTGAAAGCTCAAGTTGGGTCCTCTGTAAGATCAGTAGCATTCTTAACTGCTGAATTACCTCTGCATCCCTGGCCTACCAGCTTGTAAGACTTATCCATTCACTTGATGTTACCAGAGCCATTGAGCATTAGTCAAGGAATAGAAGGACAGGAAACTGTTCATTATTATAAGGGAATGGAAACACAAATACCTTCAACTGAGTTTTAGGGAAACTGGAGGATCGGTTCAGTAGGAGGTGATGGCCTTTCAGCAAATAGTACTGGAGGAATTAAACACTTCTAAGTAAAACCCCAAAAACAACCAACCAAGGAACTTAAAGACTTTGAAAAGAACCTCACAAGTATCAAAAGAGCTAACTCATAGTGGACTGTGAACTCGCATATAAAGATGTGAAAAAAAAAAGATGTGAAATTCTGTTTTAAAAAATACACAGAAATATTATCAGCATTGGACAAAGAGTTCCTCAATTTCTTTTAAAAAGCACAACCCATTATCTTTCTATATTCCATGTCTGTAAATTGGCTTATTCTAGGTACCTCATGTAAGTAAAATCATTCAATTATAATTTTATTGAGCATAATCCTTTCAGCGTTCTCCGTGGTCACATGTTCAGATATTCACTTTATTGAATAAAAGTCCACTGTATGTGTGTACATTTTGTTTCTCCATATTGATTAATGTAGAACTATTCCCACTTCTTTGTTTTTATGATAAATGCTCTGAACATGGCTGTATAAATATTACTTGAATTGTTAACTTCAGCTTTTTTGATATTTGTCTAAGAAGAGAATGGCAGGAATTGCTCCCAGTCCCAAGCCAAGACTTCCAATCACAACATTATTATATGGTTCCCAGCTCATGGAAAGAGTAGATTTTAAAGGATTGACTAAGACAAGTGTAAGAGAAACTCTTGACTTTGGTCATTGGTGACTGAAGCTTACAAACACCAAATATAACCTGATTTATTTCTCCTCTGGTAGCTCCAAATGTCTGTGATTTAATGTGAGGCTCCTGCTGTCTTTGTCTGGAGACCCCAGTAGTGCATAAGAACTACTATGGGAGGGAGAGAATAGATCAGAACAAATGGAGAGGAAGGGAGGAAACTGGAAGCTGTGGAGTCAGAAGAAGAAGAGAAACAAGATGGTGGAGAAGGAAGACAGCATAGAAGGAAAGGGAAAGAGAGAAGTTGATATCTAGGATGGCAGCCACTAGATTCTACCCTCAGGTTTTAGAGAAAAAAATAACAACCCATCACTCTCAGTGATTGACACGCCACTTTATGAGGCCTGAAAGCATAAATGCAGCTGTGCTGACAGATCAAGCATATTTAAATCAGGGAAACAGAGCAGTCCTCAGCCTGACCTTCCTGCAGCAACTAATGTATTATTGACAAGGCTGGCTTTTATCAAGATGTTCTGGCCTATCGTGTAATAAATGTGTATCGTCTGTTCTTTATTACCTATTACCTCATTAAAATAATTGTCTTAATTTTATTGTTAAAGTGATTAACAGGACAAGTGCTAAAGGAAATTAATATTCAAAAGAAAGACTAACTGTAGCTGAAAAATAACTCCTATGAATCAGTCTGATGGTAAAGTTAGAGAATTTGTAGTTAATGAGCCATAGAGAGTTAAATATAGAGTAGTCCAGTAGATTGGCCAACTGTGAAAAATACAGAACAAGCCAGGAGGGACAAGAAGCATGAAGAAAGAAAAGGAGAAACTCATGTGTCTCTTAACACTCATGGCGAGCTCATGGAGAGGGAGAGGTCTTATTGTCCTCTCTGTCATCACCATACCAACCATAGTATCCGACAAGTACATGATGGTAGAGGCTAATGCCCTGTCTATCCTAGTATATAGAGAGTAGGGAAAGAATACTTTGCCTTATGCCATGTGGCATCCTAGGCTAAGCCTGAGCAATTGAAAACAGAATCAGAACCAGTTCAGAAATAGGCTGATGTAGCACTCCCTCCTTTCTGAGCCACAGCAAGTAAGGCTGTGTGCTCCCTCTGTTCTAGCCACAGTCCTACCACAGCGATTGAAATCTACAAGAGGTCCTGCTCCATTGACCAGGCAACTGAATGGATGGTTCCAAAGCAGAACTGTATCCAGTGCCTAGGAGGCTTCACTATGCCCAGAAGCATAGTGCACATGGGGAAATTGTTCCTTTGATAACCCTTCACACCTTCATTTATCTCATGTTTATGAACCTCCTGAAATACAGCAGGTTCTAGTTTAGAAATTGGACACAGGATCTGGGGATGGAGCTCTGTGCAAGAGCACTTGCTTAGCTTGTATTCTCAAAGTTGCTGTGGCCTCTCAGCCAAAGAAAAGTTCTCAGTCGACCTTTCTGTGTGCCTTTGCCATTAGGTGGGTTATAAATGCTCTCATGATTTTTGCTACGCAGTTTATATCCCCTCCTGATGTCCTTCTAGCCTTTGCTTTTTTTTCTGAAAACAACTATTATACTTATTTGAGGTCAAAAGTGTTCAGTGCTGGGGGTTGTGCTATGGAGAAAGAAGAAAATGAATGCCACAATAGGTTCTTCACTGGCCCAGGATACCTTTATGAAATAAATAATGATGAACAGGCTGTGAATGAGTATAGAAGGTCTTCTGTATTAGTAAGGGCATCACAAGGGTCATGACAGCCTGGAGGAAGTTAGAAGAAACTCTGATGCAAGACAGAGATAGAGGTTGAAAGGCAGTGGACTATGCTGAGTTTACTGAAGTCAGTTGCCTGGTGCTGTATTAGCGTGGTATACCACTCTGAGTATTACCTGACACTGACCTCCAATTCTGGCCTAAATATGCTAGCACTGGGCAGGCGTGGAGTTCAATGCTCATTTCAGTCTCATTCTGAAGTTTTTGCAGAGATAATTCCAACACTCTAACACTGGTAATGTAAACAGGGATTGCATCAAGATTTGCTTCCCTCTAAACATTCCATTTGCAATGTCAATATGGAAGTCATCACACATATGAAAATTGCATGTCAATTCTCCTATGTGATTTCTATGTTGAGAATCTGTCAGTCTGGCCATGAATGTATAAATATTACTGCAACAATTCACAACCATTATGGAGGTTGTTACTTTTAGATGCAAAAAATGATTGTGAACTTTTTAGGAGTTAAATGAAAAATAAATTGAACATGGATTGCTTAAGTAAGTTTAGGAAGAAGCTTCCGTTCTGTCTTGAATGACGAAATATTTATAAAAGCTTCAATTACAGTACAAGCTGAATATAGAGATTATAGAAATATAGAGATTGGTAGAAATATTTTCAGTTTTAAAATTCAGTATAAATTACTTAAAATCTGTGATCATTGTTTTATTTTAGAATTCCATCTAGACCAGGAGCCCTTCCTTCCCATTTACAAATTCTTCGCAGTTTTGAATTTGAATTAAGAGAAATGTGTCAATCTCAGGAATACATATGAAGACAAAAACCTCAAAAATCATGGGTAACAATATCCATGATAAACCATTTTCCATTAAGACATAATAAAAATATGAACATGAAAGGAAAAGGCTTTGGGAACAAATGAGGCACACCCTTCGTATAAATATTCTGCTCTCCCGTTCACATCACTTGAAAACGAGCATTCATCAGCAGCTCAGGGACTATGACAGTGGCAGACAGCTCCTTGCTGCTGAATGACAATGCCAAACTTTCAAAACTTAACAACCAAAGCTGCTAGTGATGCAGAAGGAAGTCTGATTATTGCACTAACATTGCAGATTTATCCCTGAATTCCAGATGTTCATTTTACGATGGGGAGGCTTGGTTCTGGATCAATGTTCATTTTCCCATGTGATCCAAATGTGAATTCAGCCAGCAGACTTCTGTTGGGTGATGGGTGCTCCAGAGAGTGTGAGGGGAATGTGGAGGCAGCCATGCCTGACGGTGCAGGAGGAGCAGTGAGAGCTTCTTCTAGAAGCCTAAAAGAAGATCAGTGGGGTGAATTCAAATTTTGCTTAAACAAGCCAGAGCTGCACGGTCTAAGAAAAGCAGATATTTTGTTTGTTTGTTTGTTTGTTTGTTTGTTTTGGTGTGTGTGTGTGTGTGTGTGTGTGTGTGTGTGTGTTTTCCTGTGTTAAATGCCTTTTGAATGTTAATCACTGTGATGGAATTTTCCACATGTTATTTTCCTTCATCCTAACCTAGCAGGCTGCAGTAGGTAAGGCTCTCTCACTTTTTGCTGAGGGGCTGAGGGGCTGAGGGGTCGGGAATGGGAAGTGATGGTTCTCTGGTATCCTAAGACTAACTCCAAATTACCCAGGCCTCACTGGAATTGCTTGAAAATGCCCACAGACCTGCATTCCAGCCTGTCTCCTGCTCCTGAGCTGGGAATCTTGTGAAAAGGGACTGCCTGGGGCAGGTAGGGATGCTGAGGGAGCTATCTTTTGCCTTAGAGAATCCTGGGTCCAGTGCCATGACCTTATTTCTTACCCATAGTTGTGTTTCTAATACACCAGAGCCGTACACAGGGGGCATCCATTTTCTATTTCCAAATATCCATAAGTACAATCTGTTAGGAAATTGACTCCTCCCATAGTCTAGTAGTCAGGACTTTTCCAGCCCGTTCCCCACCACTACCACCACCAACCTCTCCTACACACACACACACACACACACACACACACACACACACACAAACCATTCTTTGCTTTCCTACTGAATCTTCTTTTTTTCTTTGGGGATTTTATCTTTTATTTTCCCCTTTTGTCTTTCCTGAAGACGGCCTGCTGTCTGACACAGCTATTGTGTTTGGAAATGAGCCTCTTGTACTGGTGAATAAATTGCATTTCATCCCTCCCTGTCACTTCTAGTTGGAGAAGCAACCAGGAGATGAAAGCAGAGACTTCAAAGCACTTCTGACAGGGAGCAGACTTTCTCTTGCAAGCCTGGCTATTCGTGCTGGAACCCAGAGCCTTGGAGGCCCTGGCAGGAGCCACACCTCAGCTAGCTCGGAGAATCTTGGTCTCACCTTAAGGTCACTTAGTAGCTACTGTCTTCACTGAATTACTGAATTACTACAAGGACAGAATGCCTGATAGACAGAAACTCTGTCTTCCTCTAAGGGAGAAAGCAGCCTTCTGTTTGAGTAACTGAGCACTTCCTTTTGTGTGCTGTTACCAAAACCGATACAGTGACCCCCGCCCTAGGCCATTTGTTTGGGAAATACTGTGATGATGGAGATCCCCACTGAATCTTTAAGCTCTCCTTTCCTACACTGCCTGGCACTTGCCTTTGAACTCCAGGCTGAACACATGGCCTGGTGTGTAATCTGCTTTCATCTATAACAAATGGGTACCTGCCAGGGTTTAGAGACAAGGTCATTAGTCTCCCAGCAACCTGTCCTGTGTACACCTGCTAAATAGGAAAAAACCTTCCTGGTTCCAGGTTCTGGAGGAAAGAGCCTTCTCAATCATCCCTAGCATCCTACTACCAAGCATCTGGAAAACCTGGAGAAGCAAGCTGGCTTTGAAGAATGGCCACATTCCTGCAAAGTCATCAGAACTAAGGCAGCTTGGCATGGCTTCCACAATACTCATGAGAAGCCTATCTCTGATGAAATCCGCATTGACATCAGAAACCTGTCTAGATCATAGTGGGGTGCTGGGTACAGAGGCAATAATCTGGGAGCAGCTGGGACAGATGTCCACAAATTGATTTTGATGTTGGAAAATAGAAAGATCCATGTTTGGTTTTGTTTTGTTTTGTTTCTGCACTTACTATCTGGAGCCAGATAATAAGCTTCACCACTCAGCTTCCCAGTCCAGAAATAAAGAGAATAGTAGTGGCTATGCTATGGCTGTTGAGGAGGTTGGAGTGGTATCATTTGTGAAGTGCAAGCCTGATGGCTAGCATGGCATGCTCAATTCTTACCATGTCAGAGGCATCCATATTAGAGGAGTAGAACTCTACAGAACGTTCACAGACTCTGCAGACAGAGCTTTACATGCCACTGTAGGATCAGGGTCAAGAACTTTACTACAAAAGTAACAGCCACCATCACCAGCCACCACCAATTAACTGTTTATGACACACAGGGTTACCTGTGGGACCATCTTGCTTATTTCTCACAAATAGGGGTAAGTTGTTTGCTCAGAATTTTGCTGCTAGAAGAAGAGATTAAACTTAAAAATGTCAGCTTTGTGAACTCAGCCCATGCTGGCCACCACTGTATCTGCTTTCTCAGTTTTCTCCACTGTAATGTGGGGTGATAATGTCCACTTGTCAGGCCTAAGAAGAGAACTGAGAAGATGGCACTGGGCCAACAACAAGCAAAGCTTTCTCTGCTATGAACACTCCAGTAAGCAACGTGTCGTACTAGCTTTTTCAGGATGCAGAGTCCTAGACCCCAAGAGGAGGAGACTTCACAGGTCATTGACTCTGGCCTCGCTCGGGTCTGGTAGAATGGAGGGCAGCTGGCAGGCCTGGCACAGCCTGGCTGACTTCCCAGAAAACAAAGAATAGAATGTTCTAGAAGATAAAGACAACCAGTCTGAGCTGGAGGATTGCCTTAGGTCAGGTGCCAGAGCTTCCAGTTTTTGGGTTCCCACTGAAAAACTCATCCTGATTGGAGAAGGCTTGTCTTTCCTTCAGTTCAATGTTATGACTTTTCGGTAACTTTGGGTCATACCTCCCACCTCCTCGTCGACTCCTTTCTCTCAGGAGCCTTCTCCCCACTGGAACCATGACTTCTGTTTTGTTAATATGTAATTATGAAATTCCCTGGCCAGAAGCATCCATAGGGTTCTTGGGCTCCTTACAGATGGGGAAGGAGGATGTGGGCAAGAGAAGAGGGTGCACTTCATTGCCGGCCCTGACCTTCCCTTTGATCATGCCTTGCTTCCTGAGGAGAGCTGGCTCTATGCCCAGCCTCAGTCTCCTGAGGTTTGCAGGGACAGCAAAAGCTATGTGAAACCATAGAGCTTCCATACGTCACCACAAGTGACAAATTCATGGAAGTGGAAAGAAAAAGAATCCTGAATACTGATGGTTGTGCAGCTGCGAGAAGTAAAGTTTCCAGAATTGCAATGAGAAGCCTTGTGCTGGAGTTTTATGTCATTTGCTTTCAATTCCATTTACAGTTATTTCTTGTTTTTATATCATGTTTTATTGAAATCCATTTTTTACATTAATGCTAGAGGCTCAGTCATGGATGTCTTCCTTCCTTCCCCTACTGCTTGTCTCCTGCGTATGTGAAGGTTTCACATTATGCAAAAAACACAGAAAAAGGTTTGAAGCATCATGGGGCTTTTGTTCCTGCCTGCCTGTCTCGGCAATGAGTATTTACTTTTCTGAAACCAGGCTGGGGACACAGCTGTGAAACCTGGGCTCTGTTTCAGAATCCATACACAGGTTTGCTGGCCTGGGGTTGAGGCCTGTGAGTCCCTTCTGTAGGGACCTCAATCAAGGCTTGTGCTCACAGTGAACTCCATCTATGAGACTACCTGATGGCTAATAGGATGGCTATCGTTTTCCTACCCTAGGAGCAGGTTCTTGAAGGGAAAGGAAAAATGTGTGGTCTTTGAGCCTCTGTGGCAAATCAGAGCATGTCTGAAGAGAACCCCAAAACATCACCAAAGCCCATTCTGTTTCCTATTCAAACCTCATGATCTCTTTCACTTAGGGCTCCCTGCCTCCTTACCTTCCCCTGGTGTTGGAGGATGATTCCAAATGCCTTGGTTATCAAAGCCATCTTCAACTCAAACCACCCAGGGTTCTATCGTGTCTGACCTCTGTCTGGCTCTCAAGACCACCTCATACCCTCTGTGGGAATCAGTGGAATTCGCTTTGGCTCATCCCATATCACTTCTGCCTCCAAATTGTTAGCCACTTGTCTTCTATCTATGAAGGTTTTCCTTCTTATTCTGACTCTTCAGAGATATCTCTGCATCTTTGCCCTCCAGAAGCCTCCCTGACCACTCTGACCTCCCATGCCTCTTCCCAAACTGTGGCCCTTTGGGCATTCTCTTCCATAGGTCATATTGCTATAAACTACAAACTGAGCTATGTGTTCCTTGATGGAGCTTTTAGAAGTAAATTATAAGTAGAATCTGAGTATAGATCCAGAGGGCTGTATAGTTTTACATTATTTGACCTACGTAATTTTAGTTATTTCTATCTTTTATGCGATTGCTTCTTTGTCTATAAATTCGAGGTCATAATGGTACCTACATATAAAGGTGCCATACCCAGCACTTAGAAGGCAGAGGCAGGCAGATATCCAAGTTCAAGATACCCTGGTCTACAGAGTGAGTTCCAGGACAGCCAGTAGTGCTATACCAAGGAACCCTGTCTCACAACCCTTCCTCCAAAATTAAATATATAAAAAGGACTTAGAAGAAAACATATCACATAGCCTGGTGTGGTGGTGCACAACTTTAATCCCTGCACTCAGGGAGGCAGAGGCAGGTGGATCTCTGTGAGTTGGAGGCCAGCCTGGTCTACAAAGCAAGTCCAGGACAGCCAAGGCTACACAGAGAAACCCTGTCTTGGGGAGAAAAAAAGGTATCACATAAAAGTAAACACTAGGTAAATATTTTTGTAATTGCCAGATCCCAAATAATGGAAATAAATTTGAAATAAATATAAAAAATAAACAATAAATGGTAGAGGCCAGGAACAAGGGTATATGAGGTCCTCAAGCAGGTACTGGTGTCAGAGGAGCAATTTGTTACTGGTGAGTCCCTGAGAATCCTCTTTCCTCTGTTTCATGGTCTTTCAGCAGGAAACACACTCCCCTGTACCAAGTTTCCCATCAAGCCACATGAAAAGAGTGAAACCCTTTCATGACTAGCTCTCCTCTCTGACCAGCCCATTAGAGTCAAGACCCATTATCCAATCAACTCTGCTCACCAGTGTGTGGCAAGATTACAATGTAGAAAATGGTTGGAGGGCTAAAAATGTCCAGCATGTCAGTGATAGTCCCTGCGAAGAATGAACCTATCAGCCACCTCAAAGTAGGCCTATGCTAGAGCAGAGCTACCCACCTGTCCTTTGAGGATAAATAAACCGATACTGGGACACAAATCCAGAATACTAGGATGGCAGCTCATCAGCACTAAAGTTGAAGATGAATTCGAGTAAGAGAAATTTCCAGAGCTCCCTTGAACTTGAGGCAATGAGTCGAGACTCTTTCCTGCTTCTTGCGCCTTCTCCTCACCCTTGCCGTATGTCAAGATATTGGCCAATGTGAAAGTATGAATGAGCTCAAATGATAATCAGAACTTTGCAGTTCCCAAACAGTCTCTTTGTCTAGATAGCCAGCATAGGCCAATCCCGCCCACTCAGCAAGGCCTGACCTCCCCTTTCTCACAATGGATGGTCTATCAGGCCAAAGCACTTTAGTTTCCTTCTGGTCCTGAATGTGTGGGGATAAGTGTGGGGGAGGGGGTTGGCATCGAGGCAACAGAAAACAGGCATTGGAAGGATGCCTGAGATCACATCCCCCTAAGGCTGAGCTCAGACAGTAGGGAAGTGTGAGGATTGATCACTTAGGACCCCAGCCCCTTTGCCTTTAGCTCTGATACCCCTAGATCTTTTACACTGACACAGCAAAGATTAGTGGACTTCCTCCCCTCACTTCATCACCTTTACTGTGTAGGGGAGTGGTTCCCAGAGTCAGAATCATGGCAGATGAAAGAAATCCTCATTCCTGGACTGTACCAAAGAGACCAGACTCTGGAAAAGACCACACATATAGCTTCTATAGGGATGTTTCTAAGCTCCCCTGGTGTTTCTAAGGTGCAGCCAGGTGAAGTTCCCACACTAGAATATCCCTGTACAGATGACCCCAACCATCCTTAGCTGACTGGAGAGCCTCTACCACCACATGCATGCACCCGTGCCCTCACTGCTGGAGACTGTCATTGCACAAGTTTAGGCACTGCTAGGTATATTTCTCTGGCACCTCAGGAATGTTACGTGCTCTAAACTCTTGTTTCTTATCTCTCTCTCTTCCTTGCCATCATTAGGAGCTCTCATTTCCCCTCCAACTTTGGTTTATAACTTGGCTTCTGATCAGATTAGCTCTCTCCCCAGCACTCTCATTTGATGGAGATGGTTGACTTGTACCACACTTGTGTTGCTCTATGAAAACATTCATCCTAAGGCTCGAGAGTGGGGAAATCGTTGCTTCTAATAGTTATTTCTGTGTATCTCTTTCTAGAGCACTTAATAAAATGCTGACTCAGCCACATACAGCAATCCAAAGGCTCCAACATTCTCTGAAGTTGCTGCTGATAGTTTGGATGGAGTCAAGTCGGAGCTTCTGAGGGTTGCAAGATCTCTACTGGCCCTCTTGTCTGGGCATGTTTGATACCAGCTAAGGAAAAAGAAAAGTCCATATTCCTTTATTTCCCTAGCGCTCCTTTTCCTCTATGTGGGAATGACTGATATCAAAAGAACTGAGGCCATGCCTATGGAAAACTTGGTGGGTTCCAATCACGAAGAATGACAACTTAAGCCTAATAGGTGCCCCTCCCAGCACTGAACTCTGTGGCCAGTGCTTTCCTTGCAACTTTACATCATCCCTAAAGCTCAGGAAGATTATTTGTCCAAGGCAATGACAGCACTCCAAAGGAACACGCACTTAGTCACAGCTTAGTCACAGCCAGGTATATGTCAAAGCAGACTTCAGGCAGAGAGGAGCTTAAGGTGGGCGTTTCTGTCCTTGCTGCATATTCCTCATACTAATAACAGTGGCTGAGGCTAAGCTTTGCCAGTCACCCTGGTGTCAAGTGTATCATTATGTTTTAAAAACAGATACAAGGCCACATTCTTAAGAAGCATGGAGATACAGATGTCAGAGATATAATCTATCTTTGTCTGTATATAATTGTGGTTGTAATAGTGGCAGCATTTTCTAGGGAGGCAAATTAGTTGCCAGATTTAGAGGCCAACTCAAGCCTCATAGGCGAACCATGGAGTTGCACTGAGAAGCTGCAGGTTCATCTTCTAGTATCCAAAGAAAAGAATAGGACTGGGCCCCATCCAGGGCTAAGGACTGACTGTATGCTCCATGTCTCTCCAGTGACATTTCCTCTGACATCTGCTGGTGGGTCTTCTTTTCCCAAGTCCACACTACATAACACTGATCTTGTAAGCTACAATCCCAGCTGTGTAGCAGGGTTAATTTCTCTCTTACTACATTTCTAAACTTGTGGGAAAGGGCACCAAGTGTGTTGGTAATATGTCTATAGGTGGCCTCCTTTTGTCACACTAATTTGGACATTGGGGACTGGGGTGGGCACCATCTTGTTGGCTAGGAATAACACTGTCCAGAAAAAAAAAAAAAGGAGTGTGATTAAACATAGGAAGGATATTCCATCTGAGAATGCTGGCGTGTATTGTGATTCATTGATACAGATACTAGCAATATGCTGATAGTAGTAATATGTTTTACTTTACAGCAGTTTCTCTAGGCAGGCCTTGATATTCTTCTTTTACTGGCATGAAAAGTTAGAAAGGGGGGTGTTAAGACGCTAAGATTCTGTTCCTGGTAGTGGATATCAATATCCTTTGAAATCTTAAACTATTGCTAGGTCTGCTTAGTCTCCAGTGTTTGCTCTTAGCTCTCTTTCTGTCTCTGTGTATGAGTGTGCTCCCTTGTATCTCTGTATGTGCATTTCTGTCTGTGTGTGTATTGGTGCATATCTGTGACTCTGTCTGTGCTTATGTGGAGATGTCTGTATATGTTTGTGTTCACGTGTCTATATGTGTGTGAATGTATCTCTGTGTGTACATGTGTGAGTGTCGATATGTACTTCTGTATCTCTGCATGTGTGTTTATATTTCTTGTGCATGCATCTCTGTGTGTGTGTGTGTGTGTGTGTGTGTGTGTGTGTGTGCACCTATGTTTGTATGCCTCTGTGAGTCTGCATGCTTACTCTTCCATGGCTGAGTCCTGAGATTCTGAGCTGCTCATTTTTCAGCAGAAAGGGAATGTGCAACCGGAGCCTGGCAGCCTGAGTCAGCTGGAGCCAGAGGCCTGGCAGCCTTGGACAAAGACTTTCTGTATAGGCCAGGAATGCACTGACCTCACTGTGGCTTTCCTCTACTGGCTTGGGTTCATGTTAAGCAGAAGGGAGGGAGAGCCAGGGCTGGAGTTCTGTGTCTGTGCCTTCAGGACAGCCTGGTCACGTACTTCACACTCCCCACTTTCTCCCTCAGGAATTGCTGTGGCCTGGAGCTATGGCTTGGGGTCAGTGCTATGTGGGTAAAGAGGAGATTCAGCAGAGCTGGAGGTCCCAGCTGACTGGAGAGCCTGGAGGCTGGAGAGACAGGACAAAGGAAGGGCTGGAGATGAAGACTTGTTTTCAGCCTTGCTTTCTGCAGCTGATTGTGGGGTTCTAAGCAGCATTTGAGATTTCAGTTCTTGGGAATGGGAGGCCTCATGAAAGCACAGACAGAGCTAGGAGACCTGATGTGTCACTGTTCTCATCCTCCGCTGTCCTATGAGAGAACCTGGTTTAGAAGAGCAGTGGCAATGGATATAGTGGTCTTCCGCAGGCATGTGCAGAACGTAGGTCCAAAGGCTGATTCCTGAGTGCAGTTTCTGCTGGAGCTGGAAGACAAGACGTGGGTGAGATTGTCTCTGCTTTGGTTTTGAGAAAGGCATAGACTGCCTGGGTTGCTGTCATCTTTGGGTCTCAGCTCCTTTGCTACCAAAATTTAGCCATCTAGGCCATCCCCAGGCTTTCCTTGCTTGTGACATGCTGTGGATGGCTAAAGATGCCTGGGAGCCCCACTACACACGTCTTCCATGCATCTGCTTTATACAGGCATTTGGGTAGCCTATGATGTTCCAATTTTTATGGAAAAAATGTTATGAAAAGACTATTTGCAACACATGTGTGCATGCCTGTGTCTGTGTGTGTGTGTGAGTGTGTATATGCATGCATATAAAGGAGAGGAAGAGAGGAGGGAGAGAGGGAGAGATGGAGGAAAGAAGAGAGGGAAGGAGAGAGAAAGGAAGCGAGAGGGAAGGTAAGAGGGAGGGAGGGAGAGGGTGAAGAAGGATAAAAAGGAGACTAAGAATGGGATTCCTGGAATGTGTCACGCAGTAATTGGTTCTCATAAACCAAAGCCATCAACCCTTCTGCAGAAAATACAAGGCTAAGTAGTAAAGCAGAAATGATGGTAGGGATGGTTTTAAATCCTTCATATTTCAGGACACAATCACCCTATTTAACCTCAGAGTTTGACACAGAACGTTTGGTTCGGAGACCAGATACCTGTTCCTACTCCATCTCTTTGCCATTTGGGGACATCCAGTGTCAGAGGTGCAGGCTCATGCTGATCTCCCACCCTGTGCTTGCCATGCCACTGCAAGTTGTCCTTCATCTTAACCCTGCTTCATGGCGGTCATTTCCAAAGTGTGAGAGCTTTGACACAAACAAATGCAGCATGCATGTGCCATCAACATGGGAAGTGTGTTTGTACAGGTGACTCCTTCTCATGGGGATTGTGTCTGTTTGGGCACCTATACTTTGGGTGAGTTTAGTAATATCTAGACTTAATCCACTGGAGGACCTATTTCTTTTTAATTTGTAAATGGCATTTTACTAAGACATCTAACAGGATTGGTTGGAAAGAACTAAGCTCATGTCCGGGGCTGCCAGACACCAAGCGGCAATGAAGCCAGTTACACACAATATTACACAGGATATTCTGATGTCTGGCTGTGTGTGGTGGGGGAAGAAAAAGAAAAGACCAGGGTGGTCCTCAATCTAGAGCTCTTTTCTTCTACCTGATTCTGATTGGGGGTCTGATCCGGCCCCACTAGAGGATGTAGACTCAGGAATAATGTGCAGTTTCCCCATTGTCACTCTGCAGCTGCCTCACCTTAAGGGTGTGTAAGATAGCTAAGCACACCAAAAAGGACCTATCCATCACCTTCCTTTTTTCCTCCACCTTCCATTTTCCCTCCTGATTATCAATACAAAGCCCTCCACATCAGGGGCTCCTTCAAATGACAGTTCCAAGTGGAAAAGCCTATGTGATATTCCCTTTGCTGGGAATGTCTTTACTGGAGTCTGATGTGGTGGTTGATGCCTGTCGTTCCAGCACTCGGGAGGCTGATGCAAGAGGATTGTTGTAACTTTGAGGCCAGTTTGTGATATATAATGAGATCCAGGCAAGCCTGGGCTATGGTGTGAGACCTTACTTTTATTTTTTAAAGGCAAAGGTTATTTTTATTTTTAAAATGATAACTTCATTTTTCAAGAACTTTCAAACAAAACACCACACAGCAAGATTTGCCTTATCTTGTCACGAGAGAGAGAGAGAGAGAGAGAGAGAGATTATGAAAGAAAGCAGTCAGGAAGAAAGGACAGACAGACAGACAGAGAGGCTGTCTCCATTGGTAGTGAGAGGGGATTTTCTGATCTCTAAGGTGTGGGTTAGGGTACTGTCTACTTTCTGCATTTGATGATGAATTCAGGATTTTCTATCTTATTCAAAAGTCCTTTCCTCTACAGGGTTGCTCTCTTTACCTTCTTTGAATCAGTTCCTCACCCCTATCCCCATCCTAGCTCCACTCTAACATAAACCCATACCCAGAATGAAGTGCTTGGACTAAAAAGCAAATCACACACCACAAATACCTAACAATTGGTTTATAATTCTTACATTCCAGTTACATGAAGAAATTTATCATGAAACACAGTGAATTTCTACCAACCATCAAAGTATGGTCAACTATGCAAGCAATTGGAGTAGAGATTTTGTTTGGCTTGAACGAGGCAGTTAATGTTGCTCATTTTTGCCTTTTACTCCAGGGCTCTTAGCAACTTTTTAGTCCTCCTCAAATTAAAGAGATCTAGGTGGAAGTGGCATGCTGGCCAACTCACAGTCAATGCGAGAGCCTGCGTGCTGTACACACTTCTCCTCACAGTGGCCTAATGGCTTCCTCACTAGATCCACCCCATTGTAGTATCTGAAAGGATTCTCATGTGGGCACCACTGTAGGCATACAGCTTCCTTACTGCATAATTGATCAAACATATTATTTAAAGCCTGGCAGGACCTCGCAGTGAAGGGACTCTTTCTCACTACCTCCCACTCATATATTGCTTTTCTTCTTTTCTTGCTACAACTGAAGTGTCTTCTTGTGAATAAAGTGTGGAATTGGAGAATGCTGTTGTAGCAATGTGTCAGAACATGAGTGACAAGGGGCTATACCAACACTGAGAAAACATTTGTGACATATCTCGGGGACAAAAAGAGTTAGACAAGAAAACAGAGGGGGGAAGATATGAGAAGTGACATTAGAAAAAATCTGCTGGAAAGTATTGATTCAACCAGGGGCAAAAATGTCATTGAGCAGGTAGATGAATTGGAGGAAGGCTTTTTCTGACCACTCTTGCTTCTGGAGAAAGAGAGGGAGTCCTAATTCTCCTGGATCATGCAATAGGAGCTTCAGCATGGTACTTTCTGAAGGGGCTTTATTTCCTGAAGTGTGGAGGTGCGGAAAGCTAGCTGAGGGATTGTCTGACATGGGCATAATTGGCACATGTCCTGCCCAGTAGATAGGATGAATAAAGTTAGATTCTGAGTCTCTTATACATACCTGTACGAATCCTGAAAATCCTCACTGTAGGAAAGTCGCTGCAAGCAAGCTTGTTGGTTTTCCATTCTAGGAAGCTTTCGCTCAATCTCCTCTACAAACTTATTTTTTTTAATTTCCTCTTTATTTTCACAACTAGGGTGACAGGATATTCCAATTTTCTGAAAATGGCTATATTTGGTACCTGCTATCCTGATATAATCATAACTATTGTTTCCTTTCATTTTTCTAAGTATCTTGTTTTAGTCAGCTCACATATGTCCATATGTCCATCCTATCAGAATCTTTGTACTTCTTCATATCATAGAGCTCATTGCTTGGCATAGTAACTGACTTAAACCTGTGTAACCCTTCATTGGCCTGAAAGGTTCCTGACTGTAGGCATCTGTCTTATTTGCTGTTTGGTTCTCAGTTCCTAAGAATGAACTGGGCACAGTGTTTGTGCCCCAAACTCTCTATTAGATAGATGGATCAATTCCCATGATACAGCTCCAATTCCCAGGGGTTGATCAGCTGGAAATATTTCATCAAGGGCTCTAAGCAAAAAATAAATAAATAAATAAATAGTTACACAGATAATAGAGAAATTTACTAATCACACATTTCCCCTCCTCACCCTTAAATCATGCTCATTAGCAGAATCTTGCTATCTGTGTTGCCAGAGAGTCATCTGCATGGGTTATAGTCACTGCTCAGACTCAGAGCCACTGTGTGCACATGAGCGGTTCCCTGGAAATGACACTGTCACAGTGGACAGCAGCCTGAAAACAAACAGAAAGGAGAGACAAAGTCTAGCTTGGCCAATCATATATTTTGGAGTCTTGATCAAAGCCCTTTATCCCTGGCCTCACAGGAGAAAAACGCTTCAAACTGTAATATGGCAATATTGTGACCATTGTAATATACCTTAATGAGTTGTAGTCAAGGGCTATGAGTTGGGATTATGATAAAACTGAGCACTAATGCACAACCTTGTAAAAAACTAAGAACTAAAGATTGGCTTTGAAGTTATTTGCCTTCGTTTCCTCCCTTGCACACATACCTCATGTTCAAATCCATTAAACAGTCTGTGTTAGTGTGTTTTTCAGGATATGACAAAACACCTGAGGCTGTGTAATAAGTATAAAAAATTTCTCCGGTTCACAGTTCTTGAGATTCAAGGATATGACCAACATTATCTTGGCTATAGTAAGGGCTCTCCCCGTCCCATCCTAGCATATCCTCTCTCTCTCTCTCTCTCTCTCTCTCTCTCTCTCTCTCTCTCTCTCTCTCTGTGTGTGTGTGTGTGTGTGTGTGTGTGTGTGAATATGTGGGTGTACTTGGCTGTGTAGGAGTGTGGAGAAGCCAAATGTTGATGTCAGCACACCTTTCTCAATCACCTTTTATATCTTGAGACAATCTCTCACTGAACCTGGAGCTCATCATTTCAGCTAGACTGGCCAACCATCAAGTCTCTGGGATCCTCCTATCTTTCCTCAGAACCGGTTTTAGGCAAGCTGCCACACAGATTTCATATGGATTCTGGGAATCCAAACCCAGGTTCTCATTGTTGTCCAGCCAGCATTTTACCCCCTGAGCTATCTCTCCAGCCCCTCAGAATTTTAGAAGGTCTGATAAGCCCAGAGCAGGAGACCTCAGAAGCCATGAAAACTGTATTCTAACACCCCTGCTTATTCTACCTTTGACTACAGTCAGTGTTAGAAAGATGACTAGTAAGAGTTAAGGGAATTTATAAGTAAGGTGTATAAAAGATGGTTCAGCTCTATGAAAACCTGAGAGCTGAGGACAACAATGGCAAACACAACCTAAGGGTATCCATTTTCATGTAGCCCTAATAGCAGGAAGGATAACATGAGCCCTTGGGCAGCAGGAAAGAACTCAAAACACTTTCTTTAAGAAACAAGGAAATCATGAAATTTGCAGGTAAATGGTGGGATCTGGAAAAGATCATCCTGAGTGAGCTATCCCAGAAGCAGAAAGATGCACATGGTATATACTCACTCATATAGACATACAATATAGGATAAACCTACTAAAATCTGTACACCTAAAGAAACTAATCAAGAGAAAGGACTCTTGCTAAAATGCTCAATTCCTATCCAGAAAGGCAAAGAGGATGGATATCAGAAGAAGGAAAAAAGAGGGAACAAGTCAGGAGCCTGACACAGAGGACCTCTGAAAAGCTCTGCCCTGCAGACTATCAATGTAGATGCTGAGACTTATGAGCAACCTTTGGGCGGAGTGCAGGAAATCTTAGGAAAAAAGTGGGAAAGAGTAAGATCTGGAGAGGACAGGAACTCCACAAGGAGAGCAACAGAACCAAAAAATCTGAGTACAGGGGTCTTTCCTGAGACTGCTATTCCAACCAAGGACTATGCATGGAGATAACCTAAGACCCCTGCACAGATGTAGCCCATGGCAGTTCAGTATCCAAGTGGGTTCCATTGTAATAGGAACAGGGACTGTCCCTGACATGAACTGATTGGTCTGATCTTTAATTACCTCCTCCTGAGGGGGAAGCAGCATTACCAGGCCACAGAAGAAGACAATGCAGCCACTCCTGATGAGACCTAATTGACTAGGATCAGAAAGAAGGAAAAGAAGTCCTCCCCTATCAGTGGACTTGGGGAGGGTCATGCATGCAGAGGGTGGAGGAAGGGAGGGATTGGGATGGGAGGAGGGGGGAACCACAGGGGGGATACAAAGTGAATAAAGTGTAATTAATAAAGAAAAATGTACTAAAAAGAAAAACAAAACAAAAAACCAAGAGATTCTGATGAAATCTGACCAGCTCCCAAGTGGCTGACGGGTTGCTGCTAAGATTTGGTGAAACTGAGGTCAGGGGCTGCTACCAGAGGAGAGATCCCCAACTCTCAGATACTTTCCTTACACCCCCAAAACCCAAAATAAAACCTTCCCTGTGACCTTACTGAGAAGTCAGTGAAGCTGAGGTACCTCAGAGAGCTGCCAGGTCTCCCTTGCTATCTCTGATCCTGGAGCTTTGGAAACTCCTTGACACTCAGCAAACCCTTGAGGCAACAGCATGGCTAACTTGTTAACCTGACAGAAATGCATCTGAGGTCCCCTTGAGTGCTGATACCAGGGTAACAGCAAGGTACTGGCTCCGCTACTCTTAGTCTGCTAAAACCAAGTTTGTGCCTTCTGTATAACTCAGTTGTACATGAAATGGAGGTTTAATGGCCTACGTATAAGCATGGGCATAAGCAAAAATTGGCATTCAAATGTCTTCTTTAAACCTTAATGATGAACTCCACCTCACTCGTAAAGCCCAATTTTATACAACTTGATGGTATAAATTCTTTTCTTCCTGGAGCCATCCTCATGGAATGAATGTTACTCCCTTCCCTGACCCGTGCCTGGTGAGCCATCATTGCTCCCATGCAGCTCCCTGCCTTCCTAGCTATCTCCTACCAGCTGGCTCTAGCCCTGACACACTGTCCTCACAAGACCTGCAAGCAGTACCCTCCCTTAGGCAGAGGACTTCTCACTCTAGCAGCAAAGGCAGAGGCTCTCTAAAACAATGTTCTCTGGGAGCAGGGAGGAGTGTGATGAGCTCACAGGGGATCAAAGGGACAGACACGGAGGTCAGGAGTTGGAGAACCTGACTCCTGTTCTTTCAGAATCAGACATGGCTCTGCCAAAATCACTTCTCAGCAAAGGAGCCTCAAACGACTACATCATCCTAACGCCTGCTATATCACATTCAGGAGGCTGAAAAAAAAAAAAGGCTTATGGCTTTCCTAGTTTCTTAAGGTTGTCGAAGACTAGATATGATCAATTAATAGCATCATATTCTTTAGTCTGTGATTGCACGGTTTGGGCATTTGGGAAAGACTAGCTTTCCCATTCATCTTAGAACCTCACAGTGTTGGATGGAGAATGGTCAAATTCCAAGATGGCTTCTTCCTCCAATATCAGATGCTTCCGTGTCTCTGTCCTCTCCTGGTCTGTGCACAGTGGGGCTCCTCCTGTGTGTAGGTCCTCTTCTCACAGGGCATCTTCCCACAGCATAAAATGTGAAGCTTTTTCTCTAGGAGGAAATGCTCAGAAGCCTTCAGAGGGGAAACTTACCAGGCATCAGCGACTATCCTGTGATGTTCTGAGATCACGTGGGCTTCAATCAGCTGATCAAATGAGTCCAACCGGTCTCAGGAGAGAGGAGATAAAGACCACAGAATATGAATGCACACCACACGCAGAGAGGAAGAGATTGATGGAGACCACCTTGGTGGCAAACTACCACAGTCTTCAAGTCTGGAGATAGGCTTGAAGTGTCACTCATTGCCTTTCATTGTGGTAACCAACGCACACACATACACCCACATTCCAAGAATCCCTAATATGCATCTTTGTGATATGCTAATTATACTGACTGTGGACGCATACTTTACAGGTTTACTATATCATCTTATATCTAAATTGACTTAGTTTTAGAAAAATATGTTTTGAAACATATTCGAGCACTTTGATATTAGCTCTGTGAAGCAAAACTGAATCATCTTCCAAAGTCTATTGGTCATATTCTGAACACTAAAACTAGATCATTCTATGTCTTCAGTGATACCCCAAGTCCATGCAGGTAATAGCTTGGTCTGTTTTAGTCAAGGGAGCTAGAGAAGGGGCCATGCCCTTCAAGTACAGATTCTGGCATGTGTCAGAACCCACCAAGCTGTGCCTGAACCAATGGTTGGATGTGTTAAACCACCAACATGCCTCAGCTAACTGCCAGATGCCAGGCACAATGCTGAGTTCCAGGAGCAGGACATGTCCTAGTCATCCAGTCACTTAGCCAACATCTGTGCTAGCCTGCTGCATTCTTTGAGAATTTTCTCCTGTGCCCTCGATTCTTGCACTTCTCGTAAACCATGCCGCCGTATGTGGACTATCCTTTCTGCACAACAACAGATGGTGGCTTTACCAGGCAGGATTATTTAGAGGCCATCTTTTTCCAACCACCTTCCTTCCCTGTTTCCACTTAATTACCCAGCATGCCTTATAAATAAAGAAGGGGGAGGGATTGCCTTCATCTTGGGAGCATAAATGTTTTCTAAATGATATTGTTACTGCAGCTTCTGAGAGCCTCATAAACATGCCTGGCCTTGGATTTATTATGTAACCATAATCCTGTTTAGGCAGCTGGTGAGGTGCATGGCTCTGGCCCCTTCTCTAGCTCCCTTCTCTTCAGTGCCACATGCAGAATTGAGTGAAGGGTGAAAGGTTGCAGGCTTGGGAGCAATGACTTAATTCAGCTTCCTGAAACTTGGAGACCTATGGACTTTCCCCCCTTTCTATCTGATATCAGACTTAGCCAGTCTGCCCTGTCAGTCTCTAGCAATCTCTGAATAATTCTTGGGAGAGAAGCAGGTCTCTCTGCAGGAGAGAGGGAACCACACACACACATGGCTGTTCGCCTCTCCTGATCTCCTGGAACAGAACAGCCTCCCTAAGTAGAGCCAGCCCACACTGCCACATACTAGAACAACCACAGGTGTTAGCAGCTGGCTTAAGGATTCCATCAAGCCACTGGCTGCCTATCTGCTTGCCTACTGTTTGCAGCTTTTCTGTGACGAAACTCACACTTTTTTTTTAAATCTTTAATTCAAGTTTTCTACCATTATGTCCTAATTCTCTTTCTGTGATAAAGATAATTGCTAGAAGCAACTTGAGGGAAAAAAAGAGTTTATTTGGCATATATACCTGAATCACAGTCTGTTGATGAGGGAAGCCAAAACAGGAAGTCAAGCAGGGTAGGAACCTGAAGGCAGGTACTGAAGCAGAGACCATGACCACAGAGGAATGCTGCTTACTGGCTTTTCCCTCATGGCTTGCTCAGTTTGTCTTTTTATTCAACCTGCCAAGAAGTAACACCACCTCCAGTGGCCTGTAGATTTGCCTACAGGCATTGTCTCAACCTTGGTTCTCTCTCCTCAGATGACTCTAGCTTGTGTCAAGTTGACAGAAAACCAACTGGCACACCTTCTAATGACATCCTGGCTTGGAAGCAGCACTCCAAGCCAGCCTCCAAGCCTGATCCTCTCAAGACTTTTGTCCTCTGTGATTAAGATTCTGACATTGAGACCTTGGTAAGAGATCATGCAGAATAGACTCAGAAGTGCCCGCTCTCTTGATAAACCTCAGATTTTTAAGACCGATGACTGATATGGAAGCCAATCTGTCATCAGTCTTAAAGCACACACCCTAAGCTTGTTGTCTGTGTAACCAAAGGAAAGTAACTCAAATAAAGCTCCACTATGCTGCTCTAGCCTTAAAGACTCACTGCATACAGTGACACTTTAAAAAGAAAACAAATCTGACTCCAAAAGCTTTGAAAAAGCAATGAGATGTTCCCCCCTAAAGGTTCATGAGAAGAGGACAAAGGAGAGAATATATTCCATCTCATAAAGAAAAGAGTTCTAAAAGCCCTGTTTACTAGTCTGTCTATATAAGGTTCTGTGACAACAAGGAATAGAACTATAGTATACAACCATAGAGGTTGTACACTACTCAACCCTAGGGACCACTATTCACTTTCAGTGTGTGTGTCTGTGTGTGTGTGTGTGTGTGTGTGTGTTGTATATAAACAGTTTATATATGGTATAATACAATACACACACACACACACATACAGACTATATATGTATATATATATAAACTATATATATATATATATATAGAGAGAGAGAGAGAGAGAGAGAGAGAGAGAGAGACTAGTCTAGTCTAAGAACTTTCCAGAATGGATAGCTTTTGCAACTTTATATGATAGAATTGAGTATTGATCCTTTCTCTCAACCCTGTTTTCCAACTTTCTCCCTCCAAATCTCCAGGCTCTGCCAGATTTCCTGACTTATTTCTTTCATCCAGCCCTCTCACCACCATCTTTAGCTTGGAGAAGAGTCTATGTCCTCACCAAAGCCATGAGTTCAATTTTAATTTTTTTTAGATGTTTGTGTCTCCATGCCACTGTCATTACCCTGGGGTAGCTCTATAGAAATAAAGACGCTTTCTCACAAAATGACATAAATTCTTTCTCACTAGAGAGACCTGAATGTTAATGTCACTCTTAAGAAGACTCATGAACATGGGAGAGACACAGGAAGAAACGTCACTACAGGACACCCCTGCCATCTCTCTGACCTGGAGCTTCAGCCAGCCATGCCCAATGGTTCTCGACTGCGCCATCCATAGGTTCCCTGAGCTACCCCCTATTTTATCTGCTGAGTGATTTTCTTATGTTTCCCATGCACCCAGGTCTTGGCCTTGGTGGTGAAAGGCATGACCTCATTCAGAGCCACAACAAAAGGATGTGCCACTAGCTGTCCCCAGCTCCTGTTTAAACAAGATCTTTACGTCGGCCATCTTCTCTTCTGATATTTCCCCAAAATATCGATTGAGTGGAAAAGAAATCCCCTTAATAAAACTCCCACTCTGGTGCTACCCAGGAGAGCACTGACACAGGCTAGACTTTGTCTTTTTACCTCTCCCCATTGATGAGCATGAGTCCCTCTCTAGAACTCTGACAGGAGGGAGCCCTCCCTAAATTCTTTCTGATTGCAGGAAGATGTTGCTAACTAATATAAAATCATTTAGCCAATGTATCTGTGAACTGTTGGCTCCCTGCTGTCTACCATGTGACTCCCCCCTATGGGGAGTCTGTCTGTCTGGTCTAAGCACTCCTGGCCTGTGGTGTGTGCCAGCCAGCTGTCCCTCAGTGCAGTTGATTCTCCTTATCTGAAGCCAGAGAACTAAAACCATGAGAACAGCAGCAGCTGCTGAGAGGATTCCTTCAAGGGAGGCCTCCAGAGCAGATCCTAAAAGGAGGACTCCCTGTCTCACCAGATTTCTGCCCTCTCTCTTAATCTAGAGCACCAGCGTCCTTAGCTACATGGCTGCTGCTTTCTCTCCCTCCACTTCCTCTCTCTCCTTCCATGTCCCCAGCTCTCCTGTCTTCTACCTAAATAACACATCACAATCTAACCAAATCAATCATCTACTCTCAACATCCTCCCCAGGGGACCTTTTTGGAGAATGTGGTACAATCTTCCTGTCACTTTATCTTCTGCAGAAACCCAGCAGCAGCAAGCAGCAGTTCCTGTCAGTACAACATTATAAACAATCTATTTGGGGCAGGGCGGAGGAAAAGGAGAAGCCAAAGCCAGCACAGGTCCTCCTCCTGGCTTCGTCTCCATTCTCTTCCTTGTCTCACACATTCATGCTTCCTGTACCCCCAAAACCTGAGCATTCCAGAGTTCCAGGCCAACCTCACAGACTGTCAGGTAGCCCTGCCCAGCTCACTGGGGCAGAGGAGAAGGCTAGTGCCACAGTTAGCAGCAGAGGATGGAGGTGAGTCATGAGAGACAGTGATGGCGTGCTGGGAGGACAGTGCCGCTGACACCCACCCAGAGAGAGGAGGTGGAAGGGAGGCAGGCTACACATGATCATGCAACACTGGCTGGCCAAGGGGTGGTGAACAATTCATTCTGTGAGCAGCTGAGATGCTGCTTGCTGTACGTGGCCTTGATTTCTAGAGAAGATTGTCTTGTGCTATTTTGTGTGGCTCTAACAGTACCTAAGGGGAAGCAAGCAATAATGAACCAAAGTTTGTGCGGCTCGTGATTGTAAACAATGGGAGTTTAAGATCAGGGGGATTTGGCGAGGCCTTTCTTTCTGTGCCATCCCATGCTGGAGGGCGCAATGTTGTGGAAGGTGGTAGAAGGTGGGAGGTGAGCGTGGTGAACACATCTTAGGGGGAACCTAACTCTTCCACAACGGTAGTTAGTAATCTATTCGTGTGGCCAAACCTTTCAAAGCCTTTCACCTCTCAAGGGCTCTATCTCTTGCTACTATAGAATTAGAAATTACATTTCCAACACATAAATGTTTGGGGTGGCCCATAGAAAGAAGCCAACAGCATCTTCTTAGTTCTTAGATAAGACGTGCCTGGCTCTGGCCCTATGCCACTGTCTATGTCACTTCTGTTCTCCTTGTTTTGTGTCTCCTTTGCCCCCAAGCCAACCACACCCTGATGCCATAGAATCCTACCCCAAATTCAGTTCTAAATGTCGTGTATACTTAGAGTCTATTAACGGATGCCCACTGGGTAAATTCGTCATGCCCTCTCTTGCTTTTGCTTTGTTTTCATTTTGTACAATCTAGGATCAGTCTAAAACAAGTCACTGTGCTATGTTCAATAACCTGAGCAGTTTAGCTCCTCTGCGATTAATGCCTTTATTGAAGGAATGTGTTCTCTCCCTCTCTCCTCCATCCATCTACCATACCTCATTCCATCTTCTCTCCCTCCCTAAGCAAGATTCTCTGACGGCTCCTCCTCTTCTGAGGATTTGGGGTTTTTCTCTTAATTATTGTTATTTATATCCCTACCCTGTCATCTTACTACATGCCCAGAGGCTCAGGGCCCACATCTGTTTGCTCCTGCTGAGTTCAGAGCCTTACAGAGCTCAGACAACCCATAAATATCACGTAATCTCTTCCCAGTTGGGGACTTCCCTCTGTTGTCAGCTGGTAGAGAGCAGTGTTCACCTCTCCTTCCACCTAGAACAGAAAAGGAAAGGATGAAGAGACCTCCACAGACATCACAAGCATCTCCAAGGCTCAAAAGAGAGGAAAGAGCCAGCTGTTTATTCTTGGCTCCTGAGCTGTTTATTTTCAGCCTCTCTCAGGTACAACGATGCACATCCTCAGCAACAATTACCAAGGAAGCATTCAGCTAATTTCCCCAACTCCAACTGCCTCAGTGTAGTCTAATTTTAACATTATTCTCAGTTGCTTGTTTAAGGATGCAAAGATGTCTAAGTGACAGGTGCCTGCTGATGTGTCTGTCTGTCTCTTGCTGAGGAGATCAAGTAATGTGCAGAATTTAGGGATTGGAACCCTGCCTCTGTTTGTGACAGCTTATTGGATAGAGTATATCCCTGGCTCAAGAAGAGAAAGTGACCCTACCATGACATGTACTTTCAAAGCTATTATACATTTCTAAAGTCTCAGTAGAGAGCCAAGAACTTCAGCATTCACTTGCTGGGAACATTAAATGGGTTAGTGGTGTTGGCTATTGGGAAACAGGTGAGTCTAACTTGTTAGAGTGAAGGTAGCGGTGGCAAGAGGTAAGGGAAAGCTCCCTTAGGAAAATAACTAAATCTTCCCTGAAAGAAGTCTTGGTGTAAATAGGCCACTAGGGTGTTTAATTGCTAGCACCTTACCAGGGAAGAAAGCTGCAGGCTTCGTCATCACCGACCCCATGCTGCATAGTGCCCATACCAAAATTGTTTCTATTTGTCTAACCTCATCCTCTTTGCTCTAGCTCTAGCTTTTACTTTTTCTGTTCTCAGTAAAGACAAAAAGCGGCTTGTTTGCTCAATTTTTCTGTCTATAAAAATAAATTGCCATTTAAGTGGTTATACATCTGTGAGTCTCTCCCAACTTTGAATAGTGTACATATTGTAAAAATGAAATGCACACACTAAAAGGCACATTTTAAATATTATTGTACTGTGCCTCCCAATATGCTATTTCTTCTATTTACTTTACATCATTTATACTTCATAACAAACCTATGATTTGAATACACACGCAAAGATCATTGAGATTAAGCAACTCCCTGGTGCTCCAGTTTATAAGCCATCTTGTGATGGTCGATAGTGTCTCAGAGTTCTAGAGCAGACGTTTCTGCCACACTGGCATGTCCCTCAACATACCTTAAAGGCTGATTTAAGATGAGAGGAATGGCCCTCTTAGCATATCAGACCTCTTCCAACTTTTTAGAGTTTCTGATTCCTCCACTGATTGATCCCTACTATGTGATTGGCACCACGTGGACATGGGTAATCGTGGTTCATTGAGCTCAGTGCACTCGGGTTAGAACGTGCCAACTTCCTACTGGTCCCTTCCTATTTCCCTAGGTTTTCCCTCACTCTCTCCCTTTCCTCTTCTGTCCCTCACATCAGAATCACAGCCATGTGATCTTCAGAAACTGAACTAACCACTAACATATTACAAAGGGCCAATATCTGGAAGTGGAATGCCCCTGCTTTTCCTGTCAGAGATTATGGAAAGTGGTTTTTTTTTGTTTTGTTTTGTTTTGTTTTGTTTTGTTTTATCAAGTCTTCAAAGCCAGAGGCACATGAAGGTTTTCTAAAGAGACTGTGAGCATGGAATCAATTTCCACAGTGGGAACATCCATGCACATTCTTCCTTAAGACTAATCTGCCACAAACATGCTTCTGTTGATAAGCTGTGCTGTATGATGGCTTCCAGGCACATCTGGTACGGAGTTTGTAGATTGAGTTAGTTGAGATAGATAAGTATACCTCAAATATGGGTAGCACCACCCTTTGGGCTAACATTCTGGATGGAATGAAAACGAGCAGGTAAGCTGAACTCCAGCATTCATTCTCTCGTTGCTTCTTGATAGAAGAGCAGACCACCAGACCAGCTGACCAGCACTCCTGCTGTCCCATCTTGCCTGTCATCATGAACTGTACCTTAGAACTGTGACCCAGAATAACAGCCCAGATTTCTTAAGTTGCCTTTGTCAGGTATTTTGTTGTAGCAACAATGAAAACAACAAATAAATGCTGTTCCTACCTTCTCATCACCCTGTTCCTAGGAGCCTTTCTGTTTTAATAAAGAAAACAGATTTCTGTTGTCTGTCCTAACCCTTACTATGACAAATGATTTGCACAAAGGTAGCAAGTCTCTGAGAAACATTAAAAAAGACTATTCAAAATATCAATGTGCCAGGCAGGATGTAAACATTTTTAGATATTTTAAACTGGAAGGAATTTCACACAAAGAACTAAATACTTAAGCAAAGTCTAGACATGAGTTCTAGACATGGTCTCTGGGATGATCTCACAGGCACTAGAGAGCTAGTCAGGTACTTATCTGAAGTGGAAGCCACCATCACTTCAAAGACCTTCTGTATACCAGGAAATGGGCCATTCCAGGTCTTAGAGAATGACACCAGGAAGTTATCAGCACCATGATTGTTTCTTGACACACAGAGAGATGGAGAGTAAATACTGGAACCTGGTACAAGAGTCTGCAGGAAAGCCACTGGGAGCTTTGGGGAAGACACTTCTCTTTCAGTTCCACCTTCTAGATCTCAAGCAACTGCATTGGATGGGGGGTGTCAATTATGCTCCTCCAAATCCTGTGTGCAAGGAAACAAAGCATGTGCTGCCAGCTTTTGCCACCTGCAAAGAGAAGACTCAAGTAGAGACTGACGAGCCCCCAGCTGCCCACCTCAGATAATGTGCACAAACCTCCTCCATTCTAAGGCTCCACGAGCCTAGGGAATGTGACTGGCGCCTTTTCTTGTCTTGTGGGTACATAAATCAAAAATCAGATACTGTGAGTCTGGGTGTTCTGAATTCGAAGGGTTGTTGGGAAGGATGTGTTTGATGTAGAAGCACCACATTTTCCTTTGTGATTTCTGAGGGACAAATCAACAAAGGGCAATGAGAGCATTGTTAAGGAATACTGAGGGTGACCTCATTTGTCCAGGTAATCAAGGCACACCGTCCTTCCCTTTGCCTTAGAGACAGAATGTATCGAGATTTTCAAAAGTTACCTGGGAAATCTGTCTCCCATGAAACACTCTCCTCAGTGTTCAAAGTAAGATGAAGGAGTGAGGTTTGGCACATTAGCATGTTAGTCACCTCACTCAAGGTCCTGGGCACACAGTGTGCACGATTTCCAGAAGGTGCAATGCTACACACCTCAACCAGCTGTTTAGCCTCACACCCTCAAGGCGTTAGCGCTTCACCCATCTTCACTCTTCACTGCTTCCTGCCATCAGCTGTGTGCCTGACCCTTTACTCACACCCAACATGAGCATGTGAGATTTAGCTTCACACAATCAAAACACAGCACAGTCCCACCACAGTGTACTTAGCAACAATCACCAATAAATATGTGGCTCAATTTTGTTATGAAGACCTATATACTGTTACTATTCACCCCTGGCCACAATGATTAATTGTGAAAGGGAGCCTCAAGTCTCTCATGAAGAGATGCTTTACAAAGATTTCTGCTTTACATGTTTAATATTTTCATCAAAACTAGATTTGAGGTCTGGAGAGATGTCTCAGTCATTACGGCACTTTTCCAAAAGACCTGGGTTCAGTTTTCAGCATCTACTTGCCAGCTCTCAATTGTCTGTAACTCCAGTTCTAGGGGATCTGATTCCTTCTTCTGGCCTCCCCTGGCACCAGGCACCATTTGGTGAACAAACATACATGCAGAGAAAGTACTCATATATACAAAATAAATATAATTTTTAAAATTTCTGCATGTATATTGTGGTCATTTATATTAGCATAACACGAATCACAGAACATATTTCACAGAAAAATATTCTAGCCTTCAGTAGTTTGTGGTTGCAGGCATTTTCAAACATTAGTTTAATGTACTATAATCTTCTAGAAAAAGTCAGACAGAATTCAATAGAAAAGGAAATAAAGAAAAATTCCCAAGTGCTAAAGAACTTTTTTTTGTATTGCTTATTTTTAGTGATTGTTGTGTTTTTCTCACTATTTTCTTTCTTTTGTCTATGAAAATGGTAGGCATTAACTCTTTCAGTATTTAATTTCTTTCTGACAGATATAAAAGGAAGCTGGAGTGATTTCACTACAAAATGGCAATATTTATAAGAACCTGGAAATAACACCGTATGAGACTAATAATGTTAAAACAAAGGTAGATGTCACCTTAAATGTACAAGGGCTCTTTCCCATTCTTACAATGGGTCCCTGAGCCAAAATTCCTCAGGATTCCTTTTTTTTAAATAAGGTAACAACAAGAAAATTCAGACAGTGAACTTCTAATTAAAAAAATCATGACCAATATTAAAGAGCAGAGAGAACTTGTGAGCAGGGTAATGGAACAACAAAATCCCCAGTCTACTCACATACCAGACGACGGCCAGACCTGCCCTCTAACTGCTAAGGGAAGCAGGTGTCCTCATCCATAGAGAATCCTCAGCATGACCACACGCACCAGGAAGGGCTTAGCACATGTAACCCTCTTCTGGCTCATTCCCAAGGGGCAGCTTGTTTGCATGTCCCTTGGGGATCTCTTCGGACCCTTTCCCTTACTTGAAGTGCCTCCACCACCTAAGGCTGTGACACTGTGCAAATGGTCGTGCTTTCTTCTCGTGTGTTTGACTCTGAGTCCAGGAGGCTCACGCACTACGTCATTGTTGCTATCCACTTTCTACATAACTGCCTACTCACAAAATAGAAACGTAGAGCAAAGGCCAATTTTGAGGAAGGTGTGATTCCTTGGGGGGGGAGGGGTGGGTATCAAGGGCAGCTTTTTTATCATGTACAGACACATAAGAAGGCTTGCACAGGTGTACAGATGAGCCCTGGCCTGCCCAGCTTCGCCCTTTCTGCCTCCCCTCTGCTCTGAGTTCCCTTCTCACAGAGCTGGCTGCTGTGACCGCAGATGGTGGGAAGAAACACGATTTATATTTCATTATTTGGTGTGGAGAGCGCTGTGGCAGATGGAGATGAATTATCTCCTTACCATCCGCCCCCCAACACCTTCTCCTTTGGTTTGTGAATCTTTGAAGACAACTGTCTGAAAGGGGTCCAGAGGCAGGAGTGTGAGATGAAGAGAAGCTGAGGAGGTGTTTTGATTTAAAATAGACTACTAATATCTCCATGGCTGTCCACAGAAATAGCTGTGGAGATCTTTGGGAAGGGAGGGAGGGAGAGAGGGAGGGAACACCTGTCTAGGTGTGAAAGATCTGAGGACCTTGGAACCTCATATTGCCTCTAAAATTCTTGAACAAAACACCAGGAGCAAAGCCAATTATTTGTGAACCAGAACAGGAAGGCTGCAAGCTGGCTTACAAATGAACAGAGGTACCCTGCTCTCCTTGCCCCTTTTGGAACTGGCACTGCAGATCTGCCATTTGCTCACTACTCAGGACTGAGATGATGGGCTTGCTCTGTGAAGTGCTTGCAGTGTAAGTGTGAGGAACTGAGTTCAGATCGCCAGCACCCATGTAAAAAGGCCAGCATGGCAGACTGTACCTACAATCCCACTGCTGGAGAAGCAGAGACAGGAGGCTGTCAGGGGCTTGTTGGCCCATCAATCCAGCCAAATTGGTGAGCTCTAGGCTCAGTAGGAGAGTCTGTCTCAAAACAACAAACAAACAAACAAACAAAATGGTGGAAGAAAGCTAACAACATTGGTCTGTGGCCTATGGACCTACACAAACACATATACATGACCCCAACCCCGCACACATACAAAAGACTTTATTATCTGCTTTAGTGTGTGGCTCTCCTTCTTGTCCTGATGTGATTATGAGGGTACTTTGGGCCAACCCATATCTACCCTTAAAGATCAGCTAGTGACAGTGAGCCCACACCACCTTCCTCTTCATTTACAATCTTGTTTTTTTTTTTTTTTTTTGCTTCTCTTTAAATGGACAAAATGAGAAAAGCCTTAGTACCGAGGAAGTAACAGAATCAAAGGAACCACTGGACCAGAGTTCTGCAGCGAGGGAGGCACATTCCAGGCAACAATACAAACAGAGTACAAGGTGTGGAAGAGAAAAGGAGAGAGAAGAAAAGGAGGGGAGAGGAGAAAGAGAGAGGGGAGAGGAGGGGAAGGAGGAAAAGAGAAAAGGAGAGGGACCAGGGAGATGGAAGGGAGGGATGGATAGGTAGAAGAAATGGGAGAGACTAAAAGGTGGCAGATGGGGGGGGAGAAAAGGGGAGAAGAAGAGGAGAGGGAAGGAGGAAAGAGGGAAGGAGAATGAATGTAAAGCCAGAGCTGGAGCATGCTAGCTGACTTCAGCCATGGTTACTAAAGACAGGAGTGCAGCATGGGTTCACAGCCCTCTACTGACCTGTCTGCCTCTAAGGAGCTTGCACTCTCTTGGAGACAGGAAAAGAGAAGAGCCACAGATAAGACCAGTCAGACAACCTCCGTTGTTACATTCTGAGAAGGCTGGAATTTTAGACAATCCTATTCTCTTTAGTCCTACATGGCTGAGTCGTTCAGTCCTTACCTACATAAGCATACAGACACCACAATTAGCAGGTACGGCTCTTGCCAAGCAGCTGTTTATCATGTTCTCCAGCTAAATAGAAGAAACTGAAATCTAGTCTCAGACCTGGCTCTGTCTCAGCCCTATGAAGAATTCCAATCACTATGAGTCCTCACCCAGCCCCGAAAACAGCAGCCAGAACAGCTTGTAAATATTCAGAGCAAACTATGGGTAGGCTCAGTGCTAAATACTGTTTAAGACTTACCCTCCATAATCCTCACCATAATTCTCAGAGGCAGTTTTAGTTATTAGCTCTATTTTGTGGATGAACAGACAAGGCTAGATGCTAATTAGATGAACAAATGGAGCTAGCCTAAAGTCATGCACAGCTACTAAGGGTCTTAGCCCCCAGGCAGCTTCTTCTATTTCCAGAATTGACGTACATGTTCCTCTTTTGGATTCTAGGGCTGATGGCAGCACTTGCCATATAATATTAGAAATAAAGATTTATATATCATGAGAAAATCCAGCAAAATATCTGTGGAGAGTACACATATAATTGACAGGTCTCTCTCTCTCTCTCTCTCTTTCTCTCTCTCTCTGTATGTGTGTGTGTGTGTGTGTGTGTGTGTGTGTGTGTGTGTGTGTGTCCCTGTGTCTTCAGACACATAGATAAGGACAATCAATGTCCTATGGCAGTGATTCTCAAACTCGGTTGCCACAGGATTTAATATGCAGTCACATTGAGGACTATTGTTTTTAAAGAGAGAGAAACAAAATGAAAGGAATCTGGGTCTCTAGATAACAGCATGGAGCAGACTCTCCTGATAGCTGGGAAACTCCCCTTGACAGTAGCTTTAGAGGGACAGCAACTTGTAACTCATTTGCTCTCCCAAGAGCCATAGAAAAGAGAAATAAGGATTAGAAGGAGCCTGGCAGCACTTGGGTGCCTGGAATGCCAGCCAGCAGTCAGAAGGGGAAAGCACTGCAATCACATGCTTGCAAACACAAACATGCACATAGCCCATACATACACACAGCTCATCCAGTTCTGCTATGTAGCGCTCTCTATCCAAGTCACCATCGGAATGGCAATCGGCCACAGCTTCCCTGGCTTCCCACCAGGCCCTGATTAAGGGGCAACTTCTCACTCACCTACCCCACCCCGAGGCGGGCTGAAATCCAATTTCCTTCTGTATAATCTCTTCCTTATCTCACGAGATAATGAAAGAATCCCTGTAGGGCCTGCCTTTTCTGCCATCTCTTCTAGAAGCTGCCTTATATTTTTATTTGTTCTTGGCTCATAAGTTACTTCTCCAAGCCCAGAAACCTTTTGATTCAACTGACCAGCTTTGGGCCCATGACTCCAACATAGATCTTTGGTATAAAATTCAGGTAAAAACTGACTCCACACATTGCCTGAAAATTCGAAACTGGACCAGGCAAATGGCCTCAGAGTTGAGGCACAAAGCTCCTGGGAGTTAGTGGCCTCAGGGTGGGTAGGGAAATTTTTATCTCTTCTCCAAAATGTCCTAAGTCCAGGACCATGGACAGGGGAGAGAGAGAGAGAGAGAGAGAGAGAGAGAGAGAGAGAGAGATAAAAAAATTTCCCAGGGACAGAAAGCAGGCATGTTCTTTGAGTACTGGGAAGAACCTCTGACCTGACCTGACAGTCACTACTTACACACCTTACACACGCTACTTACACATCCAAGAACAGATGATGCCCTTTGGAAATCTGGAGCCAAAACCAGGAATGTCAGCAAAACAAAGCAAAAACCATGTGTACAACACAAACAACATAGCAGACTATCCCAGCCAGGAAGTGCTTTTCATCCTCTAAGAGATATGACAGAGTCCCCCTAATGGAGGTGCTACAACCCCAGCTCTAGCCTTGAGTTATGTACCTTTTCCTATAGGGCCTCAGGTAGGCCACTGGGCCCATGCACATCTTAATCCACAGAGGAAGAACAATAGTATGATTGCTGATTAGTTTTTATTGACATGACACAAGCTAGAGTCATGTAGGAAGAAGGGACCTCGACTGAAGAATTGCCTGCATCAGGCTGGCCTGTGGGCATGTCTGTGAGACATTTTCTTAGCTAATGATATAGGCCCTCTCTGCCGTGCATGGTGTCACCCTTGGGCAGGTGGTCCTGGGTTGTATCAGGAATCAAGCTGAAAAAGTCATGGAGAGCAAGCCAGTAAGCAGCTTGGTCTCTGCTTCAGTCTCCCTCCACCCCCTATGGTTCTTCTTTGAGTTTCCACCCTGGCTTCCCTCAATAATGTGCTCTGCCTGTAGGAGGTAATAAACCCTTTCCTCCCCAGGTTATCTTTGGTCATGGTTTTATCACAGCAACAGAGAACTAACTGAGACAGGTGGCAACATCTTTCCTCTTGTCTCTACTATATGATGCTAATGAAATGATATCAGATAATGTATATGAAAGTGAAGAGTAGAACATAATTGATGGTCAATATTTACCCGCCTTGGTGTTCGGCTGTCTTGAGATGAAATTTCTGTGTCAAATAGAATGACTTTACTCTGGAAGCTACTTGTCAAATATTTGCTAGAGTGTTGTTGATTTTGGCTTTTGAGGGAGAAGTAAGGTAAACTTAGTTGCGTCTATTCCGAGGCTAACAGAAAGAACAGGAGGGGGATGGGGACCGGATTAGAGATCCAGATGCTGTGTGGATGGGCTGGTCATCAGTAACCTTCATAGACCGGCTTCTGTGCATCCATGGTTAGCCTGGAGACATCCTAAAAGAAAAAAAAAATCATAGAAGGGAAACAAGTGCCTGAGAGGGTGGAGGGGCTCTTGGACTTCAGCCTTCCTCCATTACCTCCCTCCACCACTGTGAAGTTTGTCGCATCTAAGCAGTAGGCCCTCTCCACTGGCCACAGTTGAATGCATTGTCTTAGTCCACTTTACCACTACAAATAGAATACCTGAGATCAAGTAATTTATAAAGGAAGAGTTCGTTACATTCTGGAGGTCAGAGTTTGCAAGGCTGCATCTGGTGAGAGCCTTCTCCTCCTCCTCCTCCTCCTCCTCCTCCTCCTCCTCCTCCTCCTCCTCCTCCTCCTTCCTCTTCTTCTTCTTCTATTGTCCTACTGTGGGAGGCAGAAGAGCAAGGGAGTACAAAAAGGCATGAAAGGGCTGAACTCACTGTTGGAACAAACTCACTCCTACAACCACTACATTAATGCATCCACAAAGCAGAGTCCTCATGACTGAGTGATTTCTTGATGATCACACCTCCAGATGTTGTAGCAATGGGGATAAAACTCCCAAGACAAGTATTTGCATGTGGAGAAGTTCATGTTTAATCTACAGCAGGCAGGCAGTCTGCAAAGGCCAAGGATGGCCTTTGGAACTGGTCAGACATTACATACAAAGTATAGCCGAGTAAGCACTGGAGCTAAAGGGCCGTGAGTTCAAAAGATTCTGAGGGACCATGGGTAGCTAGAGTTCTGAGCAAGCAGAAGCCATAACATAGACGTTAGAGCAAGGAATAAAGAAGCCGAGTATTAGAAGGAGGTGAAGTAGACACCGAGTGAGGCAAAAAGCGTGATGGAAGGGTTAGGGCCTGGAGTGCACTGCTGAGCCCTGACACCTCTTGTGTCTGATAGTCCTTCTCTTCTTAGCTTCCCCGAGGCCCGACTCACTGGAGCCTCCTTTCAGAGCCTGGTTGTCTTCTCCAGAGCAACTTGGAAGTCTGGCACTGTAGCCTGCATTCTTGTTTTCTGTTTGCCCCCTACCTGCTTCTTATCATCCCCAAACCTAAACTAACAGTCTGCCTTGAGAATCTGGCATCTTGAATCTCCATGCCCAGGGTCGTTGACAGGTTTCTCAAGTCTCTGTCTAGCAAAGCTAGGGCAGTGAGCCGGAGCTAATGAATGCTAGAGGCCTGCAGGGAGCTCTCTACAGTGACTGACAGTGAGCCCATGTGGGCTGGCTGGTGTGTATTATGTCGGCCCATTGCCCATATGCTCTATTTAACTAGGGATACCCTACCAGTGACCCTTTCCTGCCTTGGCATTAGAGCTGTCATCAAATAAGTATTTCAGGAGGGGATTGATGCCCAATCCTTTGTCCTGCCTCTAACTTTATAAAGCCTGAAGCAAAGTTTCAGTGGTTCCCCTCCCCAACCCCTTCCCTTTAGAGATCACCAGGATTTCATGCACATGAGGGTGAAGTCCCAGCCCCCAAGTTCAAGCTCTATCTGTTCTTGCTGTCACTCTCTTAACATTCACCCCCTGGTAGACCTTCAAGCCTAGGAGTTTGCATACCAGTGGTAAAGTTTACCCAGGGAAGAGAGCCTAGTAAACTATAAAAAGTAGTCCTAGTCAGTTAGGCCCTTTGTTCTAAACAACGTGATGGGAATGTGTAGGTTTATTGACTTTCTACATTCAGCCTCAGCAGGAGCAGAAGCTCAACGTCTGGTCTCTTCGTTGGCTGCAGAAAAGAGCAGCTTTCGGGGCTGCAGAGATGACTCAGTAAAGCGCCTGCTCAACAGGCATGAAGACACAGCACCCACGTCAAAAGCAGAGAGTGGTAAGAGGGTCCTGCAATCTCACACACGCATACATACACGCCCCGTACACTCTGACAGCCTCCAATGAGACAAGCCCGAGCACTTGCTGAAGATGTCCCAGTATTAAACGGGGGAGGTGTGTGTATGGCGTGCACATACACATGTATGTGTATGTGTGTGGTGTGTGTTTGCATATGTGTGTGCATGTGGGGGGGCAGGTGAGAGAGAGAGAGAGAGAGCTATCTCAGCTTTGCTAACGAGCTGCAAATTGCTGCACTGGCGGCAGCTCTCTCTGACTGCATTCCCTTCCGACAGCTGTTTCAAAAGAAACATCTACAAATAAATATTTATAAAGCAACTTAGCTATGGCCCACACACTTGGGCACACACATGCTCAGTCTCTCTGGGCACTCATGTAATTTCCGAGCCTCAGAAATTACCCTTCTCTCTCCCCAGAATGCTGAGCCAATGCAGACTGGACTGCAGAGTCACTCACTAACGGCTGTGACAGAGCTTCCTCCAGGCCTCAGGGGAGAGGGACCAGCTTGTCTGAAACCCCTTTAGTGGCTCCTCCAGGTCAGGTCAGGTGACTCCATAGATCTACCAGTCTCTATGGGAAAGGCTATTTGTACATTTTTGCATATTAGAGAACATTGAGCGGCCAGAACATCTGAGCTAAGAAAGGCTTTAGGGATTGCCTCCTGTCACTCCATTTCATGCAACATCTAAACAGTCTAAAGCCACAGGCGGTTACAAACTCATTGTGGTTTGGCTGAACGTAAAAGTCTGGGTGGGCTCAGAGTTATGACAGATGACATCAAGTTCTCGAAGCCTGACACAGCAAGGCTTCATGGGAGGCCAGCAGTAGGGATGGGAAGGCTGTATTCCATATACTCACAAAGCTCTCAACATCTTTGTCATCACTTATCCCTAAGCAGGTTACCTAGATGGATGAGAAGACAGAGGGTCACACATGAGAGATGTTGATTTGCCAGACCCCCAAGTAGAGTCTGTTACTCTCACCTGCATTCCACCAGCCAGAAGCCATCATGTAGCCGCACTCCCTTACAGGGGAGGTGCTTGAAGAGGAGGATTATCTTAGCAGCAAAGAGCAGCAAACTTCATTGCTCTCTAGCAGGAGATGTGCCCCCTCTTTCCTTTCTCTTGGAAGCTCCACACTTGAACTGCCAGAAACATGTCAATAATAGAAACGATAAACAAAGCAGAGCTACGACGTACGTATTGAGGGCTTATTACATATGAGATCCCACACAAAGATTGCCTCCTGTGATCCTCGCATAAGCTTCTCATGCTTTCTCTGTCCAGAGGGTAGAACCTGTTGAGAGATATTCCTGGCATCTCCTGGGTCACACAGCATGTGGTAGGTGGCCCTTCTGGAATATAAAGCCAGCCCCAGCAGACCACAAGAGCCCAGGACAAGGGGCTGAGGAGTTAAGGACAACTGTAGAGATGGGATCAAGGACAGCTGGGTCACTTCAACCTGCAGGTGACAACAGAGAGGCTGGGCCATTGTTCTCCACAGAAGTCTCCTCACTTCTTCCTCCCAAGCTGGATATGAGATACAGGGCTTCTGAATCACAGGCGTCCTGACAGCTCATCCCCTGCTGAGCATAGCTGCTTTTAAAAAGCACTTACTTTTTATGATCTAATTCCGGATGACATTGAATGTGCTCCAGCACATACCTCTCCCCTTTCCCACCAGTTCCCCCTTGCAGCCCCCTTCTTTCCTTCTGAATCTCCTGCCCTCTGTATCCTTGTGGGTATCACGGCCAATCCCTTCAGTCTGAAATTTTTGTTGTTGTTGTTGTTGTTCACCACTGGATAGCTAGGTTGCCCTTAGGCTACAATCTGGATGTTTCTCTTCCTCCTTGTCCCTTATCTCATCATGTCCCTCTGTTGCTGCACCTGTGCTGCATGCAGGCCAAAGCACAGTCACAGAGGTCATGGGCCATGGGAGCAGACAGCAGACTGATTGCATCACTTATATATTAGCCATTGGACCTTGGTCCATCATTAAGGTGGTTCCTCACCTTCAACACATATTGCAAATACTATCTGTGTCACTGGGATGTGATGAGGATCTGGGGGAAAAACAGCTCCAAAGCTCTTTACCCAAATAACTGGAGATGCTGTGATAAAATCTACTGATTGGAGGCTGGGGAGATGGTTTGCAAAATGGTGAGACGGTTGGTAAAATGCCTGCCACAGAAGCATGAGGCCCTGAGTGTGGATCCCCAAGTAAGAGTTCCAGTGCTGGGGTATGGGTTAGAGACAGGTGGCTCTCTGGACCTTATTGGTCAGTCAGTCTAGTTTAATTAATGAGCTCTGGGAAACCCTGTCAATAAAAAAAGTAGACAGTGGCAGAAGACATTCAACAATGACACTCAGCATTAATAACACTCGCCTCCATGCACATATGCATACTCATTCATACATAAACACACACACACACACACACACACACACACACACACACACACACACACTGATGAATGGGCATTCCTAATGCAATCCCTCCTCATTCCCTGAATGGCAGGTGCTGCTGTCACTGCTCAGTTTCTCACCTGCTGTATCTCTCTGAGACCATATCAATCTATCCAGGGTTTTGCACCATGGTGATGCTGAATTGGCGTGAAAGAGGCTCAGAAAATCCTAGCTAAAGAGATAGAAGTGATGGGGGAAAGGAGCCAAGTCGACTGGAAAGCAGAGGTGGGATTAACTATGCTTGGGTGTTGTGGCGATTCCCTTGAAGAAAGGGAATGTGGGAGTTGGGGAGCCAGGGAGAGGTACCATTCCACAGCCAGGTCTTCCCTGAATAAAGGGGGGATAAGGAGGATGGGGTGGAAGTGCCCTAGTCTGAGGTGCCATACAATGTAATGAAGGTTCAGCAGATCCCAGGGCCAGTCAGCTGACCAAAAGTCACATACTGTGCTTTACTTTCCCACTGCAGAGAAGAGGCTGTGGAAGCAGAGGTCCCATGCTTAGGGTGATATGGATTCTTAGGCCAGCAGCCAGGGTCCGCTCAGTGCCCAGGGTTACAGTTCCTAACAGGAGATTCACGGCTGCCACAGAAGAAGAAAGAAAGAGATGAGTGTAAAGACTGAGCCTGGACTTGAAGGTCCTGTGAGATGAAACAATACAGATTGAAGAGGGGCAAGAGGAATATAAATGTGCTTGGATGTTATGTGTTATAACCTCTTTAAAGTTTCTTGAAAGACATAAGTTGTAGAGAGAGACAGACTTGCTTCTTACTATTCCTGGCTACTTGGGCTATCTTCTTCTAATTTGGTTTATGGTTAATTTCAACCTAGTTCTGATAGTCAACAAATGATTTAATAAAATACAGTGTCTGTGAGGCAATAGACTTGGTTCCAGATTGTTTTTTATAATTGTTTATTTTTCTTTTTTGTGTATGAGTGCTTGCTTGCATATATAAACATGCCATGTGTGTTCTTGGTGTCTCTGGAGACCAGAAGAGGGCACTGGATTGCCTGGGACTATAGTTATAGATGGTTGTAGTCTGCCATGTGGTGCTGGAAACTGAACCCAGGGGATCCTCTGCAAGAATAGCAAGTGATCTTAAATAGTGACTCATCTCTTCAGGCCACCATTGCTGTTGTCTTAATTGTCATATGTATGTGCATCTGTGTGTGTTCAAGTATGTTTGCGGTGGTGGGGTTAGTATGTGCATGTAGAGGCACAGGACAAACATGAGTGTCCCTCAGCAATGCTGCTAACCTCTGAGTCAGGGTCTCTCTCTCATTGGCGGGGATCTCACCAATCAGGGCACACTGCCTGTTAGATCCACAGGTCTACTTACCTCAGTCTCCCAGCACTGGGAGTATAACTGAGTACCACTATGGTCAGCATTTTTACATGGGCTCTGAGGATTGAACTCTGGTCCTTATGTTTGAAGGACAAGCACTTTCCCTGCTTCCCCAGACAGATCCTACATGCCTTATAACTGGTAACTCATTTCATCCCCATCACAAACCAGCAATGGGGATCTGATTATTGCATGCCAGTTTTACAGATAAGGAAATGTGGGCACAGGGAAGGGAATTTTCCAGAAGCTACAGCCAGGAAGTGGTAGAGATGGAACTTGAATTCTGCCGTCTGTCTTCTGTATGATAAGCCACTCGGTTCTGGTTCCCACTTGCCATACTACTTTCCTGCATTATGACCTTATCTCCGTCTAAGATTCCTGCACTCTGTAGCCACTCCAGTCTCTGGCCTCAGGTGTCCTGCTGACAGGGTAGGGGTGATAGAGCCCTACACCTGGGCATGGTCCAGCCTGGTTTAGACACATCTGTGGAGTCTAGCTTTGGCTCAGCTTCCAAAGCATTGAAGTTCACATCCCCAACCTCTGCTCTTGCCTAGGGTATGATTCATACTCAAGCAGGGCTACGTGTAGCCTGTACTCTCAGCAGAGACATTTCAGGAAGTATGGCACAGCTTTGCCTGGTCATCCGAATTAGATCCCACAACTCTCTGAAGGTCTGACTGCTGCCCCGTGTAACTCGTGGTTTCTTTGTCTGGGCATAGTCTTTAGAAAACTGTCTTTTGCTTGTTCATAGAATAAGTGTGAGTTATTCACACCTCTGATGGGTTTAGATAGAATGCATATTTTATAGGCACTAGGCAAAATGTTCATTGGAACAAGGATACCTGCAGCATTGGAAGAAACAGCCTACTCATGATTCCTTTTGTGTCAGAGTGCTAAACACGCCTTCTTGGGAATTTAGAGGCCAAACAGATGATTTTGATGTCCATTCATGTGGACATCTGGATGTTCAACACTCTCCTGACCCTTGAGGACCCTAACCGGGGCTCTTTCTGGGAGGCCAGTAGGCGGTCAGAGGAGGGTTATCCTCCGCAGAAAGTGCACTGTGCAGTACCCCACACTCACCCACATTAAAGCTTATGGCTGGGCAGTACCCCTGGGGATGGGCGTTAAGAGAACTACTCCCTGAGGGTGGAACTGAGAGGACGAATGGAGAATGAGCACAGGTTGCCACGCTGCTCTTCTGGCACGATGCCCATGGAGGGCTTCTGCTATGCTGCCCGTGTTACAGGCCTGCTGAGTTCTAAGTGTCCAGTGTCCAGGGGCACCAGTGATGCTCACAGGCCCCAGCACCACACCTGCACTCCTGTCTGCCGCCCTCAGCAATGAAGCTGGCGTCTGGACTCTGCCTGAGAAAATTGATTTCGATTTCCTCTTGTTCCTGTGGGGCTCGGCTGTTGTGACAGGAAGCCGAAACCTAATAAAGATAGCACTGGAGCCGCTCGGGCCCTGAGCCCACTTGAGTGCTGCATTAGGAAGGAGAAGGAACAAGGAAGGAGGAGGAGAGACTGGCCTGCTTCCTTGAACAACCTCAGCTGGCATGGCTTGGGGAAATCACACACACACACACACACACACACACACACACACACACACACATGACTGGAGAAGCAAACAGAAGAGAGGATACAGTTCCCAAATGCTTCCTCAGCAGCTGTCCCTCTGAGCTGGCCTTCAAAGGAAACCTGCTTCAGGACAAATGACTGGTATGGTCACACGGGCGTTGTGCCTGTGCTTACTGTTTGAGCATCGCCACCTTGAATAACTTAAGGACTTATCTGTCTACATATTTATTATTTCCCTATTTTTGAGACACTCGTGGGCTCAGTAGGACCACAGCACTTTACATAGTTACTAGTCTTGCTCATTCCTGCCCTGTTCCCATCTCTGCTTGGCTGATTTTCTCTCACTCCCCTGATGGGAGCAGCCTTTGATGCTCTGTGTGTCACTTTCTCTTTCTTCCTTTCATCTAACGATGCCTACTCCTGTTTTCAATCCACCTTTGAGAAATGGTGGCCAAAGCCATTCTCAATAGGTCCTACCCCAACTTACAACCTCTTATATCTATATTAAGGACACTCTACTCATTTCTGGACAGTTTTATTTGACTTGACAGGCTAGAAATAGAAGTCACTTATTTTTCTTTGGCCACTTTTTCTCTGACTTCTATTTCTGGCTGGGACTTCCCCATTCTTACAACTATCTGGTCTCAGACTTCCTATTTGTTTTGCTTTTGTTTTTGTTTTTAATTAATTAATTAATTTCCCACTATACATCCCAATCACACCCCCTCCCTATTCTCCTTCCAGTCCCACCCTCCATCTCTCTTCCCCCTCCCTCACTTCCTCAGAAAAGAGGACCCCTTCCCACTAACTCACTTGAGTACATCAAGTCACCAACCATGGATGGATTGGACCGAGGCCTTCTAGGCAGATGTAGCCTATGGGCAGTTCAGACTTCATGTGGGTGCTCTAGTAAGGAGAGCAAAGGCTGTCTCTGACATGTGTTCTTTTGCCTGGTTTTGTTGTTTTGTTTTGTTTGTTTGTTTGTTTGTTTGTTTTTAATGATTTCTTTTCTGTCATCACCTACTTCAAATAAAGCTCAGGATCTGGTTATTTCTTCCTGAAAGCTGTGTCATGCATTCATTTCTACCTGTCAATTTCAAGTTCAAACCTTTATCAGCTTGTGACTACACAAGGACTTGCAACTGGCCACTCAGCCTTAGTCTCTTTCCCTGCCAACTATACGTGCACATAGACTGAGGGTACGTTTATCAAAATGTGCGCAGCTGCTGCTATTGTCCGGTGCTTCCTGATCTGAGACCTAATTAATCTCTCTCACTTTATCATCCAGATCATTTTGTTTCAGTACATCAGACAATAAGCATACCGCTCCTCTGGTAAATCCTCTATGACTTTTCATTGCTAGAGATAAATTTAATGTGACCTGCACACACACACACACACACACACACACACACACACACACACACACACGAGAGAGAGAGAGAGAGAGAGAGAGAGAGAGAGAGACTCCCTTTCCTTGGCCCAGTGATTCTTATTTATTCTCCAGAATTCATCTTCCTTGCTGTAAAGGTTATCGCACTTCATACTGCTCTCAAAACCCTGTTCTCTTGTTATTAAACTGGGCTATACATGGGCTAGTTTCACTTTTTTCATAAAGAATACAAATTGCACAGGAGTGAGGACTAGGTTAGCGTGAGTAAGACAGATCCCCTCGCCGCCCTGCTGATATATAACGGACATTTTGGAAATGGCTGTTGAACAGATGAATGGACTACCATTTATCGAGTGTCAGGGTTTCTTCCAGGTGCTTCGTCTCATTTAATCCTCAGAATAGCTTTTTTGGTGTTCTTTCCACTCCATAGAAACCTAAAATATCAAAGGTCAAGTAATAGACACAACACTAAGAACAGTAGCGTGTAATAGCACCCAATAGGATCTTCCACTACGCCCCAAACACACCCCACACTTGCCAGCTCCTACCCTGACTCTGACAATGCCTCCTGCTGGAATGTCCTATCTCCTCCACCTGCTGCAATCCTGGTCACCTTGAGAGTAGCTACTGCAGCCTTCTCACCTTGGCTTAAATACATGCATTAGGTCAGAGCCTGGGATCCATGATTGGAGAGATTGGAATTTTAACTGCTCACCCACTCCCAAGCTATACGACCTTGCACAAGTTTCCTAAGCTGACCCTGATGGTGTTTACTGCATGAGGATTAACATGAAGCCTCCAAATGATATTTCCTCCTCGCCCCTTCCTTCTTGTCTTCTCCTTCAGAGCTGACCTGGTTTCTCTTTTCTTCCATTAACTCATCATTACCTACCGGAGTACCCAGGCCGGCTTAGAACTCACAGTATCGCCTAATAGCATCAATGGCAGTGCCATTTCACATCTCATCCCATGGCAAGAGCACCAGCTGTCAATCAGTTGTGAGAACATTTTTCGGTGATCATCTATGCATGTTCTCCCTGAGTATTTGTCTTTCAGCATCTGAAAGGACATACCACATTTCCTTTATATGCTGGCCTCAGATCTTTTAGTACATTTGCAAAATTTTGCAAAAGACCCAGACCTTGACAGTCCAGACTGCGTGGTAAAAATTGAGTACAAATTTGCACAGAAGCGTTCAATGAACGTTAACCGTGAAAAAAAGTCTGGAAGCTTTTCTCCCAGTGTTAGCAGAGGTCTGATGGTGTTAGGCTTCATTTGACGGAATAGGGATCCTACCATGGGAGTGATGGGAAAGGAGGTGGACATTTTCAACTGCCTTCCCTGAGCTGAGTCCTTTGCTTGATCATTTCCATCTACTGTCATCCTTATTAGGCTATCATAGCTGGTAGATGGATGGCATTGCTGCCTCTTTAGTTCCATTGAGGGTATCAAGAAGGGCTTTGAAGAAATAGTCATTTACTTCTTGTATCTTTAGAAAGTTTTTTTTTTTTTAATTGTATGATGCCTGTCATTCCTGTAGTCAGGAGGCTGCAAGGAGACTTCAAGTTTGAGACTAGCCATAGCTATGTAGCAAGATTGTCTCAAAAAGATAAAACAAAACAAAACATTATTGCTAGCTGTGGTGTTTTGAATGACAATGCCCCATTATAAGCTTGTGTGTGTGTGTGTGTGTGTGTGTGTGTTTGAATGTTTGGTCTACAGTTGGTAGAATTGTTTGGGAAGGATTGGGGATGTGACCTTATTGGAGGAGATGAGATGTGCTTTGAGGCTTAAAATATCTCATGCTATTTCCAGTTAGCCCTACACCCTCTCTCTTTCTGCTTCATTGTTATTGACTCTTTAGGCTCTTCACTGCTGTACAGCACCATGCCTGCCTGCTGTCCTGCTACCACAATGATGGTCATAAATGTAGCCTTTCTTCTACAGTTGCCTTGATCCTGGTGTCTCTTCAAAGCAATAGAAAAGTAATTAAAACACTAGGCACCCTCTGAGAGAATGGCCAAGTGCATTCTAATGTTCTAATCACCCAGGCAGAGCCTAGGGGAAAACCTAGGGAACAAAAGATGTTTTGTCTCTGGACATAGGTGTCAGGACTCTTTAATCAATCCTAAATAGACCCAGGAATAAACAAAGCATTCCACACAGTGCAGGTGATGCAACTAATTCAGCAAATAAGCTTGTTGTAGTGGTAAGTTTTGAGAGGATTAGTCTGAGCAGCCATTATGAGGAGGAATTAAGGTGTAAAAGAGTGCTTTGGGCCTCTAGAGCCTGCTGTGCTGTTCCTGTTGATCTCCAAAGCACTTAGGACATAGGGAGAGGTCGGGTTTTTGTTGTTGTTGTTGTTTTAAGTGAAACACAATATGTAGAAGCTTTTCTTGGAGAGTGCAATAAGCTTTGCATAATTTCCCCAAACTGTGCTCAGTAAGGATACCCACCCTGGAGAGCCCAGGTAAATCCTGACTGCGAAGTCAAGCAGCTGCTCAGAGGCACTAGCCCAAACTTGATTCCACAGACTCACTGACACATTATCATCCACTGCCACCCAACTCCTGCTTCTTGCATGAGGAGGGATATTTCACAACATATTTAATTATTTAACCTGTCCCATCTATAGAGAGAATGATTGAACTTGTTTTCTTCCATAATAACAAACTCATGGAAGGTCCAGGATTGATAGGGATTTGAGTAGGAAAGAGTCTGAAAGTGAAATTGATCATATGGGAAAGAGGACCAGACTCAATGGGCTCAGTGGAGATGTTCTTGGAATATGAAGGGGAAGAAGCAAAGCTACTGAATCTTGATTTTCACAGTCTACACTGGCCCCCTTGAACCAGCCCTGCCAGCTTCCTTATTCAAAGATTCTCTTCTTTACCACCCCTGTCGAGTTCTTTCCTCCAAGTGTGGGAGCCCTTTTAAACTCTGAGAATTGAGACTCTTTTTTATTTTAATTTTAATTTTTATTAATTACAGTTTATTCACTTTGTATCCCCCCTGTAGCTCCCTCCCACCTCCCTCCCAATCCCACCTTCCCTTCCTGTCTCCACCCATGCCCCTCCCCCAGTCCACTGATAGGGGAGGTCTTCCTTCATCAGGAGTGGCTGCATTGTCTTACTCTGTGGTCTAGTAAGGCTGTTCCCTGCTCAGGAGAAGGTGAGTGAAGAGCAGGCTAATCAGTTCATGTCAGAGACAGTCCCTGTTCCCATTACTATGGAACCCACTTGGACACTGAACTACCATGGGCTACTTCTGTGCAGGGGTTCTAGGTTATCTCCATGAATGGTCCTTGATTGGAGCAGCAGTCTCAGAAAAGACCCCTGGGCCCAGATTTTTGTTTTTGTTGCTCTCCTTGTGGAGCTCCTGTCCTCTCCAGGTCTTACTATTTCCCACTTCTTTCATAAGATTCCCTGCACTCTGCCCAAAGTTTGGCTATAATTCTCAGCATCTGCTTTGATACCCGGAGGCTCTTATTACAACAACAACAACAACAACAAAACAGCCTGGCCTTGTGATGCAGGCCTTAATGTCAGGAGCCAGAAGGGCAATTGCATGAGAATTGTGAATCTGAAGCCAACCTGGGCTTTAGAGCAAGTCCAAGAAGATCTTAGAAAGACGCTGTCTCAAAAACAAAAAGAACGAAAAGTGATAGGGATATACCTCAGAGGTAGATAGCGCTCCAGAGTGCTCAAGGCTAAAAAAGAAAGGACTCGAAGATGGTGCAAATGATGATGACAACACTGGCCACTGTAATCCTGAAACCTGGCAACCTGAACACCTGCATTGGTCCAACAGAGGAACTGACAGCACTTGTTGCAAGATTCTGCCATCATAGCCAGGGTTATGAGGCTGGGAATCTTGGGCTCAGATGTACTCAAGCAGCAACTCCAGGTGAAGGCTAAGATGAACATGGATGCTGCTTCCAGGAGGGACAGAGAGGCCCAGCTTGTGAAAGCCTTGTAGCATGTACATAATTTGAAGTGTGGATCTGTGGAAATCTTTCAGAGGCAAGGGAAGAGTGTGATTCCCAGAATAAGAGGGCTGAGCATCAGAGAAAGCCTGGAGGATGACAGGCTATCTGTTTTTTATCCCCACAATGCCGTGGCTTGGCAAGCTAGTCATCTGACTTTAGAAGGGAGAGTGGGCTTTGCAGAATCTTGAAACTTCTACTTGTTACTGTTTTTGTACAAAGACAATTTTTCCAAGAAAGCTGTTGGAATGCTTAAGTAAAGTCTCCAAGGGAGAAAGCAGTATTTTCTTTTTACCCAAAACTCCACACAACATTCTCCAACTACTTGGTCCCCTATGACACCTTCTTAGCAAGGCACGGAGAAAAGTCAACTCATGGCACACATGTAAAATAGCCAACTATTTATTTACCATGAAATCTTAATGCTGCTAAGAAGGCACTGGTCGTCAGGTCACAGGTCTTCAACACAGACGGCATACAGCTAACTCATTATAGCTTCTTTGACCTCAGTTCTGGAAATTATTTGAAAAACAAAGCTCTTCTCTCTAGCTGTTACCACACACCATGAAGGATTCAGCTGGTTGTTGGGGCTCAGTTGCTAGTGTAGCCTCAGGCTTGCGCTGTCTAATTAGACACCATCCACTTCAACATAAAACTTTGCACTATGGCTTGAAAACAGGGAACAAAAAGAATAGTTAGATTCAGTTGGAGAAGCCTTTTTACGGCCTGCCTTCTGTGCTTCCAGAACATTAGACTCACTTGCAGTCAGTAGTCATGTCAAAGGATATCTATCTGGGGAGACTTTGGGTACAATCTCCATCAACCTCCCCAAGCCCAATTCAAACTTTAAAAGGAAACTAGTATTGGGGAAGGATAGTTGGCATATTACCATTGAGATGTAAATAGCATCCTTGTTACATGCTAGTCTTTTATTGATTTTCTAGAGTCAATATAAAACAAGGCAGGACTGGATGCATATAAATGTCCCTTCGTAACAAGACTCTGACCTATTTCCAACCAGATGTCTTGCCCCTCAGCAAGTGCCACCCCTGTGTTACAAACACACCTTTCCTCTATGTAGAGCTTCCCAAGGGAGAAGGGTATGCTATGTTCTATTTGCTTGAAGTCTTTTTGTCCTTGCTGAAGAAAAGCATCCTTTGTTGACCATGTGTTGTAGTTTCATTTCTGTTGCTGTGGTAAAATACCCTACCCAAAAGCAACTCAGGTGAGAAATTGTGTATTTACCTTACTGGTCCAGCTTACAGTCCATCCTTGTGGGAAAGCCAAAGCAGGAGATTCAAAAAGTTAGCTACATCACATCTACAGTCAATAACAGAGAGAAATGAATGCAAGAAATTAATTCTTGCTTGCTTACTTGTGCTCAGCTCAGTTTCTCTACTTTTATACAGTTCAGAGTCCCCTGCTGAGGGAATGTTGCCACCCACAGTGGGCAGGATCTTCCCACATCAATGTAGCTTAATTAAGATAGTTCCCCATGGTCATGCCCACACTCCAACCAATGTAGATATAGATAGTCTTTCATGGAGACTCTTTACCCAGGTGATTCTGTGTTGTGTCAAGCTGACAGCTAAAGTTAAACATCACATGATTCTAGTTGTATTTCTGCAGACAACCAGAATAATTTACCTAGCCTGTATTTTTTCTATTCACCGTCATACCTGCCAAAAGTGTATAAGAAGAAATAGCACAGTTTCATATGATCTTAAAATTTATTTATATGGGATCAAATTACAAATGCTGTGTCAAAACTGGGTTCATGATTAGAATTAAGATTTATACAGGTCAGCATATTTATTATTCTTAGTTGTTGTGAACTACTTCAACATGGCAAATTCATCTCTCTGATTGCATAGTGTTGGCTCATTCCAATTGATTTGAAGACACTTTATTTCTCCAAAGTATAATGTAATAGATTTTTTCAACCAGCCAAGTTACAATGCCATGGGCTGGATTTACCTTTTTGCTCCTAACAACTAACAATAGCAGAAAAATAGTAAAAGACAGTACTTTCTAACATATTAAGAATCAGACAATGTGAGGTAGTCATCCTAGACAGATGAGAGACAAGTCAGATGAGCTCAAAGACGGCCTCCATTTCCTTCCTTACCACAGTGTGGAAATCCAGACAGAGAACTATCTAACATAAGATGAAGCTGAGAGGCTAGGGGGGAAATGGGCTAGAGTTCATTTGGCACATTAAAAGAAAGGAAGGAGGGATGGAAGGAGAAAACAGAAAGAGATAGAGAGAGAAGAGAGGAAAGATAGGGAGAAGTATAGATGGATCTGCAGAGGATCCCACTTGACAACAACTCAGCAGAGATCTGGTGATTCATACATGGATGTGAAGGACTGTCCTGTGTATTGGGGGGAAGGTACCCAGGGCTCAGAGAGAGATCTGACAGAATGGGAAGCCTCACAGTCCATGGGGCATTGGGTCGATATCGAGAGGCTTGTTTTAGTAGTGTGACTACCTTGCTCTAACTTAAATAGTGTTTTAGGCCCAGCTGGTGAATCCTAAATACTGATCAAATAGCTTAACTTTATCCTAGAAGGAAGAATTGATAATATTTATCAGGGCACAAAATATTCAGCACCAGGCAAGGAAAAACTTACAGTGTCTGGCTTTTGACCATAGATTATTAAGCATGCAAGAAGTAGGAAAATCTCAACAATAAGGAGAGATGAGTCTGTCCATTGAAATTTTATGTTAGAACTATGAGATAAGGATGTTACACAGTATCAATAAATGTATCCAACAAGATCAAAAGATAAAGAGATAAGGCTAGAGGGAACATTAGGTGTCCCAAAGAAAAACATGGAAGATAGTCAAAATAAACCTATACTGATGAAAAACACATTACCATTATTTTAGATGAAGAATTTATTTCATGGGGTTACCATGAAGTCCTAATGCTTCTCAGAAGGCGCTGGTGGCCTTCTGAAATACCAGAACCCATGTAAAAAACCAGATATGCTGGCATGTATCTGTAATCCCAGCCTAACAAAAGCAGGATGGGAAGTAGAGACAGGACAATCTCCTAGCTTTGTAGGCCAGCTAGCTAGGAGTAAGCAGCAGTTTGGTGGAAACACTGCCTTGACAGGGTGGGAAGAGTTAACTCCGGAAAGTTGTCTTCTGACTTCCAAATGTATTCTGTGGTAAACACCCCTCTCTTTCTCTATTTCTCTCTCACACAGACACTCAAAACAAATTTAAAATTAAAGCTAAGGAAGAAAAACAAAGAAAGAAAAAAAGAGAAAGAAAGGGAAAGACAAAGGTAAAGAAGAAGGAAGGAAGGGAAGGATCTAAAATAAGGGCCAAAGAGGAAACAAGACTGAAACAATTTGAAAATTGCATCTTTGAGCAGCATGCAAACACTAATTCACATATAAATGAAAACACTAAAGAAGAGCAAGAGGCAAAAGACCTATTTGAAGAAATAATGAACAAAAATTTCTAAACTTGATTAAAAGTTTAAGTCGTATATTCAAAAACTTCAGTGAGCCTCAGGCACAAGAAAGGAAAGCACTTATACCAAGAACCATTATCAAATTTTTCCAGAGCAAACCTTAGGAGTATGCAAAATAGACAATGCCTGTGTAGAAAGGACCAGAGCAAAGTATGGCATTAGGTTTTCAATTGAAACTGCAGGTAAAGACACTGAAGGAATGTCTTTAAAGGAAGAGAAAATCCCTGTTTTGTTGTTACTGGGGAATGTGTGTGTGTGTGTGTGTGTGTGTGTGTGTGTGTGTGTGTGTGTGT
>NW_026596039.1:11846056-11883498 GCF_907164565.1 Psammomys obesus
TGTGTGTGTGTGTGTGTGTGTGTGTGTGTGTGTGTGTGTGTGTGTGTTTCAAGACAGGGTTTCTCTTCGTAGTCCTGGTTTTCCTAGAACTTGTTCTGTAGACCAGGCTGGCCTCAAACTCAGAAATCCACCTGCCTCTGCCTTCTAAGTGCTGAGATTAAAGGCATATGCCACCACTGCCGGATGAGAAAATCTTTTTAAACACAAAGGTAAATAAAAATATTTTCAGGCATACAAAGGCTGAAAAAAAAAAAAAACCCTACCCAACAACAGATATGTACAAGGAATGTCAAAGGACATCTCTTGGGAGGCAGGCCAGTGATGTCAGATGAAAATATCTACAAAGGGATGAAGAACTCCAGGAATGGTGCTCCCTATATTACCATGTAAGACTCCTAAAGTAGGTTGATGTCGTTGAAAGACAACTGGCTGGGGCTGGAGAGATGGGTTGGCAGTTGAAAGTGCTTGCTGCTCTCCCAGAAGCCCCGAGGGTTGTTCCCAGCACCCGTTTCATTTCAAGCACCTCGCAGTCATCTCTAACTCCAGGGAGATCTCATTCCATTTTCTGGGCTCAAGTGTACCTGCACACCCATGGCACACATAAACTCACACGGGCACACTCACATAGAAATGTACAAGCAATAGTTTAAAAAGGACTGCTCATACTAATTATCATTATGTAGCAAAAAGATTATGACATATGCAAAGGTAAAATATTTGATGATGTGCTACAGGATCTGAGAGGGAAGAAGCTAGGCGTTGCTTCCAGATGATTCTTATAGCCTGTGTACATTGGCACAGTATCACTTGGAGATATTTTGAAAAAACTTTAAAACTTGTACAGCCACTCTGGAAATCAATCTGGCACTTTCTCAGACAACTAGGAATAGTGCTTCCTCAAGATCCAGCCATACCACTCCTAGGCATATATCCAAAAGAGGCTCAAGTACACAATAAGGACATTTGCTCAACCGTGTTTGTAGCAGCTTTATTTGTAATAGCCAGAAGCTGGAAAAAGCCCAGATGCCCCTCAACTGAAGAATGCATGCAGAAATTGTGGTACATCTACACAATGGAATATTATTCATCAATGAAAAATAAGGAAATCATGAAATTTGCAGGTAAATGGTGGGACCTGGAAAGGATCATCCTGAGTAAGCTGTTTCAGAAGCAGAAAGACACACACGGTATATACTCACTCATAGAGACATATAACATAGGATAAACCTACTAAAATCTGCACATCTAAAGAAACTAATCAAGAGAGAGGACCCTAACTAAAATGCTCAATCCCCATCTTGAAAGGCAAAGAGGAAGGACATCAGAAGAATAAGAAAACAGGAAACAAGCTAGAAACCCGCCATGGAGGGCCTCTGAAAGGCTCTGCCCTGCAGACTATCAAAGCAGATGCTGAGACTTATGGCCAACTGTTGGGCAGAGTGCATGGAATCTTATGTAAGAAGTGGGAAATAGTAAGATCTGGAGTGGACAGGAACTCCACAACAGGAGCAACAGTACCAGAAATTTGAACACAGGGGTCTTCCCAGAGACTCATGCTCCAACCAATTACCATGCATGGAGATAACCTAGAACCCCGGCACAGAGGTAGCCTATGGCAGTTTAGTGTCCAAGTGGGTTACATAGTAATGGGAAGAGGGACTGCCTCTGACATAATCTGATTGGCCTGCTCTTTGATCTCCTCCTCCTGAGTGGGGAGCAGCCTTACCAGGCCACAGAAGACGACAATGCAGCCACTCCTGATGAGATCTGATAGACTAAGATCAGAAGGAAGGAGAGGAGGACCTCCCCTATCAGTGGACTTGGGGAGGGGCATGTGTAAAGAAGGGGAGGGGAGGGTGGGACTGGGAGGGGAGAAGGGAGGAGCTTATGGGGGAATACAAAGTGAATAAAGTGTAATTAATAAAAATAAAAAAAATCTTATTTCTACTTAAAAAAAGTTTGTATAATCTCTAAAATGTTGACAAATATGAGAAAATTACATTTTATTTGTCTAGAAAGTACATAGAAGAAAAAATACAAAATAAAGATAATTAAGCAGAGAGAGTGTGTGCTAAAGGAAGAAATAAAGAGGAGAAAAGGAACATATGGGACAAAAGAAAATTAACAGTAAGATGATATATTTAAAGCTCCCCACATCAATAATCACATTAAATTATTGCCATATTCCAATTAAAAGACATAGATAGTCAAATCAGATTTTATTTATTATATATATTTATTTTTTTACAATTCAAATCAGATTTTTAAAAAGTAAAACCCAGCAATATGCTGTCTACTAGAAAATAGGTTAAAAATAAAATGATGGAAAAGATATTTTTGTGAACACTAATCAAAGACAGATGGAAAGCGATATTAATATCAAAGTCGATTTCTCTTCAGAGTATATTAACAGGAATGAAGAATATCACTCTGTAAGTATAAATGGGTCAATTCATTTCTAAGACATAATCTTAAAAATTTATGCACCTAATAATAACAGAAATTTAAAATACATGAGTCAAAACCTCAGAAAATTATAATAAAATCTATAATTATAATGCAAAAATTTCAACTTCAATGCCCATTTTCCCAACTTCAACTTCTTCTCGATAGCTGGTGGAACAGTAAATGGGAAATCTACAATGAAATGGAAAACTGGAACAATCGTTTGTCCTTTGCCACCCTTCCGGAGTAGTTCTAAGACACACCCCACTAGTGCCTGAATCCACAAGTGCTCAGATTCTTTACATAAAGGGAAGTTGTTTGGCCACAGTACACACACACCTTCTTATATGTTTAAACTCATCCCCAGATTACTTATAATTCCTCATACAATGGTAAAGCCTAGGTAAATAGTCACTGTACTATATTATTTAGGGAACAAGGACAAGGGATAAAAGTCTGTACATGTCCAGTACAAATATAGGGTTTTTGTTTTATTTAAGTCAATCCACAAGCACAAAAGACTAGGTCTGCTTTGACGCACCTCAATTGATATTTGTCTAGCTGTCAGCAGTAGATGGCACATCCTTTCTGGAGGATGGACACGTCTAAAGACAGGCTGTGTACTAGACCATGAGCTAACTCTCTGTAACTATGACAGCTCTACATCATTCATTCCTAGGAAGTTCAAGGTCAAATTAGAGTGAAGCCCTGTATTAGTTTGTTGTCAGGGTGACAAGGACACCAGAAAGAAATACCCTATGGGAGGAGAGGCCTGTTTTGGCTCACAGTTTCTGAAGAGTCCAATCCAACACAGTAGAGGTGGCATGGTAGAGAACCTCAAGCCATGGGGAGACATTCAGGGAGAAAGCATATGCTTGAATCTTGATGTTGGTTGCACTGCATGAATAAACACACACACACACACACACACACACACACACACACACATACACATGCACACTCACAAACACACATACATGTTCACATAAACACCCACTCACATACACACAAAACTAAATGTAACAAATTACCACTTACCATGAAAGCTCCCTGAAGGCGTTTCAGTCTGTTTGCTTGCGGCAGATACTCCGTTGTGTAGAGCAGCCTTTGGGGCACTTGCACAAACTCAAGACCTTTTCAGGCAGAGCAAATGAATACTTGTGATATCAAAGTCTCCACTGAAGTATATGTGTTAGTGTCCCAGGACTCCTTTACCAAGTTCCATATACACGTGGTTTAAAGCACAGAAATGTACTGTTCCGTGGTCTGGAAGCTACAGTGTAGGATCAAGGAGTTATCAAATCCTGACGCTGTAATGAAGAACACTTTTTTCCTAGAGCCACTGATGGGAAACATATTTTTCTGGGATTTCTGATAGAGAACACCTCTTTGACTCTTGAGCCTTTGGTAGCCCAGGACTTTGTTCATTGACAGAAGCACAACTCCACTTCCTGCTTCCACATTCCCAAAGCTTGACCTGTGACGTCACAAGCCACTTCCCTGCCGCTTTCTCCCCACTTAAAAAACAAAAACAAAAACAAACAAACAAAAACCAAAACCAACAACAACAACAACAACAAACATCAGTCATACTGGACTTGGTGCCTATCCTATCCCTCTGTGAGCACAACAGAGCTTAATAAATCTGCAAAAACCTTAGTATCAAATACAGTTCCATTTCTGGCCCGGCACTGCAGTTAGGACCTAGATATATATTTTGAGGGTCCCTATTTGCCCCATAATTTTGATAGCGTCTCTTTTTAAAAGCTTATTTTCTTTTTATCCTCCACTAACAATTAAGAACATCTCTTTGTAGATCATATCTGTCTTTTGTTAACTTTAATTCTAGGTAGCCCTATACCATAGTTATTTTTACAGTGGAAATATTCAGATTATTTTCTCCACTGCCTTTTTAAAACTAGTTGCTATCATGTACAGAAACTATGTTGGTTTCCTTATACTTGTCTTTTATTTAAAAAAACCTAGATGAACTCTCATCAGAGCTTAAAAATTTATTTTCTGATGTGTGGAAGACTGTGTTTTAATCTTCATATTCATCATCACCACAAATAGAAATAATAGTGGAATATAGAATGTACAGGGTTGAAAACTTAAGTACAAATTTGAACATTGGCTTAAACATTTTCAAAGACAATACTGGGCTATTTGTCATATCTTCTTAGATAATAACAAAAAGATTAGTGAATATTTACAGGTTGATTACACAAAAATTTGAGTTAAATCTCTTTTTAATCAATCTTGTCATAATAAAATTGAATATTCCCAAGGCCAAAAAGGTTTCCCAGGAAATTCAAATATTTTTTTTTTGTTGTAAGAACTTTGTTTTATTATTTTGAGGCTGGAATACACTTATCCTACTGAATTAATTCTGAATGTTTACTGTGACAAACTGCTTCCTTATGTTTGAATTTTCTGCTTGTCATACCTGGTTGATTTTGTCAACACGTGGATACTGGTGAATCCATTCTTGTTATCAGCTTGTTAAAAAATCTGAAGTTTTTAAAATTAAGATTATAAGCACGGAGTGGGGATGTTTCTTCCTTTAAAGATACATTTACACTCCAGTGCAATGTTCAGGGTTACCTCTGGGAAACCTGATGACCTGAGTTTGATCCCCAGGTCTCACATGGTGGAAGAAGAGAACTGACCTCTGCAAATATTTCTCTGCCCTCCACATACATGTGCAAATGTGCTTACACACACATACACAGGCACACACAAATAAATAAATAATACTTAAAACATAGCCACAAAGCAATACAGGATACTTCTACAAATTAGGTAGGCAGCATTAATGTGTTTTAAGAGCAGAATTCTGGGCCAGCTGGGTGGCTCAGCAGGTGAAAACACTTGCTACACAAGCCTGATGACCTGAGTTAAATCCCCAGAACCCACAATGGACAACTCTTCAAAGTTGTCCTGTGACAGCCACATGTGTGACACAGCATGAACACACCTATACACACACATACACACATCTATACATACATACATACATGCATATGCACACTAATAATAATAATAATATCTTAAAATAAAAGGAGTTATACTAGTGACAAAAGGGCTGAGAAAGAAATTAGGGAAACAACACCTTTCATTATAGCAACAAATAATATAAAATATCTTGGTGTAACTCTAACCAAGCATGTGAAAGACCTGTATGACAAGAACTTCAAGTCTTTGAAGAAAGAAAATTAAGAAGATTTTAGAAGATGGAAAGATTCCCCATGCTCTTGGATTGGTAGGATTAATATAGTAAAAATGGCCATCCTGTCAAAAGCCATCTACAGATTCAAAGCAATCCTCATCAAAATTCCAACACAATTCTTTACAGACCTAGAAAGATCAAACAATTAACCCCATATGGAAAAAAAACCCACCCAGGATGCCAAAACGATTTTGTACAATAGAAGAACTTCTGATGGTATCAACATCCCTGATCTCAAGCTATACTACAGAGCAATCGTAATAAAAACTGCATGGAATTGGCATGGAATTAGGCTGATCAATGGAACTGAATTTGAAGACCCAGAAATAAACCCACATTCCTACAGGCACTTGTTTTTTTAAAAAGAAATCAAAACCATACAATGAAAAAAAGAAAGCATCATCAACAAATGGTGCTGCTCTAACTGGATATCCGCATGTAGAAAAATGGAAATAGACCCATACTTAACACCCTGCACAAAACTCAAGTCCAAGTGGATCAAAGACATTGACCTAAAACCAGAGACTCTAAACTTATTAGAAGACAAAGTCAGGAAAAGTCTGGAACTCATTGGCATAGGAAGACAACTTCCTGAACAGAACATCAACAGCACAGGCTCTAGATCAACAATTAATAAACGGGATCTCATGAAAATGAGAAGCTTCTGTAAGTCAAAGAACACTGTTAATAGAATAAAATGGCAGCTGACAGATTGGGAAAAGATCTTCACCAACCCTACAGCAGATAGGGCTGATATCTAAAATATACAAAGAACTTAAAAAAAATAAGCACCAACAAATCAAATAATCCAATTTAAAATGGGGCACAGAGCTAAGCCGAGAATTCACAACAGAAGAATATCAAATGGCTGAAAAGCACTTAAAGAAGTGCTCAAGGCAGTCGCTTTGTTTTGATGACGGTGTCCTTTGCTTTACAGAAGCTTTTCAATTTCATGAGGTCCCATTTATTGATTGTTGCTCTTAGAGCCTGTGCTGTTGGTGTTCTGTTCAGGAAGTTTTCTCCTGTACCAATGAGTTCTAGGGTATTCCCCACTTTTTTTTCTAGCCGATTTAATGTGTCTGGTTTTATGTTGAGGTCTTTGATCCACTTGGACTTAAGTTTTGTGCAGGGTGATAAGTATGGATCTATTTTCATTTTTCTACATGTAGACATCCAGTTGGACCAGCACCATTTGTTGAAGATGCTATCTTTTTTCCATTGTATGGTTTTGGCATCTTTGTCAAAAATCAGGTGTCCGTAAGTGTGTGGGTTTATTTCTGGGTCTTCTGTTCGATTCCATTGATCCACCATTCTGTTTCTATGCCAGTACCATGCAGTTTTTATAACTGTTGCTCTATAGTACAGCTTGAGATCAGGGATGGAGATACCTCCAGAAGATCTTTTATTGTAGAGGATTGTTTTAGCAATTCTCGGTTTCTTGTTATTCCATACGAAGTTGAGAATTTTTCTTTCCAGGTCTGTAAAGAATTGTGTTGGCAATTTGATGGGAATTGCATTAAATCTGTAGATTGCTTTTGGTAAGATGGCCATTTTTACTATGTTAATCCTGCCAAGCCATGAGCATGGGAAATCTTTCCATCTTCTCATATCTTCCTCTAATTCTTTCTTCAGAGACTTGAAATTTTTTTCATACAAGTCTTTGACTTGCTTGGTTAGGGTTACACCAAGGTATTTTATGTCATTTGTGGCTATTGTGAAGGGTGTTGTTTCTCTAATTTCTTTCTCAGCCCTTTTGTCTTTTGTATGCAGGAGTGCTACTGATTTTTTTGAGTTAATTTTATATCCGGCCACTTTGCTGAAGGTGTTTATCAACTGTAGGAGTTCCCTGGTAGAGTTTTTGGGGTCACTCATGTATACTATCATATCATCTGCAAATAGTGATAATTTGACTTCTTCCTTTCCCATCTGTATCCCCTTGATCTCCTTCAACTGTCTTATTGCTCTAGCAAGGACTTCCAGCACTATGTTGAAGAGATATGGAGAGAGTGGGCAACCTTGTCTTGTCTCTGATTTCAGTGGGATTGCTTTAAGTTTCTCTCCGTTCAGTTTGATGTTGGCTATAGGCTTGCTGTAAATCGCCTTTACTATGTTTAGATATGTGCCTTGTATCCCTGATCTCTCCAATACTTTAAACATGAATGGATGTTGGATTTTGTCAAATGCTTTTTCAGCATCTAGGGAGATTATCATGTGGTTTTTTTCTTTCAGTTTGTTAATATGGTGGATCACATTGATGGATTTCCATATATTGAACCACCCCTGCATACCTGGGATGAAGCCTACTTGGTCATAGTGGATAATATCTTTGATGTGTTCTTGGATTCGGTTTGCAAGTATTTTGTTAAGTATTTTTGCATCAATGTTCAAAAAGACACGCATGGTATATACTCACTCATATAAACATACAATATAGAATAAACCCACTAAAATCTGTACATCTAAACAAACTAAGCAAAAGAGAGGACCCTAACTAAAATGTTCAATCCCCATCCTGAAAGGCAAAGAGGATGGACATCAGAAGAAAAAGAAAATAGGAAACAACCTCGAAACCTGCTACAGAGGGCCTCTGAAAGCCAGAAGAAAACAGGAAACAACCTTGAAACCTGCCACAGAGGGCCTCTGAAAGCTTCTGCAGTATAGACTGTCAAAGCAGATGCTGAGCCTGATGGCCAACTGATGGGCAGAGTGAATGGAATTCTATGTAAGAAGTGGGAAATAGTAAGAGCTGGAGGGGACGGGAACTCCACAAGGAGAGCAACAGAACAAGATAATTTGAACACAGGGAACTTCCCAGAGACTCATACTCCAACCAAGGACTATTTGTGGAGATGACCTGGAACCCCTGCACAGGTGTAGCCCATGGCAGTTCAGTGTCCAAGTGGGTTACATAGTAATGGGAAGAGGGACTGCCTCTGACATAATCTGATTGGCCTGCTCGTTGATCACTTCCCCCTGAGAGGGGAGCAGCCTTACCAGGCCACAGTAGAGGACAATGCAGCCACTTTTGATGAGAACTGATAGACTAAGATCAGAAAGAAGAGGAGAACCTCACCTATCAGTGGACTTGGGGAGTGGCATGCATGCAGAAAGGGGAGGGAGGGTGGGATCAGCAGGGGAGGAGGGAGGGGCTTATGGGGGGACACACACTCTAAGATTCCATCTTACACCAGACATAATAGCTAAGATAAAAAAATTCAAGTGACAACACATGCTGGAGAGGATGTGGAGAAAGGGGAACCCTCCTCCATTGCTGGTGGGAATGCAAACTTGTACAACCTCTCTGGAAATTAATCAGACCCTCCCTCAGAAAACTGGGAATAGTTCTACCTCAAGACTCAGCTATACCACTTTTGGGAATATACCCAAAAGATGGTCCACCATACTACAAGGACACTTGCTCAACTATGTTCATAATGTCTTTATTCATAATAGCCAGAACATGAAAGCAACATAGATGTCCCTCAACCAAAGAATGGATACAGAAATTGTGGTACATTTACACAGTGGACTCCTACTCAGCTATCACAAACAAAGAAATCATGAAATTTGCAGGCAAATGGATGGAACTAGAAAAGACCCTAGTGAGGTAACCCAGACCCAGAAAGACACACATGGTATTTTCTCACTTATAAGTGAATATTAGGCCTACAGTACAGGATAATTATAATACAATCCACAGATCCAAAGTAGCTAAGTAACAAGGAGGGCCCAAGGAAGGGTGCCAGAATGTCACTCAGAGGGGAAATAGAATAGACAGCAGAAGTGGATGAAGAGAGGGACCTGAGCAGGAGATGGATTGGGGAGGGAAGCAAGGGTGGAGGTCAGATGTGGGGAAAGTGGAAGTGGGAGATGAGAGGGCTGGGAACAAGAAGAAAAATTGGGGAGGGATATCTCTTGGTCAAGCTGGAGGCCTGCTACATGGTAGGTTCCTGGGAGGATATGGGTGTGATTCTAGCTAAGACTCCTAAGGGGGGGAGGGGAAGGGACATAAAGACTGAAGTGACCACCTCCTAGCCAGGAAGAACTAGTGGAAGGAGGGATCAACAACTCACCGACAAAACCTGTGATCCAAAAATTACCCTACATGCAAGAAGTGTAGGGATAACAAGGGAGCAAAGAGAGAGGGAAAGTTCAAATAATTGACCCAACCTGAGACCCACTCAATGGTAGGAGCCAGCCCCTGACACCAATAATGATACTCTGCTATGCTTTCAGACAGGAGTCTAACTTGACTGTCATCCGGGAGGCTCTAGCCAACAGCTGATTGAGACAGATGCTGGGACTTGCAGCCAAGCATGGGGTAGAGTTCTCTAGGGGTCCTACGGGGGAAAAGTGGAAGGACCTGGAAGGGATAGAAAACTCACAAGAAGACCAACAGAGTCACATGGGGCCTTTCAGAGACTGAGATATTAACTAAGGAGCATGCATGAAATGGACCTAGGCCCCCTGCACACATGTAACAAGTGGCTTGGTCTTCATATGGGGCACCTGGCGAGTGGAGGGTGGGGTGGTTTCTAACATGGACTTTATTGCTTCCTTTTGTATCACTTCTCCCTGGCAGGGCTGCCTGGCCTGGCCTCAGGGGATGAAGATATGCTCAGTCCTGATGTGGCGGGAAGGTTAATACTAGGGGGCTCCCCTTTTCTGAGGGGAAAAGGAGAGGAGAAGGGAGAAGGAGAGGAAGTGAGAGGGACTGGGAAGAGAGAAAGGAGGGGGCATCCTTGGGCTGTAAAGTAAATAAACTAATATAAAATTTTAAAAAGGATGTATGGATCTTATATCTAAAAGGTTATATAATCTTAAATAATAAAAGTGTTCTTCAATTCCAAGTTTTCTGTTGTGATTTACTTTCTCACCTTGAGCATTAAGGTCATCAGGGTAACCTCAGCAGAGGCTTACTGAGCTGTGAGCACAGGGCTGAAGAACGGAGATCTATTTTGAGAGGTGCCACTCACTGAGTGAAGGATTTGTAAACAGAAATCCTGGAATTTTTATTTTATTGTATAATTTTTATTTGTTATATTAATTACAGTTTATCTACTTTGTATCCCAGCCATAGCCCCCTCCCTCATTCCCTCTCAATCCCACCCTCCCTCCCTCATCTCCTCCCTGCCCCTCTCTAAATCCACTGATAGTGGAGGTCCTCCTCCCCTTCCATCTGACTCTAGCTTATAAGGTATCTTCAAGACTGGATGCAATGTCCTCCTCTGTGGCCTAGCAAGGCTGCTCCTCCCTCGGTGGGGGTGGGGGGTGGGGGTGGGGGAGGGGAGAAAGGAGGGAGGTCAAAGAGACAGCCATTGAGTTCATGTCAGAAATAGTCCCTGTTCCCCTTACTAGGGAACCCACTTGGATACTGAGCGACCATGGTCTACATCCAAGCAGGTTTTATTTTTTATTCTTTGAAAGTTTAATATATTTATACAGTATATTTTGATCACGTCCATCCACTATGTCCCTTCAACTCCCCCTAGTGTGTACCCCTCCCTCCCACAGGGTCTTGTCTTTCCACCAGTTTCATGATTACCTGAGTTCATCAGTCCTGTGGCTATGGGCATGGGTATTCAGCCATCCACTGGAGCATGAGGAACCTACCAGCTGCCACATCCTCAGGGGCATTGATCAGCTGCCCCTCACTTAATAGCCATCAATTGCCAATAGTTCCTCAAAAAAGGGTCCTAGGTGGTAGGGCTTGGGGTCCCTCCTTTTTCACACTGGAATTCTGATTGCCATTTTATTTCTAGTTTGCTAATATTTTTAAATAATCGTTTATGCTAACTTTTAGTTACGTTTCTTTTTCTGTGGATGTTGAAATGATTTTGTTCTTTCAACCCACTAATGAACATTTTATTGATAGATATTTGAGGTGGAAGTTTCTGGTTCCTTTGAAGACCCAGTCGAGTCGTATGACGTTTTTCTGGAAGCTGTCTTGTGAGGAGGTAATGTTTCGCTGGAGGCTGGCTTATGAGAGAGCATGTGATTCTCTGCTGTGAGCGCTCATGAAAGGGGCATGACTTTGGCTGGCTGAGAACATCCATAGGTAGTCTCTAAGAAGAGGTGGTATATAGAAGCCCACAGACAATGAGACATTGCTTTCTGGATCAACATGGCTGTGCTGATCTTCATGCTTCAGACACTTGACTTCGCAAAGAGAAACATTCCAGAGAACTTCTCAGGGCAATTCAACTAAGTTTTGCTGACTTGTCCTGATCTTCTGAATCATGCTGATTCGTGTTCCTGCTTGGTGTTGGCCTTAGGTCTGGACCACTGGTATCCGGATGATGAAGATTAGACTTATCCCAGGGAACTTCTTCTAGAAAGGTCTACAACCCGTTTACCTAATAACCTTCTTTCTCCCTTATGTCTGGTCAGTGGGTGGGAGGGAGGTAGGAGCATTTAGAAACCCTAAATAAAGTAAGTTTGGTAAAAGTCTAAGCCTATGGATATTCTCAGAATTTTGAACTTCAAAATGGTGTTTTGAATGGTATTTGGTATTTGATTAATAGTCTTAATCTTTATCATTGACTTCAATGGGTTAACATTTACCTAGAAAATTTTCATGTTTCCAATAAAATTTATTGATAATGTCCATGTCTTATATGGCACTATTTTTGCTGTTGTCTATGTACCAAGATTTGTACACATCTTTTAAGACCAGTTGACTTGTCTACTCTCTGGAAGAATTTACGGAAGTTTTAAGTTGCCTGTCTTTAATTCATAGAGGCTGCCCTCTTCCCAAGTGACCCTAGTTCCTCTCCAGTACTCAGAATTCATATCAGTTACTGAATATGAAGCATAAAAGAGAAGTTCTTTATTCAAGGCTCTCAGAGACCAGCTGACAGGAAATTTCCCAGACTTCATGACCCTCATAATGTGTTCCCTGCAAAAACTAACTGAACAAACAAATCATGAAGACTTGTCTCTTCCTTTCTAAACCTTAACTGCCTTACAAACGTAGATTGTTACCCCAAGTTGTCCATCCTCTTTTCCTGCCACTCCTTTATGGTATTTACACCCAATCCCAGCACAGTCTCAACTAAGAAATGTTTTGGGGGCTGCAAATTCAGATCAAAAGCTCTATTTTTCTCACTGTTGATGGTCTGGGTCTGTTTTTCTACTTCAGAAACCTGGGAAATTTTAAGAAGAACTCATATTGTGTGCCCTGCTGGAGGCAGACTGGAGGAGAGACAAGGATCATCAGTAAAAGCCATTTATTTTTCAGTTCAGGGAATACTAAGGTTAGGGTGTAATACCACAGTTTTGAGTGTATTCAGGTATAGTTCATGGAACTACAAAAATTCCAGAGGCAGAATCTAACTGAAGATAAGTGAGCTATGCACACAAACGTGTCTTCCAATGCTGCGCTCATTTGTTTCCTTTGTCTTTGAGCCTTTCGAACAGCCCAGTGACAAATTTTGACCTACTCTCTGGGTCTGTTGATGATTAAAGAGGGACTTGTCTTCAATAGCAGAGGAGTCGTCACTTTCTATTTATCCTAGCATGTTGGTGACAATCAGGGCAGTGAGAGAAATGAATGTCTGCTGACCCAAGTCAGAGATGGGATGCAGAGTGAGGTCCCTCAGCAACTAGGGGTTAATTTAGACCATCTGGGTTTACCTCTTAGAGAGGGTGGGGTACATTTGCTTTTCTTAGATACTTCAATCTAATATGAAAGGAAGTACCAGGTCCCAGCAGGCCTGCCAGCATGCATAGAGACTTCTCCAAGGAATAAAGGGGATCTCTTCAGAGTTCGTGGGAATCCTAATCCTTAAGAGCCAGAGATGGACAGGCTATCATCGTTCAGGGTGCAGGTGTATGGAAGCCCCCATGAATGCTAGAGGGAGCACCCTTTGGGGAAGAACCCACTGCCAGGATACATGTGTTCACTGAGCAAAGGTCGAGAGTTGTATCTAAGAGGAGGCAAAAGTTTCGTTAGCTATTTGTTGCATCTGCAGTCTAGACAACTAAGGAATAACAAGCACAATTTAATGTTCTGTAAATAATGCCATGAGTCTTCCTTCAGAACTTGAAGCAGAAATCTGGCCTCTGTAGATCTCTTGCCTGTGGACATATAATTTTCCCATGCTTTAGTAAAGTTTTCTTTTTTTTAATTTAAGTGACATATGTCAATGATTATATGTGATTTAATTAATAAATTTACCCAAGAGAAGGTCTGAAGCAGAGGAATTGCAGTGGTTCACAATCACCTTTCCATTCTCACACCCTTCCCTCTACCATAATCAGCTGTGCATGGAGATATTCTCTCCTGTTGGCAGCCCTAGTTATGGGGTCACACCCTAGTACAGCAGTCTCAGGCAGAGGACAACAGCACCTGGTCTCCTAGCAATCTTTCTGTTTCTCCCCAATAAGATACAACCTTCCCAGGAGACTCCAGAAGCCTTCCTTTCAAGACTCATTACTCAGAATGAAGTCACATGCTTTTCTTAATCTAGAAATGAGCAGCATGGTTGGCTTAGGACAATTAAGGACCAAGTCTGAAGGTGGGGTCAGTCTCCCTTGAAGCAAATCGCTGAATGAAAGAGATAAAAGTATGAATAAAATCAGCAATCCTCAGAATGATCTGCAATCAGGATTTGTTGGAGGAAAAATATGAAGTAGAAAATAAATACAAGCCAAGCAATCAATAGTAGATATTATACCTGATTTCTCTTGAATAAGTAGGCTCCACAGCCCAGGCTCATACTAGAAAGGAATCAATATTTGTTCTGGTGGTTGTTGGAATAGGCTTAAGAGAGCCACAGAAGAGACAACTGAATATTCTAGTAGAAACAGAAGCAATCAATGTGATGCCACCCATAGATACTGGCTTGTTTCCTCCAGGGCCATTTCTTCAACATTAGATGCTGCTGCCTCATTCTCCCTTGTGAAATCTAACTTAATAAAGCCAAAGGGATGTTTGGAAACTGCTGAGATGTGGGTTTCTGCTCCTTTCAAATAGCAGGGCTGGTAGGAACCTCAGGAAGCTGCCCTATAAGGAGCCATTAGCCCAAAGCAGCAACAGCTAGATGGCTGCATGAGCTTGGACTCCATCATCTGTGCATGGGTTGGATACTACTGTGCAAAATGGAGTTTGCTGGAGTCCTCAGGCACTGTTGACCCCAGGAGCAGGGGCATGGCTGGATCCCACTTTCTTTTTTAGAGACATTTTGAATACATAGGTCAGTGGCTGCAAAAGGGTATTAGCAGCAAATAGAAAAAGCAGGAACTGAATTTAAAAGGTCACTTTTTACTGATTGAAATTGTTTTGGACAACTTCCATTAAACATGCAACAGAAGCAGCCACATCAAACAGGAATTTGGTCAAAATAAAATTTAACTCAAAGCTGTTAAACCAAGACTCTTATGTAGAGACCAAGAAACACGCATTTCAAGGCTCTCTCTGGGAAGTCTACCAAGTTTAAAAGGCGTAGCTTAAGGTACTTGATGTCCCTGTGGTATCCGTAGAACATCAGTAACTCTATAACATTGATTCTCAATCTGTGGATCACAACCCCTGTGGGGGTCAAATGACCCTTTCACAGGGATTGCCTAAGATCATCAGAAAACACAGATGCTTATATTATGATTCATAGCAATAGCATAACTACAGTTATAAAGTAGCAATGGAAATAATTTTATGGTTGGGTCAGTCACCACAGCATGAGGAACTGTATTAAAGAGTCACAGGCAGCATTAGGAAGGTTGAGAACCGCTGCTCTGAAGGAAAAGAGGTCGGGTTCAAGCTAGGGATAGGGAAAACAGAAAGGCTTTGGATAAAACCCAGACAACCTCTTCTGAGAAGACAATCAACTTCATGAGAAAAAGGGGCAAGACAAGCAGGGATTGGAAGGGTGGGATTAGTAGCTTCACCCTGAGTAGACATATGCTATGGCACAGATTTCACCCAGCTTCACCAAAGCCCAGCAGAGTCAGAGACATGATGGACTCCACCAGAGAAGACTTCAGTGAAGGAGAGGTACTGGGAGCACTACCTGTGTCCATTTGGCTGTGTACTCCGGGGGCACCTGAGTACTGAGTCCTAGTTCTCCCCTGTAGCAGCCAAAGATTACATGGCTAGATGACCAAATGGCCGCAAGACCTGTAAAACCCCAGATTTCTATCTTAGGAGATTTGTCACTAGAGACTAATTTAAAAGCCATAAAGAGCTAAATAATAAAGAATATTCATTTTATTTCAACAACAACAATAACCAAAGCACCCACCACACATTCGAAGAGAGTGAGAATGGTTGGATAATTTAGCATTAGGTCATTGCATAACGGTTTGTATTTTAAGCAGATTGAATAATTTGGAACCTCATTCTAGGAGGTTTTCCCAAACCTTCTGTGCAGTCATTGATGACTCCTCCACATTCCCCAGGGGTTCCTTGCACCAAAGCATACACCTACACAGCCTTAGGATCTCAGAAGGAGCCATCTACTGGGCAGGGACTGTGAGAAATGTTGAAAGCAGGGTTGCTTAAGCCCAAGGATCACACATCTGTGGGAAAGCTGCAGATCTCTATATTTAACTCAAAACAAAATAATGATAAAAAAAAAAAACCCAGGTAGTTCTCTTGTACAGTAAAGAATGAGTGGGCTACTCGAAGGAACTGTCTAACCTCCCGTAACCCTCATGTGTACCCTGTTTTGTTTTTGTTTGTTTTTTTTTGGGGGGGGGGCTTCAGAGGACAACACAGCAGGAGTCTAGAGTACTGTTTTCTTGACCTGAAATTTAGTCTATGTGCTTTTTCTGACCTCACCTGCTGTATGATTAGGATGTGTTAAAGATGGTCACAAATTCTTTGCCAGTTCTTCATTGAGAAGCACAGCCTATTAACAGTCCTCTGAATTCCTAATGTCTTTAATGGCTGGCTTGAGTGACACTAGAGCATCCGCAGAGCAGGAGTGTTTGGGAACTTCTTAGGCTATGTCACAGGAGGCTTTAGATTTTCCAGCCACATTTCATGGCTCACTTGCTCTTAAGAAGCCAGCTACCATATGAAAAGTCTAAGTACCTAGAGACCATTAAGCTGTAAAGAATCCCAAGCTGGCCTCTATGACAGAAACAAGCCACTGCAGAAAACAGCTGAACCAGCCACTGTGCATGAATGTAGAGACTCCATTTTGAAATTTTCAGCCCTGATAGACACTACAGCTGGCACCAAAGGACTGCAAATTGTTTCTCCTCTCCTTAGGTAGTGATGCTAATATAATTACCATAATGATCACCTCCTCTTAGCCTGTCTGCCCTATCCTGGTGGATCCAGGGTTGATGTTTGTATTACAAAGAAGTATAGACAGCTGAAGTGTCTGTAATTTAGCACAATGGATTTTAAAGGTTTATAGGGTTCAGATAGCTATTTCCAAAAATAAGTGTTTGCCCCTATGCCTCTCTGTCCAGCCTTTTCAAATTATTCAAGGAAAGTACTTTACCTGATCCAGCTTTGTCTAGGTAAGTGGAGAATGTATTGCTGCTTCTGCCCTGAGCAGGCTTGCCTACATTTGGCATATGATAATATCAGAAGGTTCTTTAACAAAGGACTTTATTAAAACTATGTGAAATGGTCAACTCTAAATTTAGCAGACTTCAAATGAACAGATAACAAAACAAAGCTATTTGTTCCCAGTGTCTCTTCAAACTTCAAGGTGAGTTACAGAACAGATCCTGTGTGGCCCCATCTAAATGCCACTTCCTCTTTTCCCTGTAGGGACTCTCCCAGACACCCATGCTGTCTGAGTGGCAAAGCTGACTCTCTAGACTCCCTTGTTTCTCATTAGAGAAAGATCTTGTCTTTGCTTAAGCCATTTTCCAAGTGGAGTCATTAAGAACTAGTAACTTTCCTGGAAGATTGGATTGCTCCACGAAATTATCTGTGGAATACCAGTTGCCTATTTTACTTGTTAATTCTTAGGATTTTTTTTTCTCTTTACCCCAGGCAGCATTAATGCTTCTTCACTCTCACTGGTCCTCATAAATGTTTCTAGAAGGAGGAAATAGTAAAACTCCCTTCTTAAGAATTATAATTTCTTATTAAGGACCAACCTTAATGGATGACTTTCCATTAAATGCTGTAATATAATTTTCTTGGTAATAGGAACTGTGCATAATACTACAATCACTTTGTATCAGTTCTCACATGGAGCACATTAATGACATGTATAATCACATATACGAAAGACTAGTGGAAAATCATTACTGTGGTCTCTTTTGTGAGCCTCTGTATTACTTCTTTGGATTTTTGTACATTAATTGGACACATCAATGAGCACTCATCTATGGCCAAACAACCTGATCATGGGCTCCAAAGTCATTTATTAGAGAAGTAGCAAAAATATCACAAAGTCCACTTACAAACATTTCTATTTAAAGATTTTAACTTATCTAAAAACAAATTGAAGTGACTAACTTTAATATTTCACTCTTGGCTTCATTGATCAGATTCCTTAAAGAGGGATGTTTATATTTTATTACCAAAGTTTATGAACCCAAATGTGAAAAACATATTTTTTTTCTTTAATTGTTTAAAATTGATTTTAAGAATTGGTCTGGTCTAGGTTGTCAGTTTCCCTGAAAACACCCTGAAGAACTTCAGCACAGGGAACAAAAGATTATGCTGCTCCTGAGACAGCACAGACACTGTGGTGGGAGCTGGAGACCCCCAAGGGATATCCCTAACAGGTGCTAAGTGTTAGAGCCAAGAAGTTCCCATGAGAATCACTGGATTTCCTAACACTGTCCCTAGAAATAGGTCAGCGTTTTACGTGCCTTCTCCAATAAAGATCCTTAGACACCACAAGGAGAACGAGTGGCCACTGAACAGTATGCTTGACTCAGTATGCCAGCTCCATTTGAAATGTCCAGGAGATAAACAAGATAACAATGCATAAGCTTAAAAAACAAAAGAAGACAAATCAAATGAAACTGGTTCAGAATATGGATTTCTTTTAAGCACCTTCTCTGCCTGCGTGGCTCTGCCAGCCTTGCTAGGCTGCCACAGGCAGGATTCCAACCTTGTGCCTTTGTAGAGCATACTTTATGGCTATAAAGAACTATTATGTTGGTTATTGGGCTCACAAAGCCTCTACTCTTGACTGGAGCTTATATAGAAAAGGGATGACCCGAGTGGTTTTATTAGTTATATGTTACCTTAACAATGGACCTACTCATCAATCCCAGGGTACACTAGGTCTATAAGAGCCCCCCCCCCACTTTTTTGTACAAAGTAAGAGAAGAAGGTCATTTCTTCACCAAGGGCAAGATCCAGGCCAGGAGGCTTGACAACTGTTGGTGACTCATAAATTTTGTTGCTGGGGAAAGACTATTATTGCAGAAGGAAGGAAGAGAGCAGAGGCTACATGTGAGAAGATGAAAACAACCCCTTAGGGTTATTTAAGTCCCCAATTACAATGATCCTTGAGACTCCTTTTATCTCTTTAATTATGTAAAATATTCTGGTTCTCTAGTGCCTTCCAGATACATTTTCATTTGTGTCTAGGATAGTTTGAGTTTGTTTATAACATACTATTATCAAGTGTGTATGATGAGTTCTGAAGAGCTCAGGTTTGGTCAAGAGCTGCTGGCAAGTATTTTGAGTTACCCCATTGAGGAACAATGGAAAGATAGTACCCTGGTCTCAGCCTGGATCAGTGTTTGGTTGTAAACACATTTCATTATTATTTTGACGTCCCTGGTGAGAAACGCCCTACTTTCTTTGTCATTCGGGTGGCAGGCAGGGAGGAAACAAACTCTTGTCTGTCTTTGGCACATTCTTCTCACATATCCACATTTAAGATTCCCCAGGGCTGGGATAAAGATAAGACAAGCAGAGCCTAGGCTGTACTATCAAACCAAGGTACCCACTCTCAGAGTTTTGCAAATTTCTTCAGCTCCTTCCTTACCACATCCTAGTCTCCTTTTAGAAGCCCCAGCTGCCTTCAGGACAGGGTGTGAACTTTCAGCATAGTGGACTGTCATTTTTTTTTTTTTAACTGAAAACCCAAACAGAGAATTTTCATCTGGATTTATCACCAATTCAATATGATCTCAGAAAAACTCTGTAACCTATCTGGGCCTCTGTTTCTTATTGGTAAATTAAGAATAATCACTTCTACTTTGGTTATTTCTAAGCGCCCTGATAAGAATAACATTAAATCATGCACTGAGTGGTTAACAGACTTGTCAGAGGCTGTGAAATTCATTCACTGGAACATTAAACCTAATCTCTTACATAAATGCTAGGTTCGCCTGTGACTCATTTCTTATTTAATTAATTAAACAAATATGTATTAAGTGCCTACTGTGATCAAGGCTGAGAGAGGTACTAGTGAAGAATGCAAAGGAAAATTCAACACATAATATGTTCTATGGGAAATAAAAGTTAGGCAAAATTAGGATGTAACCACTACCAGGATACCAAGATACCCTCATATCTTGATTGATGCTCAATGATTCCTGTTGCCCAACTATTATTGTCAGCCTTTCCATATCTCTTAAGACAGATCTACATTTAATGTTAGGTCCATCTTTCTCTACAGGAAAATCAGAAGGAGAGCCAATGTTGGTAGAGGAATAAACCTCAACTTGAATTGTCCTAGAGAAAAAGAAATTCACCTCAAAGAAGAGCCATCTACATCCTTGATTTATCTGACGCCTCTTTCTATGAGACTCACAAGACAAAATTGGCCAAGGAGCCAGTCTAAAAGAGAACTCTTGGTGAATATTCTTCATTACTCTTTTTGGTATTTCTTGACCTTCAGTGTCACAATCTTATATTTTGAGGTCTGGGATAATTGGAGATAAAAATGAAAGTTCCAATGTTCAGGTTCAGAGCCCCTTCAGAGCCGTAGCAGGGGTGGGATCGCACTGCGTGTCCAGTACTCAGCAGTAACAGCCAAGGCACGAGGTCCTTGCAAATCTCTGGTCCTCTGCTATTCTATCTGGGGCAAGACATGCCAGCAATTTAACAAGCACAAGGGTGTAAATCACACAGTAAAACCTCTCACCATGGAAGAACAAAGATTTCCTAAGAGAATGGAGGGAAAAGGCACCCAGCGCTAGGCATTTCAGGAGTCAGTGTTGGTGTCTAAATGTTAAACATTTACATTTTACAGCAAAGTGACATTTTTAAAGGCGTTCTATTGCCCATTTGCAGCCGTTACTCGCTGTTGGCCATGGGCTTGGGGCTGGAGCTGGGCAATGAATCAAAGACACCCTTTGTATCATGTCACTAAGCAACTGCCTCCTCTTCTGTCTCTCGCAGAGCCTGAGCTGGGCACACAGCCTGTGTCATCCACATGGTGGGTTTACAGGTCTTGATTTATGCCAGCCAAAGTTTCCTGAGGAAAAGGCAGCCGAGTCTGGGCTCTGGCCACGTCTCATCTACGTGCTGGGAGGAAAACATGGAGCAAGTGAGGATCAGCCCAAGTAGGCAAGGTCAGACCTTGTATTTTGTTCCAGATTCCCCTATCATCAGTAGAATAACACTCCAGTTCAAAGAAGGCAACTATACAGCATGCATACTGATGATCTCCTTTGTGATCCAAAATGGGCATTCCTAGTCTATCATAAAGTACATTATACCGTTGCGCCAGATATAGCTTGGAATTGTACATGATAGGCATTTCATGAATCCACTACCAACTGGCCAGTTGGCATATGAGATAAACCTATTTGTCACCCTGTCTATGTGCCAAAGCCTGATTCCTCCCTCTCTTTTATGATAAGATTAGAGGCTTCAGCATTTATTTATATATAGCTGTCTCTGTAACAGAAATAACGATGTGAGGACAACCAACCTGCACACTTCTTTATGTGCATAAAATCACTTAATCTCGCTAGCACTGGACAATGATTTGATGTTGTCCACATCAAATACACACACATACACACATACACACAAAAAAAACATGGTGATTGTCACTTAATAAACACCTGCATTGTACCAGGTATGATGGTGGGTTTATTGCTTAGTGTTCCCCTCTCATTATTAACTGAAAACTCCAAGAAATAAAGCCATCCATACTCCTCAGCCATTCAGCAAAAACTTGGACCTGAATGCAAGATTATCGAACACTTCACTCTTAAACAGAAAATTGACCTTGACACCGGGCACATTGGCTTGCCCTCTTAACAGTCAGATTATCTTCATTGCCCCCAAAAGTAGTCTACAGAGTGTCCCAAACTTTATCTAGCTTCCCTGGTAGCTCCTTTACCCTTTCCTGTCCTCGGATTTTTTTGTTTGTTTGTTTGTTTTATTTTTTTAACTAGAGTAAAGTTCCACAGAAAAATAGAACTAAGGGTACAGGCTGGAAAGGACTGAATGACAGATGTCAATTGTCTCGCTGTATAGATGCTAGCGTGCTGCTGACAGGGAGGGCCCCAGCATCCCTGCAGTGGAGAAAGGATGAGCTCCTCACGCTTGGTTCCTAAAGAGGGCCATGACTGCCTCATCCCTGTACCTTCCTGCCAACGCTTTCAGCCAGACTGAACTGTCTGTATTCCTTCAAGGTCTTCCTTAGTGTCCACTCCTTAGAGCTGAATTTTGGTCTACCAATAACTTTCAACAGTCACCTGGCTCCTCCTTTACTGGCTCTGTTGCTTCACATTCTGGCAAATCTCTCTGGCCACTCCTGCTCTCATGTCTTAGCTCCATGTACCTCTTTCTTGGGAAAGGTGAGTTCAATTGCTGTATCATGTTCTTAGAATCTAGTACTTCCTCCTGAGCACCAACACTATTTGGTCTGCCTCCTCCACTGGGATCAAAGCATGGCTCTTACAGGTGTGTCTGGGTGTGCATGTGTGTGTTTGATTTGTGTTTCTAATACTCAGCACTGTCTCTATGTCTGTCCTCAAAAGTCAGCTGATAAATATGCAGATGACTGAACAGAATGGATAGATGGACCCACTGTCAGGAAACTAGACTGGCATATGTAGGAAGGTGTTCTCTGCCCCTCTTCTGTACCCAGTTAACTGTGATAGGCAGATGCCCCTTGAACTGGAGGAAATGTGCAGTCAGCCCAACCCACAGGGAGTTCAGTCTCAGTATCTAAAATTGGTAGGAAAATAATCTGAGAGAATTTCCTCACTCAAATGTTGTCCATCAAACAACTTTGGGTACAAAGGAAAGCAAACACAAGCGATTAAATCTTAGTTTTATCACTTAGCATGGCAACAATCCATATCAGAGGTTAAAAGAAAAGTTCAGAATTTGGCCTCAGCATAAAAATGTGTATTGATTTCTCTACAGTAAATATGTGCTCGTCCATACAAGAGCATTGACACCAAGCGAGAATCATTCCTACAACCTAAGGAAGGATCATTAAATAAAGTCACTTTACCCTAAATTTAATGAGACTTGCTAGCTCCAGTTAAGGAAATGAAAAAGGGGATGGGTGGGTTTCTTGGCTGGGAAACACAGGGTGAATGGCCTCAGAGACTAAATTATGTTAGCAGCATCCCTTTCCTCCTGATGCACAGCTTTGCTCCACAGGGACCTTCCTCCTCATGATCTGGAACCCTATTTATTGTCCAGTCAGATTCTCCAGCTTGTCCTTCCCTGGAGCCCTGCCATATTAGTAGCCTCATATTTTTACCAGTTATCTTCCTTCTGAGCACATTTCACTTTTAAAGAGAGCTGGGGAAAAATAAAAATTTAGAAAAAAAAAAGAGAGCTGGGGGTACAGAGCTGCAAGCTGGTTGGCTATATTCCTTCTCCAGTCTCTGGGTACTCCCCTGCTGTATGGAATAGAGGTCATCATTTTCCAGGGTTACCCTGATTCAACATGCTTAGTATATATCTAGACCCAGAAAGTCCTACGTGGGCTTAAAAACTAGGGTCTTGGTTTGTATAGGTGAAGCCTGGAACACGGTCAAGCTGGTGTCAGCACCATTACAGACCAGAGACCCAAAACTGCATTTTTATGGCCCCTGCAAATCAATGACCTCTCTGACTTCTCATAATACTTCTAGATTCTCTTCCCCAGGAAGTCAGCAGTCCCAGACCAGCCAAAGATGCCCATGGGGTTACTTTCTGACTGTCTCTTAGCGGCACCAGAGGTTCTGTAATTCAGGAGCCTAAAGACTCCATTTTCCAGACCTCCTTGCCTGCTCACTTCTTGATATATTTCTGCTGACAAGGGCCTCAGAGTGAGTAAAAAGCAGAAGCAGAAGAGGAGGAGGAGAAGGAGAAAGAGAATATGAAGGAGAAGGAGGAGGAGGGGGGAAGAGGAGAAGAAGAAATCGTGCCCACCTATCTTCATTTCTGCTCAGCTTTCTCCAGCAGACAATAGCATAGCCCCAGTATCTAGCTTCTTTGGGTTTCCCAAGCTATGGCATCCATGATCATTAATCTTTTCTGTCAACTTGAGTGAATTTAGAATCCCCTAGGAGACACAGCTCTGGACTGTATGTGGGAGAGCTACCAGGGAGGTTTTGGTGAGGAGGGAGGATGCATGCTAAATGTGGGTAGCACCGTCTCATTGGCTGGGGCACCTGAATGAATAAAAAGGGAAAAAAGGAAAGCAAGCTGAATACAAGCACATCAGATACTGGGACCACCAGCCACAGAGGGGTCTTGTCATTCTCTGAACAAGGTAGCCAAGGTGTCTGCAGGTGAGGGTTATTTTCCTATTGAGAGTAACCGCAACAGCTATCTTGAAATGTATCATAAGAAAGCCTTTTAATTTGTTTCGGGTTATGTCAAGATTTATTTTGAAATCTTTCTTATTAAAAAATAAACAAGCAAAAAAAAACAACAAACACTAGGCATGATGGAGTGTACTTCTAACCCCAGAACTTGGGAAGTAGAGGCAAGGGAATCTGGAACTTAAAGGCAACCTCAAGTCCAAAGCCATCCTAGATTATATACTGCATGAGACCCCACCTTAGAACAGCAACAAAGTCTAACTTTTCCCTCTAATAAAATGCATATAAAGCCTTGTTATTTTAACAATAGTGCAGCCCCTTCTTGAAGCTAGAGAAATGCCAGGGTGTTATTGCTCCCCTAGCTCCCGAATGGACTACCTTTGCCTTCTCTCCACCCTCACAAAAAGCTCTGGAGACACATTCAGAGGACAAATCCCCAGAGAGAGCTCTGAAAATTATCAAAAGGAGACCTTTCTGGACAAAAAGTCTGTGTCCTGTTCTTTGTTTGGTAGAGGATGTTCAATAAAGGACCCCTGTTACTAAAATCAACATTTTGGTTAATGAAGGGTCTTCTTAGGCATCAGCGTAGGCCTACATAAAGATCCACAGTCCTTCCCATGCTGCATGGGAGGGGGCCTCTCCTATGTCCTTTCCTGCGCCTCTCCCCTTCCCAGATGCAGAAATCTCCTGCCCTGCACAAGCCTCACCATGCCCAACCCTTCCCTCAGCTGTCTCCACCATCCAAAGAGCCTTCCTCTTGAGCTATTGAGCTTGGAACCTCCCTTGAAGGATATGTATATGGTTATCCCTCAAGGTCTGGCTGGTGTGTGTCCATCACAGGTGAGTAGGAGAAATTTCACAGGTGATCCTGAGGATACATTTGTCCTGTGTGTCCCTTCTGGGAGCAGAGAATGGTTTGGAACATGACCTTTTGTTCTAGTGGCACAAACTTCTACTTCTCTAAAGCCTGACCTTCTCAAAGGAGAGAAAACAGGGAGGTGATGTAGTATTTATAAGGGGTGTGACATCCTCATCTCTCTTCTTGTATAATAAAATCAAAACTGAACTTTTATTCCTTCCCTGAAGTTTCATCATTTCTAGATTTAGTTTCTCACTCCACACACAATAACACCATATGTTGGACTTGTGGTTATAAAAGCATGAGTCTTACTCTACAAACTCAGGTGTATAAGACAGTCACACCTTTTTTCTCCTTAAATTAAAATAAATCTGACTTCACCACCTCTTCTATGTTCAGGAAACTCAGTTGATCGTTACATCAGTTTCTCACCTGGATAGTCCTGATATCTTAAGCAGGAATGGAAGATTTTGCCATGGGAAAGTTCCTGGTTCCCAAATCCAATCAGTGTGCAATCCAAGAACCTCTGAGATACCCCCTTAAGGTCCCAGACCTAGTTCTAGAGTCTGTGTGCTCTTGTGGTACTAACTTCTTCCAGCCAAACAACAGAAATATAAACCTTCCACTGTCCCGGGCTCACGGCAGGCAGCCGCCTTCACTCAGCTGCACCATCGCATTCATGTATAACACTGCAACGCAGCCTCCTGCTCCACAGCTGGGTGCTGGAGTGGCACTGGCCTCATTACACAAGCAAGGAAGTGGAGGCCTGGGAAATCTCGTTCAAGTTTAGGCTGAGGGAATTTAAGCACAGAGCCCAGGTTCCTAGTGTTCTCTCTGTGTCCCCTCATCTCCATCCTCCGATTTACAGCCATATCAGCCTTTCTCCATGTCTTTCTGAAGTTGGGATGTCTCTCTTCCTGTTGGAGGATTGAGGATTGGATCTCAGGGCCCCCAGACACTTCATTCCTCTCTTCCTTCTGTCACCATCCTGTTCTTTCTACCCAGTCCCTCTCATCCCTGCCTGTACATCTGACAGGAATGGCAAGGCCTTGTTCATTCCTCAGGACATTTCTCTATCATAGTCAGGTCCTACATTTCCTCCTTCCAGAATTTCCCAGATCTGCCCAGTGAAGCAGACATTCACTGATGGGCTAGGCTTTTCTGCAAATGAAAAAGTAGCAGAACTTGGGGAGACAGAGGACATCAGTGTTTTCATCTTGTTTTACAGAAAGTGAACAAGATGAAGCCCTGGAGGAATGGGATGTGATCATATTGGCCAGCCAGGGAGGCCCTATAGGTGGCTGTCACAACTCCACATACACTTCCATTCAGTCATGCAGGTCAGGGAAGGCCCAGATGATTTATTCCTTTGGGAGCACTAACCAAAACCAGAAGTGCTCCCCCCCAAAGGAACAAGATTGACTAAGAATGAAATGATGAGCTAGACACCCACATCAAATTTCTTCCACCATTATATGGCCAAGTAGCCAAACCCCAAACTAAATAATGAGTTAGTTCAGTCTCTTTGGGGTGACTGTTGAGAACAGCAACAGCAACAAAAGAGCCTGTGACAAATTCATACACATTCTAAACCTGAAATCAATATACAATTTGAATTAATGGCATTCCCACTAATCACAGAGACAAAATCAGCACAAATTCCAGATGAAGCTGCTGTACGACTGACACACCTATAATTTATTTGACAGGCACAGCCTTTTTAAAAAGAGAAAACCCCTATTATATGTTACCAAAATCACTTTCAATTTGGAATATGATAACCCAGTCCATACATTTGAGATGCCAACCACCCAGGACCCCAATTCTGCCAATCTCTATCTATCTATCTATCTATCTATCTATCTATCTATCTATCTATCTATCTATCTATCTCCCTCTCTCCCCAAATCCACTTTTCTTGCTCTGCCCTACCTATCTCTCAGGTCTACAGCTGCCTCCTTCCGGTCCACCAAACAAACTATGTTCAAGGACACACCACATCTGCCCACAGTGCCCTGTACTTGACATACCAATTATAGGAAAGGCGACTCAATATGACTGCACCTTCTTAATCCTCACAACAATATGTTGAGACTATTATTTTATAATAAAATAATGAGGCCCAGAAAGGATATGCAAACTGTCATCACTGTTATAACTAAGCAATGGTGACCATTGTACCCCTGTTACTCTGGCCCTGCTTTGTCATGTTGCCTGCTATATACTGTTGATACAAGAAGATTAAGTGAAGGATGGACGCAAGAGATTGGCACATTCTGTGTTGAGTGTCTGTTCATTCCCATTCTGCTCCTGAACAGCTATATCTCCCTTTCTTTCCCAAGACACTGCCCTTTATTTTCTCTTGCTCCAGTTTCCTGTGGTCACTAGAAACACAAATGCACTCCTCTGTGTGGATAGATGTCGTGGGTTCAGAGTCTATGAGTATAATTGTTCATATAGGCAGAGTTCTGTTCACTAAGAGTTCTATGTGTAGAGAGGACTCCAGTTAGGTATCTCCCTGCAGGAATTCCTTTCCAGGTAAAGCTTTTAGCAGAGATGATGGGCTTGGCTGAGTAATCATTAAAACCCATCTATTACTTTTTCCTTTTACCCAAGTGTACCAGGCTCCTGAACTGGAAGTGCATGGATGTGGAATGGAGGTGCTTCCTGTGTTTACCAGATGCAATGAGAGACTCTCCAAGTCCCAGCTCCCTCATTTCTAGAAGTGGGACTACAATGATGCCTCAATAAAAGACTTATGCCCAAATGGTCTAGAGTGACTCATTAAACACTCAACACAATTCCTGGGACAGGTGTTCAGTAAAAACTAACTCTGATATTATTCTAGTGATGGCTACACTGGTAGTGGCTGTGGTGGGTTATCTTGCTCAGCAGGGACTGACTCAAGCACACAAAACAAGGCTAGGACCCACACCAATCCCTAGCTGTGCTTTCAATTTGATTGAATACATATTTTATTCATGATTTCACCCCAACTTACTCCTCAGGAGAATTTAAGACATTATAATATGACACTCAACTTAGAAATAGAAATTTGGAAATAGTGTTGAAGGGGGAATGAGCAAGCACTAGCAATGACAGTGGTTGACTCTTATACCTTCGGTTCTGACTTTTCTGTTAGAAAAAGGTAAGGAAGGAAAAGGAAAAGAAAGCAGGTTTCACTGTTAAGTTTTCTTCATATCAAACCTGTGCAAATCCAGATCAACAGAGTTATTTTCTTAGGATTTGCTATACTAACTGCTACCAACAGAAAGTGATTTTAAAAACAATCTCTGCAGTGAACGTGTCTTTCCAGAGTTCAGAAATCTGTAGATTCCTTGAGAGACAGAACTGTGTTCTCATTTCTGTCTCCTAAGCATTTACTTTATCCTAGATTCTTAGATGTTTTTAAAAATATTGAGCAAGGTAGAAAGCTGTGAGACTTCTTTCAGCCAGTCTAACAAGTCACACAGAGATGTTTTGTCATGTTTTATTACTCAAATCAGTTAAGGGCTTAAACAAATGCAGGAGCTAGATGAATAGACTCCACCTCTTAATGGGAAAAGACTTATGTGTTTAGTTGTAGTAATCTGCATACTGAACTATTTTCAACATAAGGCCACAATCAAGCAATCAAAACAGGCTGATACTGGTGTTAGAATATGCAAGGTAATCAATAGAGTAAAAGAAAGAGTCTAGGAATATGCCCACATATTTACATCTAATCAGTCTTTGAGAAAGCTACAAGCATAGTCTTTCAACAAATGATACTAAACAAGTTCTTCATCAAGAAAAATATATAACATACACCTATAGCATAAAGTTTAGTTCGTGTGATACACAGAACAATTTGAGATGTAGGATAGAGTTAAAGCTAAAATGATGAGGCTTTTAAAAATAAACACAGATGAGCACTTCCTTTCTTTTTTTAATTATGTGTATTTGTGTGGATATACACATGTGAATGCAGTCCCATGGAAGCCCAAGGCTTATGATCACCTAGAACTGTAGTTATGGATACTATTGAGCCACATGATATGGGTGCTAGAAACTGAGCTTGTGCACCCTGGAAAAACAGTACATGATCTCAACTGCAGTGCCATCTCACAATCCCTATAAGGAATTCTTGTAATTTTATTGTAGGTTGACATCTTAGATATACACAAGAATAATACCTTCAAAACTGATAGATCTTCTCTTTCTCCTTCTGCTGAACAAAAACGCCATTGAGAAAATATACAAGAAAGCCACAGACAAAAACAGAATGCACCGCATGTCTCTGTGATACTAGTACTTGCGTACAGGACCTATAGAAAGGACATGGGTATGGTGTCATACACTGAGGCATTGGCAATCTGCAATGCCCCCAACCATCCCAAAGAAAACTGACTTTCCCTCTGCAGCTATCAGCTGCCATTGAATCACTATAATCTTATGGAGGTCTTGTTCTTGGGGTTAGATGGCTGAGCACTCATAACTGCTTTATTTTTTATTTTTTAAGTTTCAGATGATTCAGTTTGTAAGGTTGATCCCATGATCTTCTGTACAATATCATGGTGATGAAGGAGGCTCCTCTCCTCACAACAGATAGGAAGCAGAGAAAAGGCAGGGACTAAGGACCAATACAGCCTTCAAAGGCACTTCTACAGCCCAGTGACTTAACTTTTCCTAATAGGCCCCTTCTACTAAAGTTTCCAGAAACTTCTGAAATAGGCCTACCAGTTTGGAAGTAAGCACTCAACACATGAGTCTGTGCAGGGAGATTTTGTATTCAAAACCACAATATAAAACCACACATGAATAAATCTCAAACATCATGTCATGTAAGAAAATGGTCATACAAGTGCTGATCATTCAAGTGATGTTCTAGAATACTCAAGACTAGCATGTAAAATAATGTTCACAGCTAGTTTGGAGCAGGAATGAGGAGGAGACTGAATGTGAAGAATGGTTTAGATTAACAGAGATGTCCTCTAGCTTGATGTAGTTCACAGTTCATGGAACAGTACATTTTCTGTTTAGCTCTACCATCAAAAATACACCCCACAGCAGGCAAGAAAACAGAAAAGTGGAACAAGAAAGGCAATGGAAAGCATATGATGAGATAGTAGATTTAAACTCAAATGCAGCAGCCATTGTATTACATGTAAATGTGCCAGATGCTCCAATTAAAAGACAAAGATATGTCAGACTGGATGCTTAAAATTCCAACCATTTGCTGTTGATAGGAGACACATACTAAAACATAAGCTGCAGAAATATTGAAAGGGAAAACAATTAGAAAGTAACATATGCAAATGTGAACAAAAGAGAAACTATTAAGTCTATATTATTATCAGATAAGGTGTGTTTCAAATTTAAAAATTGTTACTAAGGAAAATATATCAAGCTTTCAGCTCCCTGGGGAGAAAACCAGCAATTCTAAAATTATGTGCACCTGGCCTCAATAGCTATAGCAACAAGGGAAATAGATAAGCCACAATTATAGTAGAAGATTTTAACTCGCTTCTTTTAGTAACTGATAAAAAGTCAGTGAGAATATGAGCTATTTTAATGACATCAAGTGTAGACTTAGTGAAATGGATAAGCAATGAAACCCAAAACCAAAGAGTACAAAGAATTTCCAGTGTTGATGGGGTACTTAAAAACCTGATCATGTGGGGGGCCACAAAACAAGCCTTAATAGATTTTAAAACTTGGCATTAGAAATACATATTCTAGCTATAATGGAATTATATTATAAATAAATTATTTAAAATGCAAAATATAGTTTGACATTGATAATTTAGAGAAAAATAATGTCAAAATTTATCCCAATGAAATGATAAAATATTTAACCATGAGATTATAAAGAGACAATATATTAAAAGCTTATAAGATGAGGCCAAAATAATATTTAAAACACATTATAGTTTCAAAACACACAGTCAAAAATAACAAAGAATTCTTAAAACCAGTGATGGAAGCAATCATCTTGCACTCAACTAAAGAAAAAAAATATGAAATCCATCAAATTAAAAGCTAAGAGAATAAGAAGGAGAAAATAATAAAAATAAGGGCAGAAGTTAATGACGTAATAACAACCACAAAACAGAGAAGAAAATCTTAGCCAAAATTTATTTTTTAGAAGAGTTCAAGTTTTAATAAATCTTTGGCAAAGCTGATGAAAGCAAGGGAAGGAAACATTGTCAACAAAGAAGATGGCACACTAATTCATCATACAAATAGTAAAGACAGGCTAAGCGAAACTGGACAGCTTCATGACAGTATGCTTGAAAAGTTGATGAAATGGAAACATTTCTAGGAGAAATACATCTTAAAAATGGAATGAGAAAATATTGAACATAATATCATAAAATGAATAAAGAAATCAAATGCATAAAATATGTATAAAATCTCTCAAAGAAAACACTTCTAGGCTCAAGTCGTTTTCATAGTAGGGTTTGCCTAACAATCTAAGAGAAATAAACAAACAATCAAACAAAAAAAATCTTAAATAAACTCTTCCAAAGGGGAAAAAAACAAGATGAGGCAGAAGTAAAATTTATGAAGACAAAAATAATCTTAATAGAAAACATTACAGGAAATTGACCAAAAAAATAAAAAATTAAGAATTAAAAAAATAAATAATGGTGGCAGAGGTGTGGAGTTCAAATTCTTCATGGGTAAGAACAGAAGGGTGAGAAACTCAAGACCATTCTCAGTTGCATAGTGAGTTTGAGGCTAATCTGGGCTATGTGACATCTTAAATAAGTGGGAGTAAAAGAAATCTATAAACAATATCATTGAGAATATAGTAATAAAAATTTTAATAAAATCTTGCGAGATGGAGTCAACAATATATAGAAAGACAACCAGTTCAACTAGAATTGACTCCAGAAAAGTAAATTTAATTTATGTCTTAGTTACTTTTCTAGTTCTGTAAAAAGACACCATGACCAAAGAAACTTATAAAGAAGTTTAATTGGGGGCTTGCTTACAGTTTCAGAGGGCATATAGACGTCACTACCATAATGGTGGGGAGCAGGAAAACAGGCAGACAGGTGTGGTGCTAGACCAGTAGTTGAGAGATAACGTATTGAGAACAACCATGAAACAGAGAGAGCCAACTGGAATGGTGTGGACTTCTGAAACCTCAAAGTGTACCCCCAGTGACACACCTCCAACTAGGATACACCTACTAATCCCTCCCAAACAGTTCCACCCACTGGAACTGGAACTCAAAATTATGAGCCCATGGGGCCGTTCTTATTCAAATCATCATAAGTTGACATTCTAAATCTAAATCTAATCATTCTAATTCACATTAATGGAACAAAAGAGAAAATGTGGATGGTCATCTTAATAGATGATTAAAATACAATAAAATTTAAAATCTATTCATCAGTAAAACAAACAAACAAAAATCACTGAAAAAGGAAGAGTATCAGGAACTTAGTAGCCCAATGAAATGAACCTGCAACAAACACTTTGTAGACATCAGACTATTGGAAGAATGCTTAACCTTTCCTTTTGAGATAGAGAATGAAAGGTTTTAATAATACAATTAGCTGGTCAATAATACTTGTAGACAAATTGGGAGGGAGGTACCAGAGAGGGCATGAAGGCAAGAAAAAGGTGGCATAGGAAAAAAATATATATATATAGATATAGATATAGATATAGATATATTACAATATATTCACTTTGTATTCTAGCTGTAGCCCCCCTTCCGGCTCCTCCCAATCCCACTTAACCTCCCTCTTCTCCCCCTATGCTCCTCACCAAGTCCATTGATAGGGGAGGTCCTCTTCCACCTGTATCTGACCCTAGCCTATCAGGTTTCATGAGGGCTGGCTGCATCATCTTCTTTTGTGGCCTGGCAAGGCTGCATCCCCCAGGAAGATGTGATCAAAGATCAGGCAACTGGGTTCATGTCATAGACAGCCCCTGGTCCCTTTAATAGGGAACCCACTTGAGCAGGCTATGGGGCTATGGGCTACATCTGAACAGGGGGTCTAGGTCCTCTCATGCATGGTTCTTGGTTGGAGTATCAGTCTCTGCAGGTCTCCCTGGGCCCAGGTATTTTGGCTTTGTTGGTCTCCTTGTGGAGCTCCTGTCCTCTCCAGATCTTTCTATCTCCACCTTCTTCCATTAGGTTCCCTGCACTCTGACCAAAATTTGGCTATGAGTCTCAGCATCTGTTTAGATACCCTGATGGGTAGAGTCTTCCAGAAGCCCCCTGTGGAAGGCTCCTGTCCCTGTCTTCTTCTACTTCTGATGTCTATCCTGTTTGCCCTTCTGAAGGGGGTTTCAGCCTTCTTGTTGTTTAGCTTCTTTAGGACTATAGATTTTAGTATGTTTACCCTATATTCTATGGTTAATATCCACTTATAAGTGAGTATATACCATGTGGGTCTTTCTGTTTCTAGGTTATCTCACTCATAATGATCTCTTCTAGTTCAAAGAAAGGCTTCTCATATGTCTTAAAAATCTCAGTGAGCCTATAAATCCTTATCAAAGTTTCAGGTACAAAGTGGATGAACAAGAACCAACTGGGGTTAATATAGCAGAGAAGAAACAGAAACTTCAAATAAAATATCACACTTGCAGTATCAAAAAGAGTAGGATGTTGAGATATAGTCAATGGTGTGTTACTTGTCTAGCAATATTCACCAATTACTAATGAGTCCGACTCCTTTGTCACACATTTATTGGACAAATGGATAAACCTCTTCTAGGAAGTATTGGATTTGGATCTCTTAGAACTGAAGGAAAAGAAAATAGAGCATATCAAGTATCAATGAATAGACCTAATGGAAGTTACACAAGATTTTTCATGTGCAGAAAGCTCTGAAATTTATGGGAAAAAATGAAAGTGGACTGGCATAAGTGGGGTCTACCATATTCAATGATTAGAAGATTTACTTCAGCATAAATGGCAGCTATCTCCAAATTTATGTAAAAAAGAAAACCTGTAAATCCAGATCAAAATGCCGAAGGGTATGTTGTTAATATTGACAACATTATTTTTAAATATATAGGAAATGAGAAACATCAAAATGCTTGTAATAATAATTTTTAAAATGTAGGAAAATGTCGGCTCAACTCCTATCCAGAAAGGTAAAGAGGATGGACATCAGAAGAAGGAGAAAAGAAGGAACAAGTCAGGGGCCTGACACAGAGGACCTCTGAAAGGCTCTGCCCTGCAGACTATCAATGCAGATGCTGAGACTTATGGGCAACCTTTGGGCAGAGTGCAGGAAATCTTAGGAAAGAAGAGGGAAACAGTAAGATCTGGAGAGGACAGGAACTCCACAAGGAGAGCAACAGAACCAAAAAATCTGAGCACATGGGTCTTTCCTGAGACTGATACTCCAACTGAGGACTATGCATGGAGATAACCTAAGACCCCTGAACAGATGTAGCCCATGGCAGTTCAGTATCCAAGTGGGTTCAGGGACTCTCTCTGACATGAACTGATTGGCCTGCTCTATAATTACCTCCCCCTGAGGGGGAAGCAGCATTACCAGGCCACAGAAGAAGACAATGCAGCCGCTCCTGATGAGACCTAACTGACTAGGATCAGAAGGAAGGAAAAGAAGACCTCCCCTATCAGTGGACTTGGGGAGGGTCATGCATGCAGAGGGTGGAGGAAAGGAGGGATTGGGATGGGAGGAGGGGGGAACCACAGGAGGGATAAAAAGTGAATAAAGTGTAATTAATAAAGAATTTTTTAAAATGTAGGAAGAATTATTCTACAAGAAAGTAACAGCCATGCTGAGCCTGATGGTCAACTGATGGGCAGAGTGAATGGAATTCTATGTAAGAAGTGGGAAATAGTAAGAGCTGGAGGGGACGGGAACTCCACAAGAGAGCAACAGAACAAGATAATTTGAACACAGGGAACTTCCCAGAGACTCATACTCCAACCAAGGACTATTCGTGGAGATGACCTGGAACCCCTGCACAGGTGTAGCCCATGGCAGTTCAGTGTCCAAGTGGGTTACATAGTAATGGGAAGAGGGACTGCCTCTGACATAATCTGATTGGCCTGCTCGTTGATCACTTCCCCCTGAGGGGGGAGCAGCCTTACCAGGCCACAGTAGAGGACAATGCAGCCACTTTTGATGAGAACTGATAGACTAAGATCAGGAAGAAGGAGAGGAGGACCTCCCCTATCAGTGGACTTGGGGAGTGGCATGCATGCAGAAAGGGGAGGGAGGGTGGGATCGGCAGGGGAGGAGGGAGGGGCTTATGGGGGGATACAAAATGAATAAAGTGTAATTAATAAAAAATAAATAAAAGATTTTAAAAAAAAGATACAAAATGAAAAAAAAAAAAGAAAGTAACAGCCAAGTGGTGATGAGGAACTGGCATGGTGAGAGTCCTTTGACGAATAGCTCTTCAGCCTAAAAGTGGGCTCATAAGTAATGAAAGAAGACTTGACTAAATAGATAAGTAATAAATAAGTAAATAAATATCTGTGTCCATTGAATAAATATCAACTTGAAATGCATTTTAGATTTGACTAGAAGTTTATGTTGTGCATAAATATATCAGAATCAGTTGGATATAGAAGATATATGTCTTACACATGAAAGACAAAACCTCTTGGGTCCTTGAAGAAAATATTTTATATCCTTGAAATACAAAAAGACATTTTACTAAAACAAGATTTAAAAAAAGGCACTGTAATAAGAAAATTTTCAACAAGTGTGGATTTATTAAAATAATAATTTCTGTTTACCAAAAAGCACCATTGAGCTGAGCATAGCTCTCATCACACCAGATCCTCGTCACCACTTGGCTATTATGTTCTCATAGAACAATTCTTCCTACCTTTTCTGAAAATTATTACAAGTATCTTGATCTTTTTCATTTCCTATACTAGCACAGGCCTTTATTTCCAGCAATAGAAAGACAGAAATAGGAGAATCTCAGTGAGTTTAAGGTCAGTTTGGTCTAATGGTAAGTTCCATACCAGCCAGAAATATACATTGAGTCTTTGTATTAAAACACAAACAAATGCAGAAAATGAAAGGAGAAGTAACAGAGAGATATTTCAGAACCCACACAATTGTCAGAAGCCTTATAACTACAATACTAAAAAGTACTTCACAAACAATAATAAATAAACAATAAAGTAGAAAATTGTGCATAGATCACCAGTGGATGACTCATGAAACAGAATATCCAATTCCCCAATAAATACTCAAAAATAGAGTCAGGCTCATTAGTAATCAGTGACATACAAAAAAAAATCTAATGCAAATTGAAGTACACTGTAGAGCACACTATCCAAGATGGTTGAAATTAAAAGTAATAATCATAATGAATCCTGGCAATGCTGTGGAGTAAAAGGACCCTCACATGGGACTGGAGGGAGTGAAAATTGGTATAATCCCTCTGGAGAGTGCTTTGGCAAGTCTAGTGAAGCTAATCAGACATATACTCCATTACTCAGGAACTCCACATGGACACCATGAGTCACGTTCAATAATGGTTCTAGCAGCTGTGTTTGCAAGAGCTCCACACTGGAACCAACCCAAATGTCCGTCAATAGTATAATGGTTAAGCAATGTGCACTATATTCACAGAAAAGAAACCCATGTGGCAATGAAAGTGAATAATTTTCAGCCACAGTATGTATGTATGTATGGATTTCAAAATATAACATGTGAATGGTGTGATTCCAGTTTGTGCTACTCTTAAACATTATAGAATTTAAGAGACGCCTGATTAAGTTACAAAATTAAGATATCACAAAGATCTGGCTAGCTGTCACCTCTAAGGGACCAAGAAAAAGGTTACTTACAGGAACTTGAGGCTACTGCCTCACTGATCTATCTTGTGGAGGTAAGGACAATGATTCTGTAGGTGATTGCTTTGTGATAATTGATTGATATGTTCTTTTGTTTCATTAGGTTTTGCTTTTTGAGATAGGGTCTCTCTAAGTAGCCCAAGTCATCCAGAGACTCAAAATATTTCAGTCTCAGCCCCTTGAATGCTGTTATAGCAGATGTGTGCCACCACGTCTGGGAAGCTGTACATTCTTGTCACTCCCTATATAAATGTTACATATAACAATAAACATTTATGAGACAAAGAAGAATATAGGATTGATGACATAGACAGGAGCCCCAAGAACACTATGCTCTTGGTTGACACCAGTTTATGTGTTGTTGTTCTTCTTTAAATTGGGTGAGTCTTTCCTGAAAAAGAAAGAAAGAAAGAAAGAAAGAAAGAAAGAAAGAAAGAAAGAAA
>NW_026596039.1:11883508-11900516 GCF_907164565.1 Psammomys obesus
AAAGAAAGAAAGAAAGAAAGAAAGAAAGAAAGAAAGAAAGAAAGAAAGAAAGAAAGAAAGAAAGAAGGAAAGAAAGAAAGAAAGAACTATAACTGAAAACTTAACTTAACTGTCAGGGTCCACCTAAGTAAAAGTAGCTGTTACTCTGAAGATTGAGGGTAATGGGAGCTGGGTCTACTTTCCTGCTGGGCTCGTAGTAGGTCAAAATCAAATGGTCTGTATGAATGGCACAACAAATTGTAGACTCAGGTTGCAGAGAAGACACCTGTGGTGTAGTCTGAAAGAATGTTTGAGATGGACGCGCAGAGAAGGGATAGAGAAGAGGTTCCTAACCTGTGGTGGATTAAAATGGTAACCATCTTAAGGTCAGTTCCCAGTTTCATCCTTGGATTCCTAACAGTGCAGCACCTGAAGCTCCAGGAAAGCTAAATGAGAGGTTGTTGCAAACCCATATGGATGGGCTTGGAAGATAACTCCCCCTGCTGCTTCTGGAGAGGACAGGACTGCTGAGAGGACCCAAATGGGACGTTTTTGTGCCTGAGAAAGGAATCTGAAACCCACAGCACCAAAGCATTCTTCCAACTTTGTTCCCTCTATCCCAGCAGTTCTCAACCTTCCTAATGCTGCAGCCCTTTAATACAGTTCCTCATGTTGTGGTGACCCCCAACCATGAAATTATTTTCATTACTACTTCATAAATGTAATTTTGCTACTGTCATGAATCATATGTAAATATCTGATATGCAACTCCCAGAGGGGTCACACCCACAGGTTGCGAACCACTGCTCTATTCTTTCTCTGTGTTCCTATCTCAAACATTCTTTCAGGGAATCTGCACTCTGTTTCAAAGCTATGTTTGGGACTGTAGAGGTTCCTGGCTGTGCTGACATCAGAAGTGGCTGAGAATCTGGTCTGTCTAGAGTTGGAGTGTCATTGGGCAGTGGTCAGGAGACTTCTGAATGAACCATTTCTTTCTGTTTAGTCTGGAGGAGAAAGCATTGCCTCTAAGATTAACCCAATTTGGGCTTGAGGCCAGGACTGCCATTTCCTGGCAGTGAGCTTAATGAACTTAACAAATTATTAGTATACACAAGTTTTAAATAATAGTACAGAGAAAATACTTAATATGGGACTGGCAATAGAAAGCACTCAATAAATGTTATTTTTTTACTATTTGTTATTTTCATTGTAACAATTATCGCCATTCCCATTATTAGACTCAGGAATTCACTGAGCAATATCTCTGGTAGGAAATAAATAGAAAGTATCTTTCGGAGACAGGCATCCCCTATTTTGCTGTGTGGAATGGAAGAAGAGAGCGCAGTAGGGTGGTGGCCGAAAGCTCTAGTCTCTTTCCACACTGAGGGTGGAACACTAGCTGTCTCCAGCCCAGCTCCAGAAGTGTCCAGGAGGCACATCTTCCATGTTGACCAAGGTTCTATTTTCTTCCCAGGGAGAGATAACAGGCTATGTCTCCGGAAGATAGGATCACTGGCCTCACATTTTGTTCCAGGAACTATGCAGTTTTCCCCCACAAGACCAGAAGGTAAAAAATACACAGAGCAGGTGCTATATTTCACTACCTTCCTGTGTGTGCTGTTCCACACCTTCTTTGCTGACTCCGACGTCATTCCGTCATGGTCTTAAGAATTATCATATTAACATATTTCCTTAGACACGTGCTCTGGAGCACAGATTTGGGACCATATGCTTAGAAGAAATGGCCCTCACTAATCTCTGTCCAAAGCGAGGAGCCATGGTGAAGAGGTAGATGGGAGCACCAAGGACTGTGAGCTCTGGGGGACATGAGACTGGGGAAAACAGAGGAAGTAAAAGCCAGGCTAACAGATGGGGAGCCGCAGGTAGCACTGCAGTCTGGAGACTGAGAGAGAGGCTGAACTAAGAGGGTGTGGTAGATGGTCTGCAAAAATTGCCCATGCCCCCCTGCTCTGTCTGTACATAAGTGCTGAACATCTCTGCAGAAAGATTCCCATCACACACCGGTCAATCGGTGATTTGCTTTAAATAACTAATCAGAGCGGAAGTTGGGATGTGTAACTTCCTGTTCTAAGCTTTAGAAGGATTTTGCGGCTTCTTTGGGAACTGTGCCCTGGGATCTAGCCACAGGAAAAAAAAAAGGCTCCAAGCAACCACCATCTGTGGAGAGAGTGTGTGGAGAGAGAATGGCCCAGCCAGCCACGTGGCTCCAGCCACGTCAATGGAGCACCAGGCATGAGTAAAGCCATGACTATGATCCAGTCCAGGTCCAAGTTTGAAAACACATGACCCTGACCAATGCCGGGGATAGAAGAACAGCACAGTCAAGCCTGGATTTCACCTGGAATTGGGAAAAGGCCAAGAATTCCTCATTATCTAAGCTATCAAGCATTAGGCTGGATTTTTACGTAGCAGCAGATAATCGAAAGAGAGGTGGACTTGCATGTAATAATTTACAGACACTGGGTGGCGGCTTGGTTAGCACCCCTGGCTTCCCAATTTCAGAACACCATGCTTATTGATCTTTCAGGCTTGTGACAAGATGTCACAGTGACCAGCAAGCTTGAAAGTGGGAAGCTGGTGCCAGTAAATGAGACTTCTCTTAGGACTGCAATCAGAGATGAGCTGAAGGAATTGTAGCACACACAGTGGGTAGTGCTGTCATTGCTGAGTGCCTCTTTCCCATGGGACCAGGAAAGCCCTCTGCCCAGCGTCTTCACCATGACTTCCTTTATCCTATGAAGGTAGCGACAATGAAGTGTCTTATTCTGCAGATGAGGATGTGTTGATACTTAGACAGCAGAAGCTTTTGACCAAGGTTAAACTATTAATAAATGGCAGAGCAAGTGTTTGAACTCTTAGCCGTATGATATCCCCATGACTGGCTTGACTTTGATCTCCAAACTCTAGGGACTTTCCTGAACCAGAAAGTTGCATTGTTCCTTCTGATAAGAGGCTGGCTTTGAGCGTTTACACAGCACATTCCTGGAGAAAGCTTTTCTCTTTTGGGAAGAGGCAAGTGGCCCAGCAGGCTGACACAGAAGCAAGGATATCCTTCTTAGCCGGGGGAAGGGGCTGGCATCCAACTGAAGAAGCTTGCTCTCCCCCAGACACAGCGCATTTGGTATTCTACAGTTTCAGCGCTGTGCTCCCCATTTCTAAGAACAGAACTTCGGCTTTGAAATGCACTATTAGCCCCAGGCTACATGGAAGGAGCTCTGTGGACTTTCCTTCTGTCCTAGAAGGAAGAAGCCTCGTTTAATCTTGGAAGCCTTCCTGGGAGAGTTCAGCTTTGAGTTCTGTTTGGGAAGCGGTGGAGGAGGCAGCTGGATGAATGCTAACTAGGGCATTCTGAGTTTCAATAGAGACTCCTGAGGCACTGCAGTGAAAACCTCGGTAAGGCAGAAAATAGTTTGCCTGTTGTACAGCAAGATGACAATGCAAAATGACAATAGCTGTAGCAGTTTCCATAACCGACCAAAACCAACAAGATAACTCCTTGCAGAAATAACTGTATGCTCCCAAATGTAGATGCAAATGGTGTTTTATCAAATTTTAGATGGAGAGGCGCTGACTGGAAAGCAATTCACAGGAAAACTCATTGAGCGGAGGGCTTGGTTGAACATGCATAAGTTCAAAAATAACCCAACAGTGAGAGGCAGCTGCTAAAATAGCTAGGGCAATATTATGTTTCATAAATATACGTTCAATGTGTCGGTAGGGACGGGGTCTTAAAAATGACCTGAGTACAGCTATGGGTGACATATTTTTTGAATGGATATGAAATTTGGGCTTCCAGATAAAACACTGAATTCCTCTGGTCTAATCTCAGCCATGCCTCCTCATTCCCAACTTGGACTGATGAGATTTAACAACTCCTGAGTCGTATTTTCAAGTTGTAGACTTTCTGTAAGGATTAATATGTTCAGGCATGTGTAGTGCAGTCATCATTTTTTCTGTAAATTCTCTTGACAGAGGCCTGCTCAAGTGCTCCTTCTCTCTCTCTCTCTCTCTGCCTTTTTTTTTACTCTGTGTGTGTGTGTGTGTGTGTTTGTGTGTGTGTGTGTGTATGTGCCTTCCTCTGACTTTCTTTCCCCGCCTCTTCCCTCATGACTGTCTTAGGGGCTAAGACACCAGATTCAGCCTGAGCAGCCCTGGGATAGAGAGCCATGACTGGTGTTTCTCTACACACCACAGCTAGCAAGATCTCTCTCTTTGCCTCTCTGCCACCCCTCACAGAGTGGTAGGCAGTGTGGAATCTTCTGATTCTTACATTGAAGACTAGAGTCTGAGACTCAAAAGCAGCCACTGAGACCACAGATATCAGGAAGCCTTCATGGGTTCCAGGATCCATCTTGACTTGCCACGATCTAGAATGAGGAGCTTCCTACTTTGCTGCTCTAGCACTGGTGCTATAAAAAGCACTGTCTGTTGTTTAAGCCACAGACCCTGCATTTTGTGGGACTGGATTAGGGCTTCAGGATGCTGTCCCTTCTCACAATGACTCTTCTGTATTCATTTATGCACATACCTTCCTTAGAAAACCAGCTAAGACTGAATTGTTGACAACACACACACACACACACAAACACACACACCTCTCCAATGTCATGATACTTAGAGATGGTATAAATCAAGAGGGTGGCATTTTCATGAGAAGATTAATGCCCCTTTAAGAGGCCATTATGGGTTTCCTCTTTCTCTACCTCATGCAGACAAAGACTATGAAAGACAGTCCTGATGAAACCTGATTGGCTAGGGTCAGATGGAAGGGGAGGAGGTCCTCCACTATCAGTGGATTGGGGAAGGGGCATGGGAGAAGATGAGGGAGGAAGTGCAGGATTGGGAGGGGATGAGGGCAAGGCTACAGTTGGTATATAAAGTGAATAAATTGTAATAAATAAAAATTTATATTAAAACAATAATAAATGTGATACCAAAGAAAAAGAACGAAAGAAGGAATATGTCCTGGCAAGCAAGAAATGGACCACCAGAATTATAAGAAATAAATCTCTATGGCATAAATCACATGGACTGTAGTATTTTATTAAATCTGTCCAAATAGACTAATACAGAACTTTTAGATAGGAGAGATTGGCTGGGAGCAAGATCTGGTATGCTTGCCAATACACCATCACAACACCATCTCACATCCCGAAGCCAGTCCTTAGTTTGATTCTGGTCTCAGTGGGCTTGAGTGTCAAAAGAAGGGACTTAAGCCCAATATGTGAGAATGATTTGGAGACTAGAATTACCAAATGATTCTACGAAGAAATTCTCTAGGAATTTATTGTTCTCAAACTTGAAATTGATTGGAAAAGCAAGCTGCCCACTTGAGGGCAGAAAACACCTCATAACAACATTTTTTTTTCTGGTAGGAAGGAAGAGTTGTAGATAGAAGAAGGAGACCATTATAAATCCTAGGTTAAAGACATCCTCAATAAGACAGCAAATCATCATATTGGCTAAGAAACAAAGGAGGGAGCAGACTTACAGACAAGGAGCCATGGTGTGTGAAGAGTAAGATCCTCCAGCTTTACCACTCTGGTTTCTTTCGTCATTCTGGTCAAGAAAAGTCACATAGCTTCTTTCTCCTATAAGCCAGGAGTTGGAGGAGAGTCCTTAAACAAAGTCAGGGATCTGAGAGATTGGGTCCTGCTAATGGAATCTTCAGAGGAGTATTCAGAGGTCCCATTAGAGATGCCTTAGGCTGAGAGCAGTGGCCAGGAGGAGGAATGGCTGAACAGTCAGGTTCAGGAATAGAATATTTTGTGAAGTAGAACGAGCCAAGGATATAGAAAGACACACTATCCATCTTTCATATTTATAAGGCCACTCTGTGTAAAGTGGTCCCAGGTGAAATATGACCAACAGAGAAAGTCACAGAAAGGCAGTTTTGGAAAAGCCCCAAACAAGACTGCTCCCTTGAGAGCAGTGTGGTACTGGAGGTTCTGACTCTTGGAGAGCCATCATTGCCACTAGAGAACTGAGAGACTGGGCAGGGATTCCTCCACTCTGTGAATGGTTGGACTCCGTGCCAGCAGCTCTCCAAGGTCCTTTCTAGAAATGAAAAGGAAAAATAGCCTCATAAAAACCCAATACCAGTTTATTCCTGCCACCACTATATGAGGCTCCTCTTTCCTCACATCACTAATATTTGTTGCTATTTTCTTTGAAGCCACCATGGAAATCAATACAGTTGTTCCTTAGCAAAACTGAAAGCAGAACTACTATATGATGCTGACTGAGTTCAGTCTTGGGCGTATAACTAAAGGACTCTAAGTCAGTATGTCACACAGATATTTAGATATTTGTGCTTATTATTGCTCTACTATTCACACTTTTCACACTAGTTAAGAAACTGAACCACCCAAGATGCTGGATAGAACAAATATGCTTCATACACACAGTGGAATTCTATACATGCACGAAGAAGGATGAAAAGAATGTCATTCACAGGTCATTCATTGAAAATGCATGGTATCACTATATTAAGCAAAATAAAACAGACCCAAATAATGAATGTATTCTCTCATAATCACAACCTCTCTCTCTCTCTCTCTCTCTCTCTCTCTCTGTGTGTGTGTGTGTGTGTGTGTGGTGTAGAACATAAGAGTAGAAAAGGAGCTAGAGAAGGCCATAGAATACAGGTAACATAAAAGAAGGAGGCACGACTATGTGCAGGAGAAGAGCTTTTGGAGCAGGGAGCACAGAAACAAATAACAACATGCAAGGTTTGCTGTGTGACAGTGCTATGCTGAAACATAGCATGAGGTGCATGCCTCGAAGCTCAGCACCTGGGGACAGAGGCAGGCAGGTCTCCAGGAGTTTGAGAAAAGCCAGGTCTACAGATTCCAGGCCAGCCATAACTACATAGTGAGATCTTCTGAGAGAGAGAGAGAGAATGAAAGGAGAAATTTTTGTATGCTAACTTGAATTTTTTTTCTTTTTCAATTTATTTTTTATTAATTACAGTTTATTCACTTTGTATCCCCCCTGTACCTCCCTCCCTCCTCCCCTCCCAATCCTGCCCTCCCTCTTCCCCACCTGTGTCCCTCTCCCAGTCCACTGATAAGGGAGGTCCTCCTCCCCTTCCCTCTGACCCTAGTCTATCAGATCTCATCAGGAGTGGCTGCATTGTCTTCTTCTGTGGCTTGGTAAGGCTGCTCCCCCCTCAGGGGGAGGTGATCAAAGAGCAGGTCAATCAGTTCATGTCATAGACAGTCCCTGTCCCCATTACTATGGAGGCCACTTGGATACTGATCTGCCATAAGCTACCTCTGTGCAGGAGTTCCAGGCCATCTCCATGAGTGGTCCTTGGCTGGAGTACCAGTTTCAGAAAAGACCCCTGTGCCCAGACTTTTAGGATCTGTCCTATCCTTGTGGAGCTCCTGTCCTCTCTAGGTCTTACTATCTCTCACCTCTTTCATAAGATTCCCTGTACTCTGCTCAAAGTTTGGCTATGAGTCTCAACATCTGCCTCGATACCCTGCATGGCAGAGCCTTTCAGAGTCCCTCTGTGGTAGTCTCCTGTCCTGTTCCCTGTTTTTTCCTTCCTCCAGTGTCCATCCTTTTTGCCTTTCTGAAAGGGAATTGAGCATCTTAGCCAGAGTCCTCCTTCCTGATTAGCTTCCTTAGGTGTACAGATTTTAGTATGTTTATCCTACATTATATGTCTAGTATCCACTTATGATTGAATTTTTAATTTAAAAATCAAAACCAAATTTCAGTAGCAAGCATCGACAGGAGAGGAATAAACATCCAAATATAGTGATGATAAGTATCAAAGAAAGTTTTAGTGGACCGTGACTATTTTTATTTCAGAACCCTCTGGAGATGATGTCACCTAATAACGGGACACTCATACGAGGTCTGCTCTACCTTCTGTCCCCATCAGGTAGGTCCCTCTGTAGGATTTCAAAGCAGAAGGGCTTTGTACCAGAGGTAAGGGGATAACATCATTCATCTGCAAGTATGTATGAAGTTTTTTTTTCTACTCTAGGCATTCCTCCTGCTAATGGTACAAAAGGGAGAGATCACCCTGCCACTGGCAACAGAACAGGCACCCATATGAGATTCAAGTGTCCATTTGATTAATGCAGACCTGAATGTGCTCTGTGCTAGGTACTAGGGGTTTAGCAGGGATGTAATAACAACCTCTGTCCTTGGGGAGTTTGCGTTCCTGTGAGAGCATCAGAAGGCAAAACACACAATGGGCCAAGAAAGAAATCAGGAAAACCATACCCTTCACAATATCCACAAAAAAAAAAAAAAAAAAAAAAAATCTTGGTGTTACCCTAACCAAGCAAGTGAAAGACTTGTATAAAAAAATCTCAAGTCTCTGAAGAAAGAAATTGAAGATATCAGAAGATAGAAAGATCTCCCATAGTAAAAATGGCCATCTTACCAAAAGCAATTTTTGGTAAGATCCAATGCAATTCCCATCAAAACACCAACACAAATCTTACAGACCTTGAAAGAACAAATCTCAACTTCATATGGAAAAACAAACAAACAAACAAACAAAAACCAGAATAGCTAAAACAATCCTGTACAATAAAAGATCTTCAGGCAGTATCTCCATCGCTGATCTCAATAGTTGGGAGAGCATCATTGACAAGAAGACAATGGGCTTCTACCCCAAATTTGAGTGGCAGTAAACTAGATGCTGAGCACCAAAGCAAGTATTGTAAGGAAAAAGAATGGTCATCAAAGAGGCAGCAAAAGGCTTAGTGTTAAAGAGTCAGAAAGAAGTCATGGCTCAGGTGTGCTGATGACACCAGATGAGGTTGGGAGAAAAGCATGAGAAAGATACATCAAAACATTGTGGGTCTGAGATTTTTTTTCCTTTTGAATTCACTTCAAACCTGGGGTGTGGGCTAGAGAAAATTTGCAAGGGACAAATGAAATGTCCAGAGATTCTCATTGCCAAGTGCCACATTGCTTAGAGAACTGATTCTGTCATTCCTGTACCTGTGTCCTTATTCAGCAGAGGATGAGAGATTCTTCCAGTACACAGAGGAGTGTAGGTGCCTTGGAGACTGTCTGGCAAGGGTGTTTGAAAAAATCAGAAGTGTCCTTAGGAGCCAGAAGGAGAAGAGGAGGAACCTGAAGGTGGTGTCTGAGATGCCTCTCCTGTCTTGTCCTGAAAGCTATGAGGAGGGCAGCTTTTGGTCTCCTGCTTCTCGCCTCTGCAGTTTTCCCAAGTAGAGAAAGCAGCAGAATTCCTTTAAGAAGCTATTTCACTTGAAGAAGGAGTGGGCTTCTCTGACCCAGGGCTGCTGTAATAACACCTACCACATCCATCTTAGAAAGAAGGACTAAAACCTGGAAGATGGTCCAGGCAAACAGCAGGAAACTTGAGAGCATCTCTGCTTTAATCTTTTCTTCTCTGGTTTATTTTTTAGAAATGACTTTGCAAAGATAGATAGTCTCCGAGTTCTGAAAAAGGAAGCAGCATAGAAACTCCTTCTGGTGTGAATGAAAAGAATTACATAAACTACAGTAAATTTAGTATGAAATTACATTGCCAAACCCAGAAGAGAAAGATGCTTTCCACCATGCATTAACCATGTTCAAGGATCCATTATCCTGAGTTCCCTGCCTGCCTGCATTTAAAGGGGGCACGGTGACATGTAAGTCTAGCCTTTCTCATGGCTTAGAGGCTGCTAGGATTCTTAATTACCTGATCCTTCTTACAATACTGGATTCTTACAGAACTTCCCCCTTGGATTTAAATTTACCCTTTCTTTACTTTTTATACTGAGAGTTGGAATCCTGCTGGTTTTAGGCTCCATTAGATCAGAATTCCATTCCTCTTGGGGTTTTTACAACCCTAACAGTTGTAAGATCCTAGGAGGCCTGCTGCTATAGCAGCTTCCAGGCTGTAAGGAGAGAGATCTATTCTCCTTGAGATGAATTCCAAACCCAGCTTCTAACAACTGCATCTGCCTGACCTTGGCCAAGTTAGTCAAACTGGAGCAAACCAGTATGAATAGGCAGCTGGAAGGCACGAGGCTGTACTTTTCTGAGCCACGCTAGGTTTTTGTGAGGTGAGGTCAGGACTTAGAAGTATCCAAGGGTTCTTCTACAGAATTTTCCACGGCAGGTCACCATAGACAAGGCAGAGGCTAAGGATACTATCACTCACACGGAACCAACTGGAAGTCACATCTTGATTTTAAGAGGTCTATAGTACCAGAAAAGTCAAAGTAAGACTGAATCCAATCCATGAATGGTGGGATGCATGGTCAGAAGTCAAGCCCAAAGAAATATACTATGTAGATTAAAAATCACACAAAGCACAGACTTTGGGTAAGATAGTAGCAGAAGAGAAAACAGCCATGAGAACAAAGGTGAGACTCTGGAAAGTTCAGAAAAGCTGTATGGAGAAACTAAGGTGACCTCTACCAAGGGGTCTCATGAAGCCGCCTTCTTTCCTAGACAAGAAATAAGAAGATCAATGAATAATGTAAGACTAAGCATCTTTTGCCTGGGTGACTTGCATTTTATAATAAGACAACTGCCTATGGGATGAGATCAAGATGTATACCAGATTGGACAAGAACTACTTTTTCCAATCCTTCTGTTTCAGGGCAGGGGGTGGAATAGCAAACTATCTATAAATAATAGAGCTTATTTGTCATGCATCCCTGTTGTAAAGGGGTCAAATAGGAGGATTCCTCTTCCTTTGTGTAAGCTCAGTAATAGACATGGTGTCTGGACAAAGCAACACTTGATAAATGCTGTGGATCTTTGTGTGACGAGGAAAAGTTGAACAACAAGTTCTATGTGACTTTCTGGCCAGATCTAGATTTCAATGCTCCTTCTGCAAAATATAATCAAGCCAACAGGAATATTTTATGCAGAAATTAGCACTGGGCCCATGACCATCTATTTCCCATTTTTAATGGTTGGGCCACACCAAGAGCCTCATTGTTCTGGGTATAAGGAGACAGAGTCAGCCTGTGTCTGCATTTAGACTACACACACACACACACACACACACACACACACACACACACACACAAATACACACTCTAGACAAAACATAGCTGAGATGAGACACTTTGTGCATATAGTTTTCAGCTTGGAAGGACCTTGGCTATGGCTCCATAAAGAAGAGGTGTCTGTGTGGTAGTGGTGAGGAGGAGGAGTTTGTGAAACGCCCACCCTATGTCTTGGGAAACAACATAATAAAATTGCCTTCAGAATGGGTTGTCATTTGGGGAAAGGCAGGCCAGATGGGAAAAGATAGCTTTTGACTCTGTGAACCAGAGAATAATTTTATCCTCTTGGATCTCATGTCTAACTTCATTTCTCCCAGTGTGTGAAATGGTCTGTGGCTGAAAGGAGGATGCTGGCATGTGAAGATGCTATCATGAGGAAAGGAGGGTTTTTCTGTGATATCACAGACATGCAGGGACTGAAGGAGGGCTATGGAGCTTGGAAATCTCATGTCCAGCTTTAATAACAGTCCTGGTAACAACCAACCACATGAGTCTGGTGCAGGCAAGACTGGCTCCTCCTGCTTAGAGTGAGGGCTTCCTATTAGGTTTTGGTGGCCTGTAGTGCAGGCTGAGCGGGCAGTTTGGGGTGCGTTTTTAGTAGCAAGAAAGCACAGATGCCTGACAAAGAATGAAAAATGGTAGAAAGTTGCTCCAACAATAAGGCTTCAAAGGAGTCCAGGAAATAGAGTGGGAAGGCAGTGGAAATACAGTGCAACAGATACGACAAATGCTATCTCTTGCTGGCTCCTATTCTTGGGAGTCTTTGAGTTTCCCTGGATGTCAGTTACCTCTTCTGTAAGATGGGAATAAAGATAATGCTTAGCCCACAGAGTGGTGAGGGGTAAATAAATGAATACATACTTGTAAAATCTTAGGTTGGTTCTAGGTATACGCTTAGAAAGTGCTTACAAAAGATTAAGCATTAGCACAATACAAAGAGCATGGGCTTCTTCTGCCTTCTGCGTGCTCAGGCTGCAGGTCTGCACCGACACTCCCACCTCAAAGATGGACTTACTGCCAACTCTGACAGTCACCTGGTGAATGGCTCTTTGAGCTTTATTTTCATCACCTGTGACAAGAAGAGGTGAGACTAGGTAGCCTCATTCTTTCCTACCACTGCCATCATTCTAAGACCTTGACCCAACACTCCAGTTAGAGTTGACAGAAATCAACTTGATTCCAAATTATCCTGCATGTACCCTATGACCCAAATCCTACCCTTGGGAAGGTAAACCTTTGAGTCATGAATATTCATTACCCTTCCACCCCCATCTACAGAATAAATAGGTCCCTAGGGTGATTGGTAGGTATTAAAACAGTAATGTATGGGGGTAAATTAATTTCTCTCCACATAAATAGAGCCTGGTAGACACAAGGACATTTTGTGTATGAGAATGGGACAAGGGTGAGAGTAATGGAGTCAGGAAAAAGGGAGATGGGAGAGTTCTTGAGTCTAAAGTCCCAGTATATACTTCTATCTGGGATAAGCCCTGCCATAGTGACTTTTGTAAGGTGCTCTAAATAAAAACAGTGGTGGCATGAGGCTCTGTGTTAGAGACAATGAAAAACTAAATACTGCAGATATGAAGAGAACAGAGACCAATCTTGGGAAGTTGAGGGAGGTTGGGGCCAGCTGGTGCACTGAAGAATTCCTAGGGTTCTTTTTTTATTATTAGTTTATTTTTTATTCACTTTACATCCTGGTTGTAGCCCCATCCTTCCTTCCTTCTCAGTTCTACCCTCCCTTCTTTCCTTTCCCCCTCACCTTTTCCTCAGAAAAGGAGAGCTCCCTTTTCCATCCACCTCAGCTCATCAAGTTGCAGTTGCGTCAGGACTGAGTATGACCCTTTTCCTGTGGCCTGGCAAGGCAGTTCCACTGGAAGGTAGTAATAAAAAAGCTAGCAAGTGAGTCCCAGTGGCCTTACTAGAAAGTGGGCCTTACTAGTCCCAGTGGCCCACATGAAACCTAAGCTACCCATCTGCTACATCTTTGTAGAGGGGTTAGGTCCATTTCCTGCAAGGTCCTTGGTTGATGCTTCAGTGTCAGCAAACATCTTTGGGCCATGGTTAGTTGGCTCTGTTGGTCTTCTTGTGGATCTCCTGTCCTTTTCAATTTCCTCCTACTTTTCCACAAGACTCCCTACTCATCGTCCAATGTTTGACTGTGAGTCTTAGCATCTGTTTTGAGGCACTGCTATGTAGTCTCTCAGAGACAAGTCTGACAGACTCCTATTGTCTGAAAGCTTAGCAGAGTATCATTCAGTGTCAGGGGTTGGCCCTCTCCCATAGGATGGGTCTTTGGTTGGGCCAGGCATTGGTTGGGTATTCCCTCAATTTTTGTTCTACCTGCTCTGTCTTTATCTCTGCACACCTTGAAGGCAGGGTAAACTTGGAATGAAAGTTTTGGTGGGTGGGTTGGTTTCTCCTCCCTTTACTAGGAGACTAGTCTAGTTAGAGGGTGTCCTCTTCAGTCTCTGTGACCTCTGCTGCTAGGAGTCTTTGCTTAAATGCACCTCATGTCCTCCCAAGAGCCTATGCTGACTTACGTTTCCAGCTTGTCACAAAGATACCCCCACCCTCAGTTTCTCTTTTCTCTACCGGCCTTCTGTCCTCTCTCCCTCTCTCTCCCCAGGTCTGATCTCCACCCTCTTAACTCTCTAGGACCTCTCTCATACCATGTTCCCCCTCTTCAACCACTACCTCTGTTTATTCCGTTTCCTCCTCCGAGTGAAATTTATGTATCCTCCCTTGGATATTCCTTGTTATTCATCTTCTTTGGGTCTGTGCCTTATTGTAGTATGCTTATTCTGTATTATATGGTCAAATTCCCCTTTTAAGTGGGTACATACCATGTGTGCCTCTCTGGGTCTGGGTTACCTCACTCAGAATGATCTTTTCTAGTTCCATCCATTTACCTGCAAATTTCATGATTTATTTGTTTTTAATAGCTGAGTAGTATTCCATTATATAAATGTGCCACAGTTTCTTTATCCATTCTTTGGTTGAGGGACAGCTAGGTTGTTTCCAGATTCTGACTATTACTAATATAGGTGCTATGAGCATAGTTGAGCAAGTGTCCCTAATGTATAGTGAGGTGTCTTTTGGGTATATACCCAAGAGTGGCATAGCTGGATCTTCAGGTAAAGCTATACCCAATTCTTTTGAGAAAGTGCCAGATTGATTTTCAAAGTGGTTGTACAAGTTTGCGCTCCCACCAGCAATGGAGGAGGGTTCCCCTTTCTCCACACCCTCCCCAGCATGTAGTGTCACTTGAGATTTTGATCTTAACCATTCTGACTGGTGTGAGATAGAATCTCTATGCCCTCTGATGCAGAGGGGTATCCTACTTGAACCTGCCCGAGCTGGCATGTGCATTGCCCTGACAGACCCTATCTATATGTGAATAGTTCTGCAGCTTCTGGAGCAAGAGTAATTGGTCTTCCTCAGAAGACCAATGTAATGACTTCATGTAGTGACTGAATGAATGAGGCACTCCCTGCCGGGCATTACAAATTGAGTTCCGAGTCATCAGGCAGGGATGGGAGTGACTCAGATGACAATCAAGTCAAGCAAGATGGAGGCCTAGGATAATGCATCTGGCCTAGGAGTGGAAGAGAGGGGAGTAGACAGGATAAAAAAGGGGGAAGGATGTGTGAACTCCAAAGGGTTGTTGCCTGTATGCCACCATTCAGCCCAACACAAGAGAGAAGTGAAGGAGTCTCACCTCAGAGTCACTGACAGAGGTCAATGAAAGAAGTCAATGGAGGTTAGACGCTCTTGACTATTCTTGTTCCCCATAGCTATAAAGAAAGCATACGGCAAAGCTATTTTCTCATACTTTTGCTCCAGTCAGACAATGCAAGGTCATCTTTGACTGGTGTCCTATGAAGAAACTCAAAAGAGGATGATGGGGGGGAAGTAGGCATGTCGTTATTTACTCAGTCATTTGTTTATTTGCTTCATGTTTATTGAGATTTTTCCAGCTTTTTGCAGCCTGCTAGGCTCTAGGACACAAAGAAATGTATTACTATTCTATGGATGTTGTGGACAAAAGAACCATCAGGTATGGGGCTAGAGAGACAGCTCAGCAGTTAAGAGGACTGGCTGCTCTTCCAGAAGACCTGTCTCTATTCCCAGAATTGACGTGGTGGTTTATCATCTGTAACTCCAGTTGCAGGGCAGCCAATGCCTGCAGCAGCTACGAGAAGGCATTGCTGCTGCACACACTGGCTGTGCATGTTGTGCACAGTCATGCAGGCAGGCAAAACCCCTGAAGCTATTTTTAAAAGAAGGAGGGGAAAAGGAGGAGGAGAAGAAGAAAAAAAAGGAGGAGAAGGAAGAAGAAGAATTATCAGGTAACCTGAGGCCCAGGTTCCCCAGGAAGCTGTAGCTGAGAAGCATCATCAGGGAGGTGGGAATAGAGGACTGGAACAGAGTTGTGAGACATGTGGAGAGTCACAGGCAGGGTCTGGGACCTGTAGTTCTTATGATTAAGGATATGAAATGAGAGAAGGAGTAGGTAGGGGTAGGAAGGAAAGGAACAGTGCCAAGCAGGGTAATAGCAGTATATACAAATCATGAAATGCTTAGTTCAGAGTCTACATGGTAGAATGAACCTTCTAGATGACTTAATCTGAGTTTTCACCAGCACAGACATCTCCTTAGCCCTCCTTGTGTTCAGTCATCCAGCTCCAGAATCCATGCAGTCATGTAACAACTATTGTGAATGTATATTGCGCCTGTACATACACAAGTCTCTGGGGAAGTGGTGTGAAACAGCTGAGTGTTTGCTTTGCAAGTGTGAAGACATGTATGTCATCCCCAGAACAACTCATGAAAAAAACAAAGGTAGTCAGTCATAGCAGTGTGCACATGTAATCCCAACACTTGGGAGATGGAGACACGTGGATCCTTGGGGCTCACTGGGCAGACAGCCAGCCTTACTTTGAAGAGTCCCAGGCCAGTGAGAGCTCCTGTCAGAAAAAGGTGGACAGCACCAGACAAATGACACCCTAAATTAATACTCTAGCCTCTACATGTACATACATACACACACACACATACACACACACACACGCATATGGACATTGTATGCACGTATATGTTTACAATCCACATGCACTTACATATATATGTGTATGTATATGATTAGGAGCTATACATATGGTCAGGCATCTCCTTTAGTAATCCAAGAGGAAAAGATCTGGGTTCAATGCAGTGTTTTCACAGCCAATGACTAACCAAACTGAGCAAAGGAACCGACCAAATGAATGTCAATACTCAACTCTGTAGAAATGGAAAGCCTACTTACTCAGCCTGAGGGTTCTGCATTAGACTCAGAGCTGGATCCTGTCAGCACCTCAGCCTCTAGTTTTAACTTTCTACCCCACCAAATACTTTCTTAAAGAGCCCATGATTCCTTACCACATAAATAAAAACCCTATTTTTCTAAATGTTAGTGTTGTCATGTTATTTTATACGTATAATTATTGTCCGTGGCAGAGCAACCCAACTGAAAAGAACACATCTGAGTTCCAGATGGTTTTGTCTCCCTAAATTATTGAATGTCTGTGCTATTAAAAAAAAAAAAAAAAAAAAAAGGCCTTGAGACCATCTCCTCCAGGGTCACAACTCATAGCCTCAAGCAGAATTCTCCCTGTCATTTTGTGTGATCAGACCTACCAAAGGAACACCATGAGTGTATTTGTGTATAACATGCCAGCTCATACTTTCTCCCTGCTGCCAACTTGCTGAGTCCACCCACCTGGGATTCAGTAACTTACCAGGACTACACAGCTGTTCAGAGGCAGGACCAGCACCTGACCTGAGCCTCCTGAAGCACAGCAGCCCCCTCTTAGCACCAAGACTCTCTAGCTCTGTTTATAGCAACATGGAAGACAAACAAAATCCATGAACCACATTGTTACTCAGATGAAGTAAGCCTGCACAGGACAGACACACACACACACACACACACACACACACACACACACACACACACA
>NW_026596039.1:11900526-11911060 GCF_907164565.1 Psammomys obesus
CACACACACACACACACACACACACACACACACACACACACACACACCTAACTCTCTAAACTTAGATACAGACTACTTCATGTTAGTTGTGTGTGTGTGTGTGTGTGTGTTTGTGTGTGTGCATGTGTGCCCATGCATACTCTCACACCCAAATGTTCACGTTGATGTAGTAGATGTACATGTATATAGAGGCACATGAATGGTTTTGTGAATCAACACCTGTGGAGGCCAAAAGTCAGCCTTGTGCATCCTTCCTCGGGAACCATTCACCTTGTTTCTTGAGACCTGGAGCTCCCAGCAAGTACCAGAAGTACGCTTGTTTCTTCCCTCACCCCCCAGTGTTGGGGCTACATGTATGTGCCATCACACTTTACTTTTAAAGTGTGTTCTAAGGGTGAAACACAGATCCTCATGTCTGCACTATAGACACTTCAACAATTCTATCCATAGCACATTGTGATGCTCAATAAAGGCTTATTAAATAAACAAATGAAGAAATAAGTAAGTAAACAGATATTGAGGGATGTTTACCTTCTCAAGATTCCCATGGTCTAAGCCATAACCTTGATTTAAAGTCTCAAATGCATTGTTTTCACATGGGACAGACAAGGAAGAAAATAAAATGCATTCAATGGCTTCTTATATGTATAGTACTACTGGGACTTTAAAATGTATATCATCTCAGTTAATCTCATTTTAAAATGAGCAATACAAAATGAGCAGACATTTCTAGAATGGAGTGGACCCACAGGCCCCTGGTGCCCATATATAAAGGTTTCTAAGTACGGCAGGCTAATGGCTGTTTTATCAGTTGCTGCCTCCACATATCCTTGGAAGCTCTGAAGAGAAAACAACACCAGGACTTCTAAAGACCAAAGGCTCAGACTCCTAAGCTTTGCAGTCTTCCATTTTTTTGTGTGAGGCAGAGAAGCAGGAGAATATTAAGAGGAACACAGGAAGCTAAAAATATCTTCAAAGCTTATGTAAATTCAGTGCACAGAGAGGCACTGGCCTTTGGGCTCCAGCTGTTCTCAGGACTGACTTAGATGCCCTTGGCATGTAGATCCAGACAGTCTCAGAACCCACCCACCATTTGTAACCTTTTAAAAATCTTCCTAATTGTGTTCCATGTTCTTTAAGTGTATCACCCTTGGGAGTTGAGTTACAATATGCTAATGAAACCATTGAAGAGTCCCAGACACCCCTCCTCCTCCTCCAGGCTCTTAGGAGAAATGTACAGGTCAGAGACATCCATCCTTGGAATAGCAGGCGCCTTTGAGAGGGGCTGTATCCCTCACCATTAGCATGTTAATAGGGATGGAATCAAAAGATTACTTAATCAACATACAATGAGGGCATCATTCAATCAATGGCACCGCTCATAAAAGTCTCAGTGCCACCAACACTGCATAAAAACAATTACTGATTGAGAATTAAACAAACTTTCATCCAATGTAATCTTGAACTTCCCCCTGTAAAATAATGCAAGCTTGGAAACGCATTTGGCTTTGTGACTTCCTCTGGCAAGTTCTACATGTGCAGTAGGTATTTCTTTCACTGCCAACTTTGCCCTTCTGGTTCACTTAGGAAAATGAGAAGGGTGTCACTTTCCCGAAGACACAGTGCTACCTGAAGAGATTCTGGGTGGAAAGGAGGCTGTCCCCTAGCAAAGGTTAACCCTGGATGATCCAGGGGAAAGTGGGTTACTGATGCAGTGCTCCGTATCTGTACACCTACTATGTGTAGCTGACCTCAGTACTCAGAATGCAGGCTGCCAGACTCGGGGACAAATAGCTTTGAGTGAAGTGAGGATGCCATCTTACTAAGATCACAGGGGTGGCCATGAACCAGGTGGCCAATTACTCTCTGAAAGAGCAGCTCCATAGCAATTGTGTTAATTCAGCTAGTACAGGCTCTTCGGCATCCAGATGGATAAGCTGTGAAAATCCCCCATTGGACAGGACAATGCATTTTGTTATCTACGGTCTTTGTACAGCCTACTAATCTTGGGCTGAGAACTGGGCCTGGATGAATTTCAGCATGTTCAGCAAAAACATTAAAATAAAAAGGATGCCGTGACTCACACCTGTAACTTCCACATTCAGGAGGTTTTTCTAGGAGGATTGCTGTGGGTTGGAGACTAAGGTACAATGAGTTCTAGACCAGCCTGGCTATAGAATGAGACTGGGTCTCAAATGGAGGTGGAAGGCTACGAGGGAAAAAGTCAAACAGGAATCCTAACCCTTTCAAGCTAGGGTCAGGTCGTTAGACTAGACTGCTACAATACTATTGATTCCCATTAGAGACGTGACGAGGTTTCCCAACAAGTGCAAAGTGGCTCCTTCAGAACCAACTTGGCTCTGCGTGTGACTCTCTTGAAGCCTTCTGCCTCCTTGAATGAATGATCTGACCTTTTATAACAGTTCCTGGCCTTCATGTTCACCACTCAGCATCACTTTCCTTCCTCTCCTTTGACAGTCAAAGCAAGGGCTTGTATGCAGTTGCCACTGGCAAAATGTGAGGCCAGTGCATACCCAGCCACTCTCTTCTCCACACAGACGTGATACAGTGGTTGCCAACTGGCTGAATTTGGACACAGTTGTGTGTCAGGGTCTTCCCTATGACCCGTGTGTGAATGAGCATACATATCTACCCCACACTGCCTGGTGTTTACGTGAGGTCCTTTTCCAGGTTGCCAGAGTCTGTACTGAGTCTCCTCCCTACACCTATTATTCACTGAAGTTGGTACCAGGGTAATAATATATCTGATTCTTGTTTCCTGTAGGCAGATCTCCCCATCTTGCATAAGAATACAGGAATTTGATGAAGATCCAGAGGTAGCTGAAGGTATAGCACTATTCTCAAGTCATGGCACCCCATCAAACTTCTACATTTCATTTCTTCTGTCTGGCCACTGAGAATATCTGCCAGTGTCCCCCAGGTGTTAGCCCTTATTTTAATTCTCACCCAGAGAGCATGGCAACTCCGCAGGATTACAGCCACTAGTCAAATTAATAAGGAAGACTTCAGGCCATCCAGTTCCTTTTCTCTGAGGCACAAGTAGAGGCATACACAGGAGGACTTCTGGAGAATAATGTCTCTTTCTTTTCCACTACTCCTTGATGTGATGTTAATCGCCCTAGGTTGCTTGATTCAACACTAGCTAGAAGGCTTGTGTGCAATTGTTAGCACCCGATACTAAGGACGGCAAACAATGTTAATTATATTCAGTGTATTCATGCATATTAAAATATGAATACCGATTATATTACTGTTAATTAATGCTAATTTTAGGAATTAACTGTGTTAGTTACTCTGATCAATGTCTATGGCAAAAATTGCTGTGCGATAATGGTCCTCTTTCCCGTTGGACCAGCGTGGGCTATCAAAAGCTTCATGCAGTACTCGACACAGCCATCACTGGTCAGTTGACATTGGTACTGGAGTTATAATATATCCGGTTCTTGTTTCCTGTAGTCAGGTCTTTCCATCTTGGATAAAAATACAGGAATCCATAGGTAGCTGGAGGTATACGAATATTATCAAGCCATAGCATTCCATCAAGCTTGTACATTAGTCAGAATCTCTGACCTTTAGAGATGTTTGACTGACAACACCCCCATACTTTTGCCGCTAGACTTCCTAATTAATCTTCTCATGATTTCTTTTTCATTTTCCTAAAAAATTGGAAGGAGCCCCAAGCTGCCGCCAACTGGTGGGGCCCTCAAGCTTGCTTCTTGAGTTGTCAGCCTCTTTCAAAACACAGCACAACTGTGCTTGCCCTCGGAGTTCCTATCTTCCAAAGAGAATGGTCTCTAGAGATGACCAGGTGCCTCTCTAGCTGTGGATGGGCCTTTCTTTTAATAAGGCAGAACAGACTCTCTGTGTCAAAAGAAATATCACTCAGCCTCTTGGTGGAATCATCTACCTAGAAATAGTATTTACCATTATAGACTTAGTTTAAATAATAGGAAAATAAGAATGATGACATTTGCTCTTTTATACACTTGTCTTAGAAGATATTCTTTCTCCCACTATTTATTGAGTTCCTCCTTGGATTAAATGCTAGGGAGGCAGACTATCCTCCTTGATAAGTGAATGTGCTTTGTTTATTAAATAAATCCGTCATTTTTTCCTCCTTACCACCAGTAAACTCAGGAATAAATTTTTTGCTCAATGATAGTTCTTATCCTTAGCTGAAGGCTTCTAATGACTTATCTCCTTTCATTAACGCTCTCTCTTACTCCTCCTAAATGTTCATGCATCTTTTATGATGGGCCATCTTTTAAAAAAAATGAGTAGAGTTGGGCACAGTGGGTAAAAGTGCTGATAAAAACCTAATAAGCTGAGTTCGATCCTGGATCCCACGGTGGAAGGAGAGAAGAGAATCCTCTAGCAAGCTATCTGACCTCCATACCTGCACTGTGGTGCAGTAAATGAGTTGGGGAATATATCAATGTGCTGGACTTTAATCCCAGTGCAGGTCACTAGTCTTCAATACCTATATTTGGGTATGTAGCCCCAAAGACCATTTGAAATGTATTACTCTAAACTGTTTCACCATTTGAAAGTATTGTGTACCTTTAAAAGGTGAGCCACAGTGGGGTGTTTTGGGTAACTAGTAGGGATACCTTTGAAGGATATTTCAAGGTGCCAATATTGCTATCTTTTTTTTTTCCTTCTGGACACAGTGAGGTAGCAGCTTTGCAACACATGAAGTCCTTCCCTAAAACGCTCTTTGCCAATGACTCACAGCAACAGAGACAAGTAACTAGGTTCTGAGCCTTCCAAAGCTGTGAGTCGAACATTTTTTTTCCTTTTTCTTTTTATTAATTAATTCAATTTATATCTAGGCCATATGTCCCTCCCTCCTCTCCTCCCAGTTCCACCCTTCTGCCTGCTTTGCCTCTCCCCTATTTCTTAGAATAGGGGACTCCCCTACACAGACACCTCAGCTCATCTATTTACATGAGGACTGAGTTCATCTTCCTCCCTTGTAGCCTGGTAGGGAAGTCACTTCAGGTAGAAGTGATCAAAAAGCAGACAACATAATCCATGTAAGGAATGTCCCAACTCCCCTAACTAGTGGGCCCACATGATGCCTAAGATGCCCACTGGGCTTACCTTCTTGGGGTGTGTGCATTATAGTATATTATTTTTAGTTATATCCTATATGATATAACTAAAACCTTCTTATATGTGTGTTTATACCATGTGTGTCTTTCTGTGTCTGTTACCTCACTCAAGATGATCTTTTCTAATTCCATCCATTTACCTGCAATTTCAATGATTTTTCTTGTTTTTAATGGCTAAGTAGTATTCCATTGTGTAAATGTACCAGTTTCTTTATCCATTCTTTGGTTGAGGGACATCTAGGCTGTTTCCTCGTTCTGGATATTATGAATAAAGGTACTATGAAAATGGTTGAACAAATGTCCTTGTATGGTGGGGCACTATACTCAGGAGTGGTATAACTGGGTCTTGAGATATGGCTATTCCCAGTTTTTTGAGAAAGCACCAGATTGAGTTCCAAAGTGGTTGTACAAGTTTGCACTCCCACAAACAATTGAGGAGGGTTCGCCTTTCTCCACATCCTCAGCAACATGTGTTGTCACTTGACCATTTTACTTAGCCCTTCTGACAGGTGTAAGATGGAATCTCAGAGATGTGTTGATATGCATTTCCCTGATGACTAAGAATGTTGAGCATTTCTTTAAGTGTTTCTCCACCATTGGAGATTCCTCTGTTAAGAATTTTTCCATTTAGCCATGTATCCTATTTTTTAGTTGGATTAAAAAATTGGTTTGGTTTGTTGGTGTTTAATTTTCTTGAGATTTTTATATATTCTAGATGTTAGCCTTTTGTCAGATGTAGGATTGGTGAAGATTGTTTCACAATCTTTAAACTGTTGTTTTGTTCTATTGATAGTGTCCTTTGCTTTACAGAAGCTTTTCAGTTTCAAGAGGTCCCATTTATTAATTGTAGATCTTAGAGGCTGAGCTGTTGGTGTTGTGTTCAGGAAATTGTCTCATGTGCCAATGAGTTCAGAGCTCTTACCCACTTTCTCCTCTAGCATATTTAGCGTATCTGGTTTAATGTTGATCCACTTGGACTTAAGTTTTGTGCAAGGTGGTAAATATGGATCTATTTGCATTTTTACATGTAAAAATCCAGTTAGACCACTGGTGCCTTGAGTGGAAGGGGCACAGGGGCAGGTGCCTTGAAGGGCTGGGCACAGGTTCGGGACATTTCCTCTTATTAAGCTGATTATCTCAGGTATTTTGTCATAGTAGCTGAACTCTGACTCAAGCATCAATTAACCTCAATGCCAAGTTCTTTCTAACTAGTACTGTTACTCGACTGGAAGAGATGTTGAATGCTTTAAAACAATGACAGACTCTTGAGGTGAAAAACCAAGCAATGGTTTGTCAATAGTTGCCATGCTCTATTTTAGCACTGTAATAACATATCCTACATTCGTATTTCCATAATTTAAAACAAGCCAAAATCCATTATTGTAACTTCCCCTCCAAGCCCTTTTCAATAGCTTGGGAAGAAATTCAACAAAAGTGTATATTTTTAATATTAAAAAAAAAAGACCAAGACGTGGAAAATAAAGTCGTTCATTCATTAAGGCCTCAGAAAGTACTCAAAAAGAATATGTGCTGCCAGAAATGAAGAAAAGCCCCTCAATTAGCTAGCTCTGAGACTGGGATTTCTAAGTCCTGGGTCATGTGAGGTTTAAAAGTAGGCTCTTGATTAAATTTAGATTGGTTGACCTTCTAAAAATTAATTATTTTTTATTATGTATATGAGTGTTTTGCCTGCGTCAATGAAAATACACCACATGCAATCCTGATGTCCACAGAGATCAGAAGAGAGTGTTAGGTGCCCTAGAACTAGAGTTATGGATAGACATGAAATGTCATGTAAGTGCTGGGAACCAAGCCTGGTTCCCCTGTAAAAGAAAAAAAAAAGCAAGTGCTCTAGTCCCAAGTTCACTTTCTTATATGATTCCATTCTTTTGTGAGGCGCATACCAACTCAAATGCATACATGTTCTACTCCAGATGACAATGATAATCTCCAAAGTTAAGCCCAAACTGCTAGGTTGTACTGCAGTGAGCTCTGCATTTGAGCCCTGTGTGAGCTGTACAGTCTTGGTCGCTTCCTTCTTCATCATAGCTTTTAAGAAGCTTCTAAACCACAGAGAGGTCCAGCTTTTCACTTGTCCTCCTCTACTCTGGATGTTACTTCCCATGCCATGCTGTGTTAAGCAGGATACCCACATAAGGTCAAAAAGATTTTACCCGTGTTCTCTTCCGCATAGCCCAGAGGCTTAGGTTTTATATTCGGGGCTGTGGGCTGTGGGGACAGCAAGGTGGCTAAGCAGGTAGGGGAGCTTACCACCAACCCTGAGGATAGCTGGGACTCACAAGGCGGAAGGAGAGGACTGATTCCCACAAGTTGCGCTTTGATCTCCATACACGCACCATCACGTTGTAGTATGTGTATAAACACACCAAATAAACAAATACTTGTAAAAATTCTAGTTTTATCTATGCTCTATTGTGAATTATTAATAAAATAATAAGAATATCTGCCTATTAAGGGCAAAAAGTGGATTGAGTTTTTGGTCATCACTCCCATCACCCTGCTTTTCTTCTTTCTCCTTCTCCTTGCATATAAACATGGAAATACGCTAGCACCTTTATGGAAAAGCTCATTCTCTCTTCCTGAACTTCTTTGTACTTGGATGGAAAGCCAGATGTCCATACAGCAGTGTGTCTGTTTCTGGGCTGTCAATTAACTTTTCTGGCTCTCCCTAGCTATCAATAACCAACCATCTTGATCACCTCATAGGTCTTGATCTTAAGATTTGATGGTGTCACTCCTTCCTCTCCATTTCTCTTTTCCACATTTTTTTTTTGGTATTATTAGGTCCCTGGCAGTTTCTTTTTTCTTTTTTCTTTTTCTTTTTTAATAAACTTGCAGTTTATTCACTTTTTAAATTATTTTTATTTTTATTAATTACAGTTTATTCACTTTGTATCCCCCCCATACCTCCCTCTCTCCTCCCCTCCCAATCTCACACTCCCTCTTTCCCACCCATGTCCCTCTCCCAGTCCACTGATAAAGGAGGTCCTCATTGGAGTTTTATAAGGATTACATAAATTGGTATATAAATTTGGTAAGAACTAGCATTGTTAAAATACCGAGTCAGATTCTGCTATACTCACAGATCAGTGCCTTGCTCAGCTATCATCAGCAAAGCTTCCTCCTACAGCAGACAGGAACAAAACAGCAACTCATATCCAGATATTACACAGAGAGGAAGAGACCTTGGAACACTCAAATCTAAGTGGGATGTCTCCATCAAATCCTCCCCTCCTCCTCCCCCTTAGAGCTTAGGGTACCTACAGAAGAAGAGGTAAAGGTGAAAAGAATGTAAGGGCCAGAGGGAATGAAGGACACCAAGAAAACAGGGCAATCTAAATTAACATGATCACAGCTTATAGGCGCTCAGAAAACTGGAGCAGCATGTGCCAGCCTGCGCCAGGTGCTCTGCATATGTGTTATGGCTTCTCCTTTAGTATTTTTATGAGATCCCTGGGTCTGGGAGTGAGTGGGTTGATAGTTCTTGAGCTTCTTCTTGTGCTCTTGTTCTTCTGTTTGTTTGTCTTGAACAATCCCGATGTGATAGCTTTTGTTTTATATTATTTTTACTTTGTTATTTTTATTATAGAATTATTTAATATTATTTTTACTTTAGAAACCCGTTTGTTTTCTAGTATGAGACAGAAAGGGAGTGGATCTGTATAGGAGAGGAAGTAGTAGGTACTGGAAGGAGTAGAGGAAAGGGGACCGTAATCAGGATATATTTTGTAAGAAAAGAAATCTATTTTCAACAAAAGGAAAAAAAATATTGGGTCATGTGACCAAGGAGCATAGCATGGATTTCCATGTAGTCAAGTTTTTAATTTCTCTCAGTAGTCTAGTTTTTGATAGAATGGTATTGAAATCTGGTTTGTTGTTGCTGTTTCTAATATTAAAGACATTTTTGTTTTGTTTTTTTAAGTTTTATTTATTTATTCACTTTTTGTGTACTTGAGCCTATTTTGGGTATATGCCTAGGAGTGGTATGGCTGGATCTTGAGGAAGTGCTATTCCTAGTTGTCTGAGAAAGCGCCAGATTGATTTCCAAAGTGGTTGTACAAGTTTACATTCCCACCAGCAGTGGAGAAGGGTTCCCCTTTCTCCACAACCTCTCCAGCATGTGTTGTCACTTGAGTTTTTTATTTTGGCCATTCTGATGGGTGTAAGGTGAAATCTCAGGGTTGTTTTGATTTGCATTTCCCTAATGGCTAATGACAATGCAGCCACTTCTGATGAGAACTGATAGACTAAGATCAGAAAGAAGGAGAGGAGGACCTCCCCTATCAGTGGACTTGGGGAGGGGCATGCATGCAGAAGGGGGGAAGGGTGGGACCGGGAGGGGAGGAGGGAGGGACTTATGGGGGGATACAAAATGAATAAAGTGTAATAAAAAAATTTATTCACTTTGTATCCCCCTGCCCCGAAGCTTCCTTCCTCATCTCCTCCCAGTCCCACCCTCCCTCCCTCTTCTCCTATGCCCTTTCCCTAGTCCCCTGATAGGGGGACCTCCTCCCCTTCTATCTGACCCTAGCCTATCTGGTCTCATCAAGGCTGGCTAAATCCCCTTCCTCTGTGGCATGGCAAGGCTTCACCCCCCAGGGGGAGGTGATCAAAGAGCTGGCCACTAAATTCATGTCAGAGACAGTGCCTGTACCCCTTACTAGGGAACCCAGTTGGAAACTGAGGAGGCTATGGGCTTCCTCTGAACTGGGGTTCTAGTGGTATTGAAATCTTTAGTTACATTTATGTCTAAGCATTTCTCTAGTTTTGTTTTGCTACAGCAAGTAATATTACTATAATATTTCCAATTAAATATTGTAAGTTAAATTATTGTATTTCCTATGTAGACAATCATGCCATCTACAAATACAGTATTACGTCTTCTATGAATGCCTTGTCTTTTTTTTTTTTACTTTTTGCAATAGCTAATAAATCTTCTAGTGAAAAACTGACTACAAGTAATAGAGACGTCTTTACTCTATTCCTTTTTAAAAGATAGTAATAATTCTGCCTTTTATGATATATGATGTTAGTTGTAGATTTTTAACACATTTTATTATGAATTATTTCTCTTCTACTTCCAGTTCCATCCATGCTTCTACAAGTGACAGGTTTTCAATCTTCTTTATGACTGAATAATATTCCACTGAGCAATATATACATATTTTCTTACACATTAATTTGTTGGCAGGCATGTGGGCTGGTTTCATGGCTTAGTTATTATTATAAATAGTGATACAATAAGTATGGATGTGTAGCCATTTCTTTGGTGTGCTAACTTCATTTACTTCAAAGAAGAAGAAGAAGAAGAAAGGAAGAAAGAAAGAAAGAAAGAAAGAAAGAAAGAAAGAAAGAAAGAAAGAAAGAAAGAAAGAAAG
>NW_026596039.1:11911070-12143159 GCF_907164565.1 Psammomys obesus
AAGAAAGAAAGAAAGAAAGAAAGAAAGAAAGAAAGAAAGAAAGAAAGCAAGCTCTTAGGAGAGGAATAATTCAATCAAACAGAAGGTCTAGTTGTATATCTAAAGACCCTCTCCACTGCTTTCCAGATGGGAGATCAATTTGCACTCATCCTCCCAAAACATGAATTTCCTGTTAGCACATCTCATCAGCATTTATTTTTTATATGTTTGTTTGCTTAATGATGGTCACTCTGATTGGTATGAATCGATGTCTCATCACAGTCTTTACTTATTTCCCTATTAAAACCAATGATTTCTTTTCATGTTTGCTGACCATTTGTATTTTATCTTTAGAGATGTTCCACAGAACATCAGCTGTCAGCTCACTGGCTGATTCTTTAACTAGACTGAGTACCTGTGCTTCATTGCTTAGCTTTTTTGTGCCCTTCACTGCTCTAAAGATGCCAATCCACTCCCTTCTTGCTGGCTTCGATTGATATGAGAGCTCTACTGTCTTCGGTGGCTTTGTTGCTCTGCATGAAAAACATTTCACTCCACACACATCCCTGGACTGCTTTGAAGATTTCTCTTTTAGCACTGGTTCTTAAAGCAACTTGATTACGAAAAGCCCAGATGGAAAGTTCTTGTTTGTTGTGCCTCGGGCTTATTGGTCTTCTTATATTTGTGCATCTATGTCTTTTATCAAAAAAATTAAAAATTGATCACTTTTCCTTTACATGTTTTTCTCTCTTCTTCCATCGGGGACTCCAGTTACATTAATATTAGATTTTGTGTTTTCCCACACCTCATAAAATATCTCCTGTGTTTCTCTATGTGTTTCATTTTGGAAATCTGTTGTTAGCTGAAAGTTTTTAACATATGTTGTTATCAAAATTTTCTACTTCCAATTTCATTCATTTTACAAAAAAATGACAGGTTTCATTCCTAAAAACCCTTTTCTTTACTATTTTTCTTCCACAAATACATTGTTCAACTTATCTAGTACAATGCTAATTTGATATAGCAAATAGTTTTTGCTTGTTTGTTTGTTTGTTTGTTTTAAATTTTAGAGTTCATGGCTTTCATATGTAAAATTATTTCTATGTCTTTACTTAACTTTTTCATCATATGGAAATAAGTCCTGAACATTGTCTTAACCCTCCTTTCTGCTAGTCTAACATCTGTGTATCCTCTTGTTTGCTTTCAATTGATTGATTTTCCTCCTCATTAGGAGTCCCATTTTTTTGGCTTCTTTGCATTTATATTGGCTTTTTATCGATGCCAAACATGATGAAGTACCTTGATGAGTACTGTCGGGATTCGTATTCATGTACTCATAAAAATATTCCTGGTTCTTTTCCTGAAAATAGGTTTGGATCATTGGAAACTCATGGGTTCTTTTTCATCTTGCCCTTAAGATTTCTTAGACAGCATCAGAACAGCATTTACGCTAGGAATAATTTTGTCAAATCTGACTTTTCCTACTCTGCCTTGAGCAGAAGTAGAGGCTCTTTGACAATTTTTTTTTTTAATATTACCAGAAATGCTGTCGGCCAATATGAAAATTTTACCACCTCAGGGGCAGGTGTTTGGCAGTTAGCCCTGTCCACACTGTTACTCCTTCAGAACTCCAGACAAATTTTTGCCCAGTGACACATTGTTTAGTTTATTTAATAAACACATACCCATAAATATATCCATGTTATCACTGTTTTACAGAATTTTGCTGTCTTCTTTTTTCTAGTTTATATATAAGATATTTCTATGGTACGTGTGATATGTGTGAGTGTGTGTGTGTGTGTGTGTGTGTGTGTGTGTGTGTACACACATATGATTTTGTAGTTTGATCTGTGATGCTGGGCTGAAAACATTTGACATGACAAGTTTCTCAATGAGTTTATAGCTATGTGTTCCTCTGTTTAATGTTGTGTAACGGTTTTCTTTAATGCTCAATGTCCTTTTTTTTTCAATAAAATGTTTTCTGTCTTCTTGGATTTTGCAAGTGAGGAGCTCATATAGAATACAGTGACATTGGCTTTTCTTTCCTTCATGATGTCCAGCAGACAAGTTGGGTGGATCCTGAAAAGCATCTAGAGATCTCATCACCCACCTATTTAGTAGTTGACACAGGGCATCATCTGCAGACTTACATGCAGAAGCAGCAAGAGCATCATGCTTGGTTTCTGCCTGTGGCATTTAGACCTAATAAGCAATTTCAGTGCAGTGGAAGGATGCAAATACGAGCACAAAAATAATCAACAGTATTGCCATGTGTCATATCTGAAAAAAGAAATCAAGAAAGCAATCCTATTTACAATAGCTACCAAGATAAGAATAAAATAAAATACCTATGATCAAATTTAGCTAAAGAAATAAATGATCCACATGAAACACAAATGAGAAAATTTAAGAGGACGCTTAAGATTGGAGAACACTTTATGTTTATGAATTAGAAAAATTAATATTGCTAAAATAGACTCTCTGGTCAAAGGCATCTGCAGATTCTAAGCAATCCCAATCAAGTCAGCCATGACAATGTTTGTGAAATATACAAAAACAATCTTAAACTGTGTACAAACTTGCAAAAGACCCCCAGCAGCCAAAGCAATACTGAAGAAAAAGGACAAAGCTGCACACATCACACTACCTGACTTCAAAATATTCCACAAAGTTATCGTGACTAAAATAGCATAGTACTACTCTCTGTGGAATGAGATGCACAGGCCAATGGAACGGAATAAAGGACATGTTTATAACAGGATGACTTTTGATGGAAGTGCTAAGAGCACACACTGAAAGTACAGGCTCTGAAGCAAGTGTTGCTGAGAATATTGGATATCTATATGCCAAAGAATGAAAAACACCTCAAAATAAACCAGAATTGAGTGTAAAAAGAGAAAATATGAAGGTAGTAGAAAACACACACACACAAAAAAAAAAAAAAAAAAAAAATTAAGACATTTCCCGGAAATGGAGATGACCTTAATAGCCAAGGCATCAAACAAAATAAAACAAAATCAACTAAAACACTTCTGAAAAGAAAAAAGAAACAATTAATGGCTTAAAAACATAACACTTACAGGGTGTGAGAGAAATATTTGTAAACTATACAACCAAACGAGATTAATATCCAAGATACAGCAGGAAGTCAAGTTATTTAATAATTATTGTGTACATAATAGTAATATGTGTATAAGAAGTCTAATTTTTTTCTAAATGGGCAAAAATCTGAATAGACACTTCCCAAAGAATGCTTGTAAACAGTTAAGAGACACAAGAAAACACACCCAACAGGAATTATCATGGAAATGCAAACCCACATATTTTTTCTTTTTTTTTATTTGTTACAGTTTGTTCACTTTGTATCCCAACTATAGCCCCTTGCCCCACCCCCTCCCAATTCCACTCTCCCTCCCTCTTCTCCTATGCCCTTCCCCCAGTCCAATGATAGAGGAGGCCCTCCTCCCCTTCCATGTGACATAGTCTATCAGGTCTCATCAGGTCTGGCTGCATTGTCTTCCTCTGTGGACTGGTAAGGCTGCTTCCTTCTCAAGGGGAGGTGATCAAAGAGCCAGTTACTGAGTTCATGTCAGAGACAGTCCCTGTTCCCATTACTAGGGGAACCCACTTAGAGACTGAGCTGCTATGGGCTATATATGTGCAGAGGTTCTAGGCTATATGTGTGTGGTCCTTGGATGGGGTATCAGTCTCAGAAAAGACCCCTGTGCCCAGATTTTTTTGCAAACCTATATCTTAAGGAGATATTATATCATCTTAGTTAGAATAGCTACTATCAAAAAGACATAATAGGATCATGAGATGGCTCAGCAGGTAAAGGCTGAGCCTCATGGCCTGAGTCAACCTTCAGGACACATATAGAAAAAGAATGAATTGACTCCCACAGTTGTCCTTTAACTTGTACATGTGGGCTGTGATATGCACATACCCACCCGCACATACACAACCAAATAAATTCAGAACAATATATAATAGAAAGCAGTGTAGCAAGAATGATGAGAAGAAAAACTCTTCTACCCTGTTGATAGAAATGTTAAGTATTGAAGTCTTCATGGTAAACACCATAAGGCTTTCTTAGAAATAGTGCATGATTCAGAAATCCCACTACTAGGTATGTAGCTAATGACAAGGAAATTGGGGATATCAAAGAGACATCTAAACTCCAACCTTCACTGCAGTACCATTCACAACAGCCAAACTGGAATCAACATAAAGGTTCATCAATAATTTTTAAATGCAGAATATATTCACAGTAAATATTATCCAATGAGAAAGAATGACATTTATGGCAATATGGATAGAACTGGAGGACATGACATTAAGTGAAATAGTATAGGCATGAAAAGAAATAACTGCATGTTCTCACTTACATATGGAAACCAAAACAGTTGGTTTCATAGAAGTAGGGAGACAAGCAGTGGTTATGAGAGGCTGCAAAGAGAGAGAAGGAAATAGAGAGGGAATTGGTTTACAGCTCAGGAGAAGTTAGAAATTTTCTGGAGCACATTAGGCTAACTGTAGGTAGCAGGAATTTATTATAATATCTTTCCACATAACTGGAAGGAAAGATTTTTACTCTCCTTTCCCCCCAAAGAAATGGTAAATGTTTGAAGTGATGGATATGGCATTTATATATAATTTTATCTTCACACAATGTGTATTTGTGTCAAAATTTTACATTCCATCCCCTAAGTATGTACAACTACTGATGTGTCACTCGGAAATAAAATAATGATGCTGAATAAGAGAAACCAGATAAAAATATAAAGAAAGGTAGAAAAGGCACAGAGCTAATTGAGGGGAATACATTCATTGTCTTCTTTTTGAGAATAGTTTCAGAAGTATGTATATACATTACAAATTATTAAACTGTGTACATTAAACATGTGCAATTCATTATATATTTGTTATTCAACCTCCAAAGCTATTTACAAATGTGAATGCTGACAGTGTTAAACATACCACTCTGTGGCTTTTTTGAAAAATATAGACACAGTTTAAATCTAGTAGCCTGTGGAATGTAAGATCTCTCTATAGGAGGGAGAAGTTAGCAGAAACCTTGCATTTATAGAGATGTTGTAGGGAGCAGAGATAATACTCAATATGTCAGGTTTTGGAACCACCAAGTGCTTTTTCCCTCCTTTCTCCTGTCAGTGACTGCTAAGAAGGCTAAATAAGTCCTTTGGGACTAACAACTGGTACAGATCCCATTCTAGGTAAGAGAGGATCAGAGATATCCAAAACACTGGGAGACCCCCACCAGAACTGAGATGCAGGGGTAGATGATGAAGCCCAGAAGACTGGACGCCGTCACGTAGCCAGACATAGCTTCGAAACTGAAGGAAGGAGGGGACTTGGTGCCTCCAGATGCAACTTGCAGCTGCTGTGGGAAGCCAGCCCAGCCCAGCCACCATGGTGCTATGTGTGTCCTCAGGGAGAAAAGGGGCAGTGTGTGTGGACTGAAAGGACTGATTCACATATCTTCGTAAGATTTTGGGATCTGAGCCACCCAGCTGGGACATGCTGTCCATCTGAATCGAAGCACCCTCCCCACCGACTAACGTTCACCTCATTTCGTACTGTGGAGTGGCTGGGGCTTGGTAGCACCAAGGGCATCCTCTGACTTCTGTGAATCTCTTGCAGGGCTACCCCAAGGTGGAGTAAAGAGAGAGACTTCATCGCAGTTTACTGAGATGGACAATGGCTTGTTCTCCACAGCCATGAAAGAACTCAAGGATGAGAAGATAGCTGTATCAATGATTTCTAAAAAGAAATGTTAAAAGGGGTTCCAAGAAATCACCCTGTGTTCAGCTCTGCCTCCCACCAAATCCCTCGCTAGGGAAAAAAATGCAGAGATTTACTCTGCCCTCCTTTCTTCTCTAAAGCATTACTGTTCAGGGTGTCCCAGATGTGACCTCAGACTCACATCTCTGCAGCATTAAGGTCCCAGGGATCTGCATGAGGAAACCATGATGGTAGACAGCCAGTGTCTTAGAGTGTCTACTGCTATGATAAAACATCATGACCAAAATCAACTTGGGGAGGAAAGGATTTATCTTATCTTACAGCTTATTGCTCATCATCTAGGCAAGTCAGGGCTATAACTCAAGCAGGAACCTGGAGAAAGGAACTGGTTCAGAAGCCATGGAGAAGTGATGTTCACTTCTTGCTACCCCTGACTTGCTCAGCACCCTAGCACCATCTTATACACCCTAGCACCTTCTACCCAGAGATGGCACTGCCCACAAAGTGTTGGACACTTCCACAGTAATCACTAATTAAGCTCCATAAGGGTGCCTGTAGGGTAATCTTACAGAAGTATTTTCTCAATTATGTCTCCTTCTTCTTAGATAACTCTAGCTTGTATCAAGTTGACAAATAGCAACAACCAGGACTGTCAGAGGAGGAACTTCAATCAGCAGCAGCTCAGGATTCCTGGTCAGGCTGGAATGACACCAAGAGATGGCCAGGACCAATCCCTGGTTTCTGTGAGGCAGAATTACCCAAAACCTGGAGGCAGAAAGTACAATCTATTCATGCACTTCAGATGTGAATTTATGACGAATATCAACACATACATTTTAATGTTAATGTGATGCCTTCTACTCAGTGGCTTAGAAATAACTGAAAAGAACCTAAATTAGTATCTCAATGAGCAAGAATATTTTTTCCTCTCAAAGGAAAAATAGAAGCAAGCAAACAACAACATCAGCAGAAGCCTCTCTCGCTATGTGATGCATATTGAGGGAAGCATGCCTAGAGATCAGGCTCCAGCGATCTCCTGAGCAAATGCTCATGCAACCCCTCAACCCTTCCGAGGTGACATCCAGAAAATCCAAGAGAGCAGCTCTGTTTAGAAAAAGTACAGTCTGAAACTTGACAAGAGTTTTCCTTGCAAGTTTTAAGCCATTTTCTACTGAGTGCTCAATATTTTTTTATTTAATTTTATTTTATTAATTACACTTTATAAGCTTTGTATTCCCCCATAAGTCCCTCCCTCCTCACCTCCAGGTCCCACTCCCCATTCCCCTTCTTTACGCATGCCCCTCCCCAAGTCCACTGAGAGGGGAGGTCCTCCTCTCCTTCCTTCTGATCTTAGTCTATCAGATCTCATCAGGAGTGGCTGCATTGTCATCTTCTGTGGCCTGGTAAGGCTGCTCCCCCCTCGGGGGGAGGGGGGGTGATCAAAGAGCAGGCCAATCAGATTATGTCAGAGGCAGTCTCTCTTCCCATTAGTATGTAACCTACTTGGACACTAAACTGCCATGGGCTACATCTGTGCAGGGGTTCTAGATTATCTCCATGCCTGGTACTTGGTTGGAGTATGAGTCTCTGGGAAGACCCCTGTGTTCAGATTTTCTGGTTCTGTTGCTCTCCTTGTGGAGTTCCTGTCCTCACCAGATCTTACTATTTTCCACTTCTTACATAAGAGTCCATGCACTCTGCCCAACAGTTGGCCATAAGTCTCACCATCTGCTTTGATAGTCTGCAGGGCAGAGGCTTTCAGAGGCCCTCTGTGGCAGGTTTCTAGGTTGTTTCCTGTTTTCTTCTTCTTCTGATGTCCATCCTCTTCACCTTTTGGGATGGAGATTAAGCATTTTAGTCAGGGTTCTCTCTCTTGATTAGTTTCTTTAAATGTACATATTTTAGTAGGTTTATCCTATGTTACATGTCTATATGAGTGAGTATATACCGTGTGTGTTTTTCTGCTTCTGAGACAGCTCAGTCAGGATGATCCTTTCCAGGTCCCACCATTTACCTGCAAATTTCATGATTTCCTTATTTTTCATTGCAGAGTAATACTCCATTGTGTAGATGTACCACAGTTTCTGCATCCATTCTTCAGTTGAGGGGCATCTGGGCTGTTTCCAACTTCTGGCTATGATAAATAAAGCTGCTACAAACATGGTTGAGCAAATGTCCTTATTGTGTACTTGAGCATCTTTTGGATATATACCTAGGAGTGGTATGGCTGGATCTTGAGGAAGCGCTATTCCTAGTTGTCTGAGAAAGTGCCAGATTGATTTCCAGAGTGGTTGTACAAGTTTACATTCCCACCAGCAGTGGGGGAGGGTTCCCCTATCTCCACAACCTCTCCAGCCTGTGTTGTCACTTGAGTTTTTCATCTTGGCCATTCTGATGGGTGTAAGGTGAAATCTCAGGGTCGTTTTGATTTGCATTTCCCTAATAGCTAATGACGTTGAGCATTTCTTTAAGTGTTTCTCTGCCATTCGATATTCCTCTACAGAGAGTTCTCTGTTTAGCTCTGTTCCCCATTTTTTAAGTGGATTACTTGGTTTACTGCTTTTCAGCTTCTTTAGTTCTTTATATATACTGGATATTAGTTAGCCCTCTGTCAGATAAAGGGTTGGTGAAGATTCTTTCCCAATCTGTAGGCAGTCGTGTTGTTTTGGTGACAGTGTCCTTTGTTTACAGAAGCTTTTCAGTTTCATGAGGTTCCATTTATTGATTGTTGCTCTTAGAGCCTGTGCTGTTGGTGTTCTGTTCAGGAAGTTGTCTCCTGCACCAATGAGTTCTAGGGTTTTCCCCACTTTTTCTTCAAACCGATTTAATGTGTCTGGTTTTATGTTGAGGTCTTTGAGCTACTTGGACTTCAGTTTTGTGCAGGGTGATAAGTATGGATCTATTTTCATTTTTCTACATGTAGACATCCAGTTAGACCACCATTTGTTGAAGATGCTGTCTTTTTTCCATTGCATGGTTTTTGAATCTTTGTCAAAGATCAGGTGTCCATAAGTGTGTGGGTTTATTTCTGGGTGTTCTGTTCGATTCCATTGAACCACCATTCTGTTTCTATGCTATTACCATGCAGTTTTTATAACTGTTGCTCTATAGCACAGCTTAAGATTAGGGATGGAGATACCTCCAGAAGATCTTTGATTGTAGAGGATTGTTTTAGCAATTCTGGGTTTCTTGTTATTCCATATGAAGTTGAGAATTTTTCTTTCCAGGTCTGTAAAGAATTGTGTTGGTAATTTGATGGGAACTGCATTGAATCTGTAGATTGCTTTTGGTAAGATGGCCATTTTTACTATGTTAATCCTGCCAAGCCATGAGCATGGGAGATCTTTCCATCTTCTCATATCTTCTTCTATTTCTTTCTTCAGAGACTTGAAATTTTTTTCATACAAGTCTTTGACTTGCTTGGTTAAGGTTACACCAAGGTACTTTATGTCATTTGTGGCTATTGTGAAGGGTGTCGTTTCCCTAAGTTCTTTCTCAGCCCTTTTGTCTTTTGTAAACAGGAGTGCTACTGATTTTTTTTTTTGAGTTAATTTTGTATCTGGCCACTTTGCTGAAGGTGTTTATCAGCTGTAGGAGTTCCCTGGTAGAGTTTTTGGGGTCACTCACGTATACTATCATATCATCTGCAAATAGTCATAATTTCACTTCTTCCTTTCCAATTTGTATCCCCTTGATATCCTTCAACTGTCTTATTGCTCTAGCAAGGACTTCCAGAACTCTGTCGAAGAGATATGGAGAGAGTGGACAGCCTTGCCTTGTTCCTGATTTCAGTGAGATTGCGTTAAGTTTCTCTCCTTTCAGTTTGATGTTGGCTATAGGCTTGCTGTATATCACCTTTACTATGTTTAGATATGTGCCTTTTATCCCTGATCTCTCCAATACTTTAAACATGAATGGATGTTGGATTTTGTCAAATGCTTTTTCAGCATGTGTTTTAGGGATATTATCATGTGTTTTTTTTTTTCTTTTAGTTTGTTAATATGGTGGATCACATTGATGGATTTCCATATATTGAACCACCCCTGCATACCTGGAATGAAGCCTACTTGGGCATAGTGGATGATATCTTTGATGTGTTCTTGTATTCCGTTTGCAAGTACTTTGTCGAGTATTTTTGCATCACTGAACTGGGCTCCAGCCGAGTGCTCAATATTTCATTGATCTCATACTTATAAGTAGTAAAAATGAATAAATAAAATGCTAACATAGATGGATAAGGGTGGCCAAGAGAGAAAAAGGAAAGAAAACAAAGCTTCATAGGAAAAAAGATTTACTCTAGGTGGCAGGAAAACACCTAACAGGAACATGTTAAGTCCTAGGGTAGTGGTCTAAATGGCAAGAACAACCCATCCCTCAGAAGCAGGCCATCTTCCACAACCTGGCAGTTCAAACAAACATAAACAACAATGCTCATGCCTCTTCTTCTACCCCTCAAGCAAAATATTCCTGAATACCCATCTGATGTGCACAGTAGCGAATGCAGAAGCCATGCTTTCCACAAACAAATAATTTTGTTAAGGATGCAAATCAGATCCGGCAGAATCTTACCCGTGCAGATTGCTGATGTATTTTAACCATGACATATATTCTTACATGTTCAGTTTCAACAAAGCTTCCTTCTCTCACTTGAAGATGCCAGATTTGGACTGTGTATGTTATATCCAGCCAAGAGAACATATTTTCTCCCGAAACACGGCCTTGACAGCAAAGCAAAGTGTGATTAAGTTGTGTCACAGATAGGTACAGCTCCATCCATCTGGCAAGGGGGAGACTTGTGCTACCTAATTAAGAAATTTAATGATCTAGTCTGATCAAATATCCCTTTACAGTTTGGGTAAGTGAAATGATCCAGTTAGATGACTGCAGATGGATAGGAGCTCTTGTTGTCCTAACAGAACAAAGCTAGGGGTAGGGACCCTGGAAAGATGTAATTTGTACATATTTAGGTCAGCATTGTATACACAGCAAAGGAAGGCTGCACGACTTTCTGAAGAATCTCGGCCAGCAACTTGTGAAACACTGATCTGATTTGCTTGGAAATTTTTAAAAAATAATTGGCTCCTGCTGGCTGAGGCCCTGTGCCAACATCTCATTTGTGACATTCCTAGAAGAGAGGATTGCTGGAAGAGCCACAGTGATATGTTTAGGGAACAATCATGTCATCTTCCGAAAGTCTTCAAGAAAGGTAGCAAGCGGCCTCCAGCAGAGAGGTCTCTGGGTTTCCAGGGAGAAGATTCTCAATTTAAATGAAAATTGTATGACCCTTTCTCCTTTGCTCCCTTTCTAGACTCCAAAGAACATACTTGTTGGGACTTTTTCAAGAACACGTTATCTAGGGTTAGCTTTCTACTCGTCAACGCCAGATTTGGGGTTTCTAAGATTCTGAATTCTAGGATTATGACTTTGCAAAAAATCCACCCAACACATAATTGTTGGGCTTTTATAGCAGGAAATCTTTTCAAGAAATGCATGTAAACGTTAGGAAATAAAGGAAAAGTCCAAGTTAATCCAACTCTCCTGACAATAGTAAGAGAAGCTTACTATTATTCAGAAGCTCAAAGAGAATGCTCTCTATTCTAAGATTAGGAGAAAGAAAACACTGGGAAAACAGTGGCTCTGAGTCTGAGGTACAATCCTGTGGAAGGGAAGGCATCACCGCAGGGTATGAAGTGGCTGGTCAGGAAGCAGAGCAATGAGGGCTTCTGCCTAGCTCACTTTCTCCTGGTCAGTCAGTTGGTGACCCCAGCCTGGAAGGATGTTCCCCACATTTAGGGTAGGTATTTCTACCTCAATTAATCTAATCTAGAACTATCTTATAAAGATACCTAAAGGTCTTTTTCATGTTAATTCGAAATGCCATCAAGATAAACGAGAGAGATAAAAGAGATAAAAGAGAGAGAGGAGGGAGGAATACATTATGAGGGAATAATTATAAAAGTGGCAATATCTGAAATTTCTAGAGAAAATAGTGGAACAGCATTGTCTGGTTCATACTGAGTCCTGGGACATACAAAGATACCCCCAACTTATTTTCGCCAGCTGACCAATAATCCCAAATGGAAATGGCATCCTTCAATAACGATACCATCAAGGAAGCCATGAAGGACACAACAGAAACACCTGTGGTTGGAAAAATCTGAATACCTTATGGTATAAACAAGGCATTCATGCATGTTTTTCTCCAGAGCCTTCTGCTGGACATTAAGATGCCATCCGCATCTACTGGTCTGTGGATAAAAGCAGAAAGGTGGAATTACAAGTCTAGGAAACATCAACAAAATTTGCCTACTGACAATGCTGCAAATATCTCCACAGCTTTAAGAGATCACTACAATTGAGGACAGAGCTGTTGAATGCAAAATTATCTAAGGCTGACAAAAGTTATTGAAGGTCAAATGCATGGGTCACCTAGTTCCCAATTTTAAAGCGCATGGATCAGAATCACCTCATACCCAGTTCCCTTGTCCTGTCTGAGGAACTCAATCTGATGGAACAGATAAGCACTCTGCTGTTGGTGTCCAAGCAGATATCATTCTCAGGAAAAAAAAATTGATGATGGCATGGATTGATGGTGACATGGATTGATGATGACATAGATTCTGTTGGAATTAAGACAGGCATTGGGATATAAAGCAGAAACCAGCAACCAATAGAAAAGGGGTCCCAAAAAACATGGTACCTATGATTATTGACCTAGGATTGGGGCAAGGCTCCAAGACTTGTGACAAGAGACAGTGACAAGAGAGAAATATTCAAGAGCTGCTTGCTTTTCTATCTCATGGAGCTCTGATAATTTCTTGCTGAAGTTAAGTTGTCTGACCTGCAGAATAGAATGAAGGCAACAGACTGCTTTCTGCCCGCTCTTCTATACTCCCCACAGAGACCGGAAGTTCTAATGAAACATGTAAGTTGATTCTCATTGGCTCAAGGACTGGAAAAGTCTAAGCGCACAGGGAACAAGCTATTACTACTGGCACAGAACTATGCTGAGTCAGGCAGGAAAGCTAATAAGAATCTACATACCAGGAGCCTCCAAATTCCCTCAATTTGGAGCCAGCTTCTTAGAGAGACAAAGCTGTAAGAGAGATACAAATATAGGGCCTGCAGTTTAATGGAGACTTTTTACTTATTTATGAATGCAATTGAATGAGAAGTATTGCAAAATATAAACATCATATTCTCGTCTCTTATATACTTAGTGAATAAAAATATATAATGGCATGAAATTCATTCTGTCCCAGGAAATTGGAGATATATGGAGGCAGTACCAATAGACCATCAGGAAAGAAAGCTGTCTTGTGGCGTCATTAATTAAGCAAAGCATAAATATTTATTGATCATTACTATGTGCAAAATATTGCAGTAGGTACTGTGCGAGATTTGAAAGGAAATAGAAAAATGCCCCCTATATTCAGGGACTTCTAAGTTAATGGTAGGGGAAGAGAGGGAGAAGGTGAGAGGCAACACCTCATGCTTGAGTTACTTGGAGATTTGATGTCCACAAGAGGCCATTATGCCCACATGTGCAGCAGACTCGAAGTGCTGAGGAATAACACCCCCAGAAGCAGCCCTGCACCCATGACTCTACAGAGTTGCCGCATAAATATCCCAGCTCTTTTTGCCCATAGGTGGGATCATTTTGAGCCATAAGCTTTGTACCTTTTCCGAGTGTTTCCTCATGGGATTAAGCTCTGGTCAACTGCTATAACAGCTTAATAACTCGGCCTTTACTGTTCCCATTTCCTTCTGTATGCTTCTCAAACAAAAGACTTGCCCTTGAATATCTGGTTCAAGAAGAAGCGCCTGAAGGAGAAGAAGAAAAAGAAGAAGAGAAGGGGGAGAAGGAGGGAGGGAGGAGGAGGAAAAGTTGGAGGGGGAGGGAAGAAGAAATGCCACTACTGCTTCTGGAGACACAAACAAGACAACCATCAGTGGCATGTTCTGAGATTCACAGTTACTTCTAATGCTTTTTTCTACAAAGTAGTTTGTTCAATACTAGAATGATGGAGATGGGCGGGGCATCTGTGAGAGACCTACAGCCAGCCTGACAGTAAGCACTGTTCCATCCACTAGCACATCAGTCTTAGCTTTATGGTTACTCAATCATGTTTTACTTTCTACCTCACACCCTTCTTCTCCTAGGTAGGCTGTGCTCCTTATAAGGGTGATGGATCTGTCTACTGAATGGAAGACATGAACCTAGTGGAAAAGATGGTAAGAAGCCCATTACAACTCAAGGTTAGCTTTGCAAGGAAGGAAAAATGCAGATTTACTGGGGGTTCAAAGGGAAGAGGAAAGGGATGATTCCAACAGGCTAATGGGAGGATAGAGATGTATGAATTCAGATACAAGGAAATAATGCTGTTGCATTTTGACTATCCAGATTCCAAGAATCTTCCTCTTGAAGAAGAGTGCTTCCCTTTGTGAGTGGTATTGCTGTGGTGTTCTGCCCTGTGACCCACAGATTTAGCAGATGAATTTCCTTGCTCTACCTCACTATGTTCCACTTGCCCCCTAGAAGCTAACATACAGCCTACAACAGCCAGACTGAGGCTCAACCCAGGCCTTTGACTACAGTGAATGTACTTCAAAGGTAAAGGACTTTGTCATGGCTCTCTGTTGCTGGAGAGCAAATTATTCAAAAGAAAGTGGTTTAAAAATAACAACAAAAAATGGTTATCAAAAACGGTTCTCAGTCGGTGTTGGTCTGGTGTTTGGGAGCTCCTTGGCTTTGTGGCTCTGGCTCAGGACCTCTCACAGGGTTGCAGATATACCTGCAGTTACCAGAAGGCTTGGCTGGATATGAGGATCATGCCAACATGATGTACTCAACATAATTTGAAGCAAGAGCTTGCATTTTATTACTACTGGCAGGATTCCCCAGTTCCTCTACACAAAAGACTTAACGTGGGACACATTTTGAGTGACAGTATGACCTCATAGCTTGTGTTTCCCACATCAAATTATACAATAAAGAGAAATGTAGAAACACAGAATATCTTTTAGACAGTGGGAAGTCACACACTATCATTTCCACTATGAACTGTTAGTCACAGGCAAATCCAAACCAGTAGGGGCAGGCAGCATCGAAGAGTGTGAGAACCAGGGCCAAACACCAGAAAGTATTTTGGAAGCTTGCTACCACATTTATCCAAGGACAGTCAACTCTCCAGCACCAATGTCCCATGGCAGTCAATGACAGTAGCAATGGAAGCATCAAGCTGGATACAGCCTGAAGCTGATTGATCTCCAGTAACTCACTGGGTTCTACTTATTTCCTAGGCTTGTTCCTCCAGTCTCCTGTCAGTTCTGTTTGGCTTCCACATCCTCACAAAGGGCTTTGGGTTGCTGACGACAGCAAAGTTAGTGTCTCCTCTCTGAAATCAAGAAGCATAGCTAAAATAGATGATATTGGTCTCCAGGCAGGTCTTGGTGAGTTTATGTGATAAGAATTGGGGAAAAGAAGAACTGAGTCTTGAAGAATGAAGTTTGTGGCAGAATTCTATGAGGAGCATAATTATAAGTATCCAAGAGAAAAATATAAGAATCATTAACCAGCTATGAGAGGAAGGATGCTAGGAATGACATAAGTATCAGTATCCAAGAGAAATATAAATATATAAAATATATAAAAATATAAGTATTATTGAGCAGCTCTGAGAGCCAAGAGGCTTTATATAAAACGAAGTTGAGAGATCATTCAACAATAGGTTTTTTCATGGCTTTTCCTTTTAACTTTTAATTCAACAAAATCCATCTTCTTTTAGAATAGGAACCATTGAATTGCTGAAGCATGTACAAACTGTAGAATTCAGACCAATGCAGAAAGTTGGGACAGTCCATAATTTTAGTTTATTCCTTTTGAACCTTAAATAAATCTTATTTTTATATTATTCTGTGGGAAGTATATCTCTTATGTTATGAATATATCCATTTCTCTTTCATATATCTTTGTTCCCAGGCTTTCAGGCATAGTCCATTGTTCTGAAAGTTCAAGGTGCGTTTGTTTATTTGTGCACGTTATTGCAAGGACCAATCATTGCACTTGCATGCCTTTTAGAATGTTTAAAATGTTGCATTACAGATCACATAGATCACATTCGATTCCTGATACAGTCTCACTACCTATGCTCTGAAGATCCATTCATTTAGCATGTTGTGTTTTTATTTGATCCATTACTAGTAACTGTTGTGGGGGCTTTCATAGAAAACCCCTGCCCATTTTGTCTTTAAATCATCCCAGAAATGCATGCCCGATTTCATCTAGCTTTTGGGAGAACATATTTGTGTTCTCCCTCTGCATTGTATCCCTAGCATTAGAACAACTGGGCAAGAGGGTACTTGTAGATTTAATTCAACAAGGCTGGGCCTAATTGTTCTTTAGCATGTTTCTACACTTTGTGTTCCTCTAGACATACATACAGGTGACACACTGAACTTGCATAGATTTAAGTTTATTGTGGCACTAGAGATCACATTCTATTCCATGCTTTTGTCATGACCTAATCTCTTTCCAGAGATACCTTTCCTAATATTGTCATCCTGGTGATTTTTAAAGGACACAAATTCAAATCCAATCAGAATATCATATTAAAGGAATCTATTTAAGGGACCTTTGTCTCTAATTCAACCTTGACAGTCCTACATTACCTTGCCCTCTGAGTCCTCAGCTTCACCTAATGCACCTAGACAACCCACATAAACACAATGGGAAGCTCTCTAATGGAGCTGAGCTTCTCCTAACCTCCTACTTGGCACTGAGGCTATTGCTTGAGCCCACCCCTCTTCTAGGCACCAACAAATCAGAAGGCCACCAAACTGCATAAGCCCTACACGTCAAGTGGGGAAATGTAAAAGCAAAATGATTCAAGAGTTCAGAGAGAGAGGGCCAGCTCTGGTTTCCCTGTCCAATATGGAAAGAAATGCAAGGTTACAGGAGTGTGGCATATCTGACACTGAAAAACAAAGAAGAAGATGAATTATCCTAAGCAGACTGGATTTCAAACAACCCCCACCACAAAAAGCAAGGAGCCTAAAACACCTCCCACAATTGTGATTGATTTCCCGTCATCAAACAATAAACCACCATTTAGATGAGTTTGGTCATTTTCTGGTATACTTGCAGGAAATAATCTTTCTGCATCACCATGTGGTGATGCCACATGGCAGTAGCATGTGATGAAGAGGTGGAGCCAGGAGCAGCACAAAAGAATGTCATTAGTTCAACAAACCAATGAAGAATTAGGACAACTATACTTAATACCCCCAATTTACGATTCATCCAACAAAGGATCAGAGAGTTTGAATGACTTGTCTTGAATCCCATTGTTGGTGAATTGCAGAACTGAAAAAATGAAAATTAACCTCAGGACAGGGTCATAAAATGTAATTTATGATATTATATTTGTCCTCGTAAAATACTGCTGTTGTAAAAGAATTTGGAAAACAAGTGGATTTTATTATAATGGAATTTGATTCAAGTAGCAAGGAGAAAGAGTTAAGTGAAATAAATTACATTTGATACTTTTAGCTGTGGCACTGCTTACTGAGAAGATGTGGGGAAAGGCTCTAATACCTTTGCTTTCTCATCTGTTTCTTTTTATTCAGCAATAAGTGACTTCATGGGAGTTTTTAAATTTCTGTCTTGTTCTCCAGCATGGAGGACAGATGTCATCTGCTCCCTACTTCCAACTGTGCATAACTATAGCTCATAGTGGCCCGTGTGGGTGCAGCCTTCTAAGAGATCCAGTGTATGAAGGGGTGGGGCTTCCTGAAGGAGCAGAAGTTCATGCCACAATGAGGAAAAAAATTTTTAAATGCAATGATTCTATGAGCCCAGGAAAAAAAAAAAAAGCTACAAAATGTCTGAAAAGACAAAAGCTGTGTTTGATTATAGACAAAAAAGACCTCCTGTTGTAACCCCTACTCTTTGTCAGAACTCTTCCCTGAGGTTCCCAGACCTGATTACCGCTCTGTTGTTGTCCCATATGGCTCACATGGAGAACGAAGAAGCTGGTCCTTGTCATGGTTCCACCAGCCAGAGAGACTGTTGTAGCCAACTCCTGACCTCTTACTGCTCAGCCTCCTCTCTGGGGGAAAAGAGATAGACTGAGGCAGTAATAATCTCTTGATTGTCCTTTCCAGGTTTCCATAATCATATAAACAATGAGAACAAACCTGGACTAGAGGTGATACAGACCTAGGAGAACACAAGGCAAGATAAGCTTGACTTGGACATGAGCACCACAGTTCAGAAAGTGTCCCCTTCTTACAATGAACATGAAGTTTGAGGATTGTGAATTTTGTACAGTTTTATTGCCTTCAGGGTTGATTTACCCAGAGGAAGACACATTTGACTACCTTGCTGGGAAGCTATGCTTGGCCCTGTACTTTGAGAATGTGTTTGTCGCCCCTATAGGCTGACTACACATGCTGGTTCAGATTCTCCTGCCAGGCCTGTGCTGATACTTACCTTCTAATGAGGCCCAGGAGCTGGTGCTGAGGATGGAGCCCAGCAGGCAGCAAGAGTGTAGGAACTTTCCTTTCTGCCAATTACTCTTCTCTTACTCACTTGACTCACAAAGGGAGAGAAGATGCATCTTAGCAAACCCTCAGCGCTTCTCTTACCCTCTTAGCCACTGTGATTTTATCTTGATTGCCAGTTTAATTACACTGAGAGGTAGATAAGAGATTAGTAAAGCATAGATGTGGGTGTGTCTGGGCTGGTATTCCTAAAGGCAATTAGATCATAGAGGACTCTGAACTAATTCCTTAATAGGTTCATAATGTTATTATGTTCTTTATTAGGAGGTTCTGAGGGAAGAATATAGGGGTGGAAGAAGTAAATCATTGGGTGTATTCTTGAGGCTGTGTCTTGGTTTCTTCCCATAAGACCCCTCTCTGAATCCTGTGCAGCAAGATGTGAGAACCTTTCTCTACCACATATGGCTGTTGCCATGGGTGTTCCGTTCAAGCGCAAAGGACCAAACAACCGTGGACTTGACCCTCTGAAACAATGTCGGGTATGTAGTTACCATAATAAGAAATGAAAAGTAATTCAGAAAATTAGCGCCAGACAAGTGGTGTCATTGCTGTGACTAAACCTCACCATGTGGCTCTTAAATATTTGACAATGGTTTCTGAGAGGAACTTGGGAAAGTTTGAATATGCAGACTAGAGAAATGGTGGTATGTTCTAAATAAAGATTAAGGGGTGGTTCTAGGGAGGGCTCAAGAGAGCAGAATTCTGAGAAAAATGTGAATATGACAGCCAGGAGTTTAAAGTTTTGGAGGTAAGTGGGAACTGGACTAGAGGCCATTCATGGCATATTCTGGCAAAGGATTTGTCTATATTCTATCCATGTCCTGAATGAAACTGAATTCAAAAGAATGTACTGATTCCCTTGGTGGAGGAAATGTCAACACACCATAGAATGTAGGCTCTGGCTTAGTTATTTCTGGCTGCTTTTGGTCAGGTTTGCAATGAGAATCAAGAGCAAAATGCAAAAATGAAAAGATTTGAAAATCATGCTGTTCAGGCCAGGCAGGGGGAGTATCAGCACCCTTGGGTAAGGAGAGCGTGGTTGTTAAAGAGATCGATGCCATTAATAAAAAGTCAAGAATTTTGCACTGCGACAATAAGAAAGATGCCTTGAGAATATGGGAGGAATTAGTCAGATGCCAACCACTGAAGCCTCAAGGGCTATAAAAGGGTAAGCACATTTGAAAAACCCCCTTACAAAAGAAAGAACTCACACACCCTACTTGAACAAGGATGTCTAGAAGGTTGTATTCCCAAGGTGTGCTTCATGATTCTTAGTGTCCCAGGCATGCAGAGGTCAGTGCATCTGCTATCCAAGGGTGTGAGGCTACTAGCTACTCCAGCAGGTGGAAAATCTTAGTGTCATTTACGTGATGGTCATTTTTGCAAGCAGGACAGATTGTAAGAGTTTCGAGATCATGGAAGCTTTCACCAAAGTTTCAGAGGCAGAACTGGGAGGCTAGTCATTATGTGGTAACATCAAGGTATCTCTCAGATGGTGAAATGTGAAGTATGTTGGGATGCCAAGAACTTGGGGTGTCCGCCAAGAAAGCAATAGGTAATGATCAAAGTCACCCTAGGTTAGAAAACCATGTGGACTGCAGATATTAAAACCATGGAGACAGGACTGCCTCCAGCAATTTAGACACTGCATGTCCAAGATGATAGACATGGAGCTACAGGATTTATCACTTGCCATTCTAGGTTTTGATGTTGCTTTGGTCTCGTTCCTCCTTTCTGTGTGCTCACCTCTGCCATCATCCTTTAGAAGTACATAACTTTCTCTTTGATTTTTATAAGAGCTCACAGCTAAGAGTTTGCCTGGAATCGCAGAGGAGACTTTGGACTTAGACTTTTCTTGACTCATGGAATTGTTGAGCTCTGGGAACTCTTAGAGACAGAGCAAATGTGTTTTTGTGTTATGAAATAGATCTGAGACTTTGGAGGGACAGGAGTAGACTGGGGTAGGTATGGGTGTTAAGTTGGCAAGGGGTCAGTTGTGAGAGTTTGCTCTGATTGTCAACCTGATTGGGTTGAGAATGCCTGGCTTAGGAAAGCATGCCACTGCCAGTGCCTGGGATGCGGCCTCCAGAGACCGTCAAATCAGATGTCTGACCTAATCAATGGGTCAATCACCTAATGGATTTATTGGGAGGTAGAATTTAGTAGGAGGAAGTAAGTCACTGGAGCTGTGTCCTAGAAGATAATACATCTATTCTGGCCCCTTCCCATCCCCCTTACTCTTTTCCCAGAGCTGAGCTGTTTCTGCTGTACACCCCTTTTGTCTTGAAGTTCGGTTTTGCACATAGGCCAAAATCTTGGACTAAATCTTTGAAACCACAGGCCAAAATATATAATTCTCCTTTGTGTTGTTTATAAGAGTTGTCAATATACCTTCTGGTTCCCCAAATGTCTGAAGCCTCACTCACCTCAGGACTTCTTCAAAAACCTTGTTCCAAAATAACAAAATGAGGTGGGGTTTTTGTTGTTGTTGTTTGTTTTTGTTTTCTAAAAAGGATATCATGAGTCTTAATTCCTTCCTAGAAAACTAACCAATGTGTGAATTTTCTATCAAGAATATTCTGTAATGATGAGGTTTTTATTTGTCTGATTTTGAGTTCGCCACACATAATTTTAAAATCTCATCAGAAAACTTTTTTTAACAGTATTACATCATCTGGCTGGCCATGCAAGTCTAGAGCTGGCCAAACAAGGTTCCACAAGTGGAATGGCTTCAACAAGAGAAAAATATTTTCTCAGTTATGAAGGTTAAGAGTCTAATGACAAGATGTTAAGAGGGCCATCCTGGTGGCATATGCCTCTAACCCCAGTACTTGAGAGTCTAAAGAAAGAGAGTTACAAGTTCAAAGCTACCCTAGGTTAAAGTGAATTCCAGAACAGTATGGACTATATACTGAGACCTTGTCTCAAAAAACAAAAATAACAGGAAAAGGGTGTCCTTAGGATTGGTTCCTTCACAAGGCTGTGAACTAGAATCAGTGTTTCGTTGTGCTTCTGGTGTTTTGTTGACAGTCATATGATGTCTCTTGGCTTATAGAAGCACCTTGTCTTGTCACATGTATCCTTTCTGTGCACATGTGGATACCAGGAGCTACTTTTTGTCTGTTTTGAAAGATCATCAGTCATATCAGATGGGAACTCACTCCACCCCAGCATGATCACATCTTCATTACATCAGCAGCAATCCTATTTCTAAATAAGGATATATTTCTGGGTAACAGAACTTAGGGCTTCAAAATATGAATTTTGTGGGGGATACACTTGAACATGTACTCTTGGCAGGAACATTTCATGTCAAGATAAGCAGCTCTATTTCCCCACAAACCTTCTCTGCCAACAGCTTGTCTTGCCAATCACTAGGGTCAGGTTTTGGTGGTTAATTCACTTGTTTCACTCATCTACCCAACTGAAGCTCCTTAAATGGGAGCATTTTGCCATGTTTCCACTGAGCCTGCCAGGGGCAAGGCAGCATCCAGTGCCATGCAGTGTCAGAGCCACATTGGAGCCTGAGGCAAAAGGAGAAATCAATATTGGTTCTGTCTTTATTGAAATGTTGCAAATTTCTGAGACAGTGTCTCACACCAGGAATGCCTGAAACTCTATCCTCCTGCCTCAGCCTCCTGAGTGCCAACATTATAAGCATCACAGCAGATCTGGTAGTATTTTGTTTATTGAGTATCTTTGGCACCAAGTTTGCTTTTCTGAACACTCTATTAAAATACCATTTGCCTCCATTACTGAGACTATTGGTGCCTCTCTGCCCTTTTAGCTTAGAGACAAGTTCATTTGTCCTCATTTGTCCAGGTCCTCTCTGAATCATTGGAAATTAAAAAGAAAAAAAGAAAAAGAAAATACAGCTTGCTGCTTAATCCGTAGGGGCAAAGCAATTCTGCTCATTGTAAAAGATAGCAAAATGAAAGACGGTCCTCCCAATAGAATGGAGCAGCAGTAAACCTGAGGGAAACTGAGGTGAGTGTTGAGTTCCGGAAAACCAAGTGGGACACAGGAACATCTTCTATGGACTGGTCCTTGGAGGGACAAGGCTGGCTCTGGTTCCCTTCCTCCACCTGCTCCCAGAGCTCTTCCAGGGCCCAGCACAAATAGCTCTGCACTTCTGCTCCAGGCTCAGCTTCAGAAATCTACAGATGCTGTGAGATCTTTGCTTGTTTCTTGCTTCCAAAGAGCTAACCCCATCAGTGTGGAGATTGGGTATCTGAAACACACATCTGTGAATCAGAGTGCATTCACTAAAAATTTTGAGAACTGCTACACTTTCAGGTAAGAGGGAAGTTTCCTCAAACCAGGACTTTAAGCACTAATGAGGGATTTTGAGTCACTGGTTTTCAAGGATTTTCCCCATGGTCCAAATACCAGGAGATCCGGGTCCATGTGTATTTTGCCGCCTGGCACATAGCTGCCACTCAATAAATCCTTCAGTAAGTGAACAGTTAGGTAGATGATTGAATAAAATACCCTAATGACAAAAGAGAAGAAATGCATACTTCTAAGTCTCAGGAGAAATAAACTGAAGAGTAGACAAGAAAAACACTAGAAGTCTTGATTTCCTTAAAAATTCATGCAAAATTCATGCACTTTGCATCAAAATATATCTTTCTCTATTTTATGACAAAAATGATGCTTTGAATTACTTAGCAGAGTACAGTTTATGGATACCTTGTGGGTTTGCCCCAGGCACACTGCCAGCTGGTCCTGGAAATGCAAAAAGCCTGGCATGGGAGTCTCATGATCAGCAATCTCCACCCTTGCAACCTGTGACCCAAAACCCATTCCATCAGTATCCTGCCCTTTGTCCTGATTTAGTCCATCCAGGCCTGCTCTGTCCTTCCAGTCACAGGCCCCAGATAGCAACAATAGGTAAAGATCCTATGGCTATTTTTTTTTCCTTTCATAAAACACTGGGTGAGGCCATGAGTAATTGGTCCTTTCTGGAGAAGGATTGATAATTTGTCTTTCCTGGAGCTATTACCAAGCTGGCCTGCCAAATGGACAAGTGTTAAGAGGAGAGAATGGGGCAGTGGCCAGGATAGGAAAAGCTCAAGATAATGAAGTTGAGAGCATCAGAGAGGTCCTCTCCTGGCAGTCAGACCATGAATCAAGGCGGTCATAAGAGAACAGCAATTCATAGCCCTGTGTGCATCCTCTGCAGCTGCTCCAAATGGCTGCCTCAATTAAGTCTGGACCTGGGCTCCTTGGGTCTTAGGCTGTTGATGCCTTGCCTTCTCCAGACAGTATAACCAATGTAAAACTCTCTATCAACAGGGTCAAGACTATCAATCCATTGTTGAATGAAGCTAGTCTGGGCTCTTCAGGGCAACAAAGGAAGAAAAATGTGGTCTCTCCCAACACAGACGCCTGATCACAGAAGCAGCCATATCTACAGCTCTGAATAAGACTGGACTGGACTGGCCTCCATCAGAGTCACTCCTGTCCTCTCAGCTGCCCCAAGAGAATGGCAATGTGCCACCCAGAGGCACAGCACCCAAGGTGTGCAAATCCCTTTGATGTTCATTATACCATTTAATCCTCCAATCATCTTGTGAATTTTATTTTAGAGTTAGAAACATCAGTTCGCGATTTCTCCAAGGCCTCAGAGCTAGAAAGTGGTAAGGCTGCTATTCAACCAGGGTTTTCTAAGAACTTTTCTTTTGTCTTTCCTCTCACTCCTGGGCTATGGGGGGAAGAGGTAAAGTTCGACCTGGTTAGAGGGAAAGAACTATGGGAGTGGTCCTTGGAAAGGGCACAGCTAAATAGGATGACACCATACATAGATGGATTTGAGCAATTGGACAATAATCTGGGGACCCAGATTCTGGGAGCCACCAAGAAGGAAGGAGGGCTGTCTGCTGGACCCAGGACAGATTCTTTCAGATTTTTCCTGAAGTAAAGTCTGCTAGGGCTTAAAATTCCCAGGTGTTCGTGATGGCCTAGGCACTTGGGTAGCAATAACATAGTTCACCCAGATGGAATCAGTTTTGTTTTTTTGTTTGACTCTCTATAAAATGGCATATGGGCTGGACCTCAGGACCTCAGGTGCCTGGCCCTGTGAGTCCTGGAAAGCCTAGATCTAGGCTTATCACATTTCTTCCATGTGTTTGCCCTTTGTGTATTAGGCAAAGGCCAAGTACCTCTCATTGTCTCTTCAGCTCTCCCCTATGCTTAGCAAAACTGAAGCCCCTCCAAAACTTACTAACTCTACCTTTAACAAGGAATCTGCCACACTGTTCCATTTGCCTCAGGCACAAATGGTCCAGAAGAAGCAGTGCTGCTATTTTAAGATACACTGTGTTGGTTTTGTTGTTGTTTTTACTTCATGCATGGAATTCATATTTCTCATTGTCAAAACCTCTTGTATGGCTTTTTGAACCATGCTACTTAGTTCTTTTCTGGTTTGGTTTTCCTGGGCCACTTGTCATGGATTGCTCTTCTCTCAATGATAAAGAGTTCTTGATGACCTTCTCAAAGGGAGAGAGTGAGCACGCCGCTCCCATCTCTCAGACTAAAGAATGAGAGGATTCCTCTGACACCCTAAAGTACCCTTTCTTGAGGTTCTTCAGACAGAAAAGATGGAAAGGGAATTACACATGTACACACATACAAATTTGCACACGCACACGCACATGCACATGCATGCACACAAAGAAAGAGAGAGAGTATTTCAGACCACTCATAAAATCTCTGTGCACAGTGAGTATACAGTTGTCCTAGCAGGGCCACATTTGGGTGTGGCATTAATTCTCACCAACAGCACTTCCTTTCCTTTTCCCCAGAGTCTCTTTTCTAAAGAAGACCCGGATTCTGTTTCCTTGACAACCAGTCTCCCTCTCTTCCCATATTTTTAATGCTGTGGTGATAAGGTGTATTTAAACCCAGCAGCCATGTTCCCATGGTGACAGAAGACCCCCAGTAAGTTGCCATGGGAACAAGAGATGGCTTTGAAAAATGATAAAAGTAAGTCGGCTTTGCAAGTGATGACAGCAAAGTTAGAAGCCAGAGAGGCTAGGGAAGATGGCTCAGAAAGGCATTAGGTCATGGTTAATAGTCCAGCCTATTCTACCTTGTGACCAGCCAAGGTCACAAAGGGCAGGAGAGGTGACACTCATCCCCAGCTCTGTTGCCAAGAAGACTGAACAAAGTATTGTAACTGCTGGAATCTGAAGACAAGTACTTCCCATTTGCTCTTATTTGCTATTTGATCTTTTGTGTCTCTCTTCCGAAAGGTGTTTAGAAAAGAGAGGGACCAAGAGAGACAGATGAGGGTGGTGACCAAGAGCATGAGGACATTTGCTGTCTTCAGCCACTCCACGCCGTGAAAGAAATCACTTGTGAGTTTGTGAGACCCGATGTTCTTGCAGCCAAGAAGCGTTACTGTGTTTCCCTCCCAACACTTTATCATCAGCATTTTCAAATATCCAGCAAAGTAGGAAGAACTTAACAGTTAATACCATATCCCCAGCAGCCAGCTTCTACCATTAACGTGTTACTGCACATTTCCCCTGTCATCTGTCTCTAGCTGTCAGCACTTTTTCTTCTGACTGAGTTTGCACAGCTAAATAGTGGGTAAATGAGGGTTCAAACCAGGTCAGGTCCTTGCCAAATTCCCTCTGGTTTCCACTACACTACAATTAGAGTGACCAAATATTCCAGTGTGCCTGGTATTGTCTTTCCCTTTGCATGCTGGCAGAGCCCAAAATTGCTCACCCTAATCCCTGCAGGATATTATTGTTTTAGGGGAACTTAATGTGAGGCTTAAGGAAATGGGTCCCCACATAAGCAGCATATTAGTAACTCCCTATGGAAACAGCTTGAAATACAGAGTGATACAATACTAAAAACTGGAGAGGATACGGAATAATTGGGTAGCTCATACACTGCTGATGAGAGAGTCAATGGATATAACCACTCTGGTGCATGGATGGCTCTTGAAAAAATGAATTTAAATGTAAAAAAAGCCAGACACTAAGGATTCTAGTACAAGTCTCATCTATAGTGGTAGACTTAAGAGATCACTCCTGGGAAGTGAAGGGAAAGTGAGGACTGTGAATGAGGCAAGGGGAGCCTTCCAAGGGTGCTGGACATGGGTATACGCTTCAGCTTGATCTTGGGGCTCATTCACTTGGACACATTCACTAAGTTGTATGCAGAGGATGAAGTCAACCTTTCCTCCAGACAGGTTATAGGTAGATTTAAAAGTCAGACAAAGGCAGTCTGAAGACAAAATTGAAACTTACAGGGAGGGGAGATTAAATGACAGAGCAGACAGAGCGACTTACACTACAGCTACCAGCCAGTCCTGAAGGAGTTGAAAACAGGACAGTGTGTTTGCAATTTACTCCTTCACTCTGGAAATTCTATCCGCAGAGTCTGATAGGACCAAGAATCTTCCATCTACCACACCTTTCAGAGCCAGAACAAGCAACTCACAGGCAAAGAGATGCTGCATTTTAAGAGTAGAAAAGTCATGTGCCCTCAAGAAAGAGAAAGATTTTTCTCTCCTATCTGAACTGAAGGGTAAGTGGGGAAAACAGATTTAGGAATTACCCTGAGGGTATCTTGTAGGAAATTAAAAACTAGAAACAAAGGCAAGGCTGTTTATGTCTTTCCCATAGGGAAGGCGTCCTGTCTGGTACATTTGGGTTTCCCTGGAAGAAAAGTGTCTGTACTGGGGACAGGTACACATGACACCACAGGCCAGAAGCGTGCCCATGTGCATACATGGGTGTGTGCATGAATGTATGTGTGCCTGCCAAGCTTTGCTCCACCCTCCAGGTGCCCTCAGAGTCTAAGCCAGTGGGAGATTTCCTCCTTGGATTTTCTGTCCCTCAGAAATGAAAGGATTGCCAATTCATTTCTGCTCTCCAATCCCCTGGGACCCACAACAACCACCTCCTGCAGACAAAGGCTCCCCTCTCCTGCAGAGAGCTGGGGAGGTCAGGGCAGGTGGCCTAGACAGGCCCCACTCCTCTGGGCCCTCCTGGACCAAATACTTGGGCTCCATCCTTTCTCTTTTCATTTTGTCTGGATTAATTTCACATTGCCTCATGATTCACACTTCCTGTCCAGGCTCCAAAGCCCATAGCCAGAGGATCCCTCCAGAGAGGAATGCCGATTAATACCTTTAACATGCCTGCTTCTAAGGGTGAGAGCAGAAAAAATACATATTTTCATGTTACATCTCTATCCATCTATATATTTTTAACATGTCATTGTGCCACTTTGTGCAAGATTGCCATTTTAAGTGGAGGTTTGGCCTCACTCCAGGACTTGATGCATCGGGGTCAGGTGACCTCTATGGCAGCTGTAATTTTTCTGCTGAGCTCCCATAATTCGATGGGTTAGCCTAGGGAGGTTTCATCACATTGGTGAGTTGGAGTGGGTAGCTCTCAAAAGAGAAGAGACAGCTTTTAAAAAGAAGAAAGTCTTGTCTTCCTTCCCCCCCCCGCCCCATTTTCTAGAGGGAAAAGCAATTAAGTCCTTGTCTGGACAGAGGAAAGACTAAAGAATACTGTGTACATATCTCAGCCCTTAGGTCCCTGTGATACTGTTCACAGAAGCAAGGGCAAACAGAACCACAGCCTTGAGCATTTATATCCACAGGCTGTGTGGTCTAAGACCAAAGGGTGATTATTAGAGCCAACCATAGGTAACCACTGCCCTGGTCTGAAGAAAAGGGATCATTTCCTTGACATCTGTGTCAAAATCCTCAATCCAGAGTCCTTCCTTAGACGCAAAAGGACTCAATCTGGAAGCCATGAAAAGCAACAGGAATTGAACTGCCCAGACCACATAGCCTCCCAGCCAGTAGCTAAAGAATTGAAAGTTGGAGGTTGGTCTTAAATTCTTCTGTGAAGGACTGCCAGAGGAGACATCCTCCTCTCTTCTGTGTGAACTTTGGGACTAGGATCCAGTGGCCCCTTTTCATACTCCCGCCCCTCTCAGAAGACCTGCAAATGTCCTTCCCTAGTACTCTGGGGGAAACTGTACCTTGTCCCCCAGATCCTATGGTAAATCTCCCCAGCCTCCAAGTGCCTATTTAGAACCTGGGAAAGAAATGGAGGGGGAAAATATGTGTACAAAATATGTGTATTTTTGCTATTCCTTTTGGTGAGATTCCTAACAAGCCACAGCTGCAAGGAGCCCGACTGAGTAAACGATGGGGAGGTGTGACTGTCCAGAGTCAGCAGGGCTCCGATTGAGTTCTCCGACTGCAGCCCTGCTTGCCATTTTTAACTTCTGAAAGCGACTACTACAGAGGGAAGGAAGCCTGGGTTCGTGGCCAGGCCTAGATCCCAGCGAGCAAAATCAGCCTTTTGTTTACAGTTCGAAAGACCGGCCTGTTGAGCACACTATTGCATACAGGTGCTCCTGCGCGGACATGTCCATGTAAGTGTGTGTGCGTGTGCATCACGGGGTCCAGGGAGATGGCTGCCGAGACCGAAAATTCTCATTTCCATGCCCCTGATGGAAGACATTTGTTGGCATGTGGAGTCAGGAAGGGAAATTCAACAATGATTTTTCAAATCCCTGAAGAACCATTATGCAGAAAATGCCATCCAGCTGTTTTCCACCCCTGCCCTAGTTTCCCATCTGCTGCCTGTTTTAGGTGGTGCTTATGGGACAAGACCACTCACCACCTTTTGGTTGGCAAACCCCTGGGCATTTTGGCATGTGTTCTGCACAGACCATCCCGTCAGAGATGAGAGTTGGCAAGAACTGGCCTTTCAATGCAGACTGGAATCTGAGTCTATACCATCTGGGTGGAAGGGCCTCGCTTAGCGAAAAGGCAGACCTGAGGCCAGTATGAGCAAGGCTCTCAAGTTCTCAGGGCACAGTGCCATGCCACTGGTGCCAGATACCAGACTCATTCCCTGGAACTCTTGAGAGCAGTTAAGAAAAGATCAAGACAGGTGATTTGGAAGACCTCCCAGTGGGCATCTGGCTCCCAGCCATGAAAACCAAATCAAATCTTTGGGATGGGAAAGTATGGTGCATGCATAAGCAATTCACTCCCCTTTTCAACAGACAAGAACAGAGTCCCCTAGAAGCCAGGGCACCTATTCCAACTTCCCAGTTTGGCCTTTAGTGTTGCCTGTTGTTATTGATATACACTTGCCCTAATAGATAGGGCAACTCAATCTTAACTGAAATGAGTTGTTTCTTCTTTTGCAGGATGTAGAAGTACTGTGTTCCCATTGCCACTATTCCTCAGCTCCTGTGAGAAGTCCTGACTCTAGAAATGCAAACTGTGGGGGACTTAAAACCTAGATGAATGTGGCTCCAAAGGGAGGTACTGAGGACATGTCTCCCATCCACCTCACCATCCTACCTGAGCAGCAACCAGTCCAGATTCTGGTACCAGGGCTAGAGGCTTATACAATCTGGAGACCTGGAGGCCAGTCTTTATTTTATCCCAGTAGTCTCATTCCAATTTTTTTTTATTTTAGTTTATCACAATGTAACTGCCACATCTCAGATTGCAAAAGACCCTGACTCCATTTTCTCTCTTTTGTACTATCCCTACGCTGAACATTGATCACACATCTACTGGCAGAACCTGGCCTATTCCTTTGTCTTTTGTTGCTGCTCTTTTCTCCTGGACTACAGTGTGTGTTGCCTGACCTGACTTACGCCCTTGAGAGTCTCCGGAAGGCTGCTTGGCATATTTGTCAAATGGGTGAGTGAAAAAATGGGTTGTGGTATGACATGAATGAACTGCTTGTTTTGCTTACGAGTCTAGACACCAACCTTGAGGAGGAGAGAAAGGATGATCTGCCTTCTCTTCTATGAGTTCCCCTGGTGCTTCTGAGTTCTTTCTAAATGAGGAGGGAAAGGAGAGACAGTTGAGCCTTCTCTGAAAATCTGCCTCTAGCAATTCTATAAACTCATCTAAACGGAAGAAGTCTGTCTAAGAAACAGGAAGGTCACTTCAAGGTCAACAGACTCACCTCTTTCATGCAGCATAGGTAGAAAGCATCAGGTTGGTCGGTTGGTGTTCCTTAAGCTACCATCTTCACACCTAACACACACCCCGGCCCTGCTCACTGACCATGAATCCAACTTAACCCATTCCCACACACGAAATGAAACTCTCAGATCATGCTTCCAAATTTCTGTTGTTTCCATTCCTTCTTCTTTACTGTTCAAGGCTGTGTGTAGCCCCCAAAGACCCCTATAGCATGAAGAGTATTATGTCCCTGGAGTAAAGCAAGCAATCCCAGGCCAGACATCCCTGAAAACACATCAGGTTTCCTTATCTCCTATGCTTCTGTCACCAGACGTCCACTTCTCTTTTTCTCTAGGTACATTTCTAAGATCTATAAAAGAAGAAGGAGAAGGAGAAGGAAAATTATTCATTAAGTGTTTATTATATGTTGGGCCATGTGTAAGGAGGCTCTCACACTTTGCTGAACATCACTCTCACCATGACATCATGATGTGGAAGCAATTATGACTAACATCTGTGGAAGCTGAGGAAAAGGAAGAAGGTTAGTAATTCATTCAAGTGGTGAAGCTCGTAAGTGGGTGCAAGAACTAACCAACCCAAGTCTTCTCAAGCATAACGCTTTTATCCCACACTTTTCTCTGATCTTAGAGTATCTCATTCCATGTCTGGGAATTTTGCCCTGTGTGTCATCTCAGCACCTTCTAGATCCTCAGTGTTTACATCAGTGCTTGTCTGATATTGGTCCTTTACAGTCCCCATGCTTCCCAGCCTCCTTTAGGTTCAGGCCCAATGCTTCTTTCCTGACTGAATACTTGAAAGGTAACAGTTGGGCAAATAGACAATGAGCCAAATATTGACTGAGTTGATTGGTTGCTGGTCATGTAGCCAAGCAGTTAAGGCCTACAGTCGTGAAGCTGGGATTACTGCTTCATATCCTAAAGAGTTGATTTTGCAACTTTTCAAAGTACCTTCCTTTTGCTAGGTGGGCTGTTATCTGAACAAGGCACTGCCCCACCCACTCAGTGCAATTGCAGCATGTGTCACCTTGCTCTTGGCTGCCTAAACCACATAAACCCCAGAACATAATCTGGAAGAAGCATGCAAACACATGCAAACAGCTTCCCCATGGAACATCAGTGGTCAGATCACATTAGAGCCCCTTTGTGTGGCTTAAGTCAGTTGCTTTGGGAAAAGCAAAGGATTTTACAACATGCTGTATTTACCAGGATCAGCACGAAGGCAGCTTGTACTCCACCCCCAACCCCTCTAGACAGCATCAGAAGCTCCCAAAACGTGTATTGAGGGATCAGAATGCAAGCCATGGTCCCCTAGCATCTGATGTCCACCATGAGTCACCCTTGGCCTCTGCCATCCTGGGGTACCATCCTGGGGTACCATCCTGGGGTACTGTTTTCCACTAATCCTTTCATATTCCATCTGCTTTAGCATTTTGCTTTTCCAAGCCTCTTAATCCCTCATAATTGAAGATATTTTATGCTGATGAGCAGTGGTGCTAATCATGCCTCTGGGCCATGCCTATGGGGACATTTTATTTCATTCTTCCTTGGGCCTTATGCCAAGCTGCACTTCTTTCCACCTCAAGGGAGGAGGCCCTTTCCACAAGAGTGAATTGAGAGCTAAAGGCTAGCGAGAGCATACTGACTCCCAAGTTTTTGAGACCCTGGAACTAAGCACTGAAGGGAACGACTTGAAAGAGAGACACAGCTTCCCCTTCATTTTCATACAACCACCTACACATAATACCTTGCAATCCAGAGATGGAATCAAACGGGGCACAGATTTCTCAACAAAGCAGTGAGTGTCAACTGTCCTGTTCTAGTTAATTCCCCCATGTCCTCAAAGGGGAGGTGAGAGAAGGGGAGTGTGTGAAGTAAATTTACAGCCTGATTATAATTCATAAGAGGCACATATGGGGCTGGGGGTTGGTAAAGTGGCTGCCTTGCAAGCATGAGGATCTGAGTTAGTCCCAAGGAACCACATAAAAAGAGGGATCCGGGGAGCATGCATTTATAATTCCAGCGTTGGGAAGACAGACACAGGTAGAGCGCTGGAGCTAGCTGGCAATCCAGCCCACTTGGTGAGTTCTAGGCTAATAAAAGAGCCTATCTCAAAAAAGCAGGGTGGTATTATTTTAGAAATTAAAGCAGGGGTTCCCCTCTACATGCATTCACACATAAGTATATCTGCACACACGTGAACATGCACATATGTACACACACATTCAAACACACATGTGCATGCTCGCAAAGCACACATACAGTCACCTGGGAGCTTCCCAAAGCACGTTCAGAATGAAGCCTCAGATTGCTTGCATAGCTTCCCCTAAATCCCACCCCCTCCCCTGCAGGCTTTCTCGGTGGCCACATCATTCTGCCAGTAGCATTGTTTCCCTCAACTTCAAAGTGGGGATTTCATCAAATTAAAAATTTATAAAGCCACAATCATGTTTTCTTTCAATTTTAGTGCTCATAGATCTAGAAAGGATTGAAATGCCAGTAATAGCAGACAGGGAGGAGAAGAATTTATGACCCTGGAAGTACTACTACGGCATAGCAATAGAAAGAAGCATTTTATTCTTTCTGTTGAAGTAACTCATATTAAAAAGCAATAGCATCTGGGGTGACATAGGCCTTGCTTATTTCATCAGAAATTCCAACAATCAGCAATTTGCCGTGACTGAAGAATAGGAAGTACTGGCAAACACCATGAATGAGCCAGCACATAGTTTGGCCCATTAGTGAAAGGCCCATCCTCATCTGGAGATGCTGGGACAGAGGACTTAACAACTCACTGGGAGATAACAGCCTTACCCTCTGAGGCTGGAAACATAGGTAGAGCTTGATTATCTTCTCTAAATGACCAGAAGCCAAGAAGCTACGATTTCAGCCACTGATCTTAGAAAGCCGTGCTTTGCACCTTTCTATGTGACAATCCCTGAAAAACCTGAGCCAGTGGTATTAGGGTTACCTCTCCTTATGTTGACCTCTCTCTCTTCTTAACAAAGATCAGGAGAACTTGAATGTGAATACCTTGAGCTCTCATCTTACCTAGAAAACCACGCCTTTCCTTTGCCCAGAGAAAATAAAATATATAGGCACGGATTTTTTTTTAGATTTTAATTTTATTTCTGTGTTTTTTAAAAGATGTTGTTATTTTTATTTATATGTGTCTATATACATGCATGCAGGTGCCCAGAGAGTCCAGAAGAGGATACTGAATCCTCTAGGGATGGAACTGCAGGTGGTTGTGAACTCTGCCTGAAATACATGCTGGGAACCAAATTCCACCCCTTTGTAAAAGAAGCAATTATTCTTAAACCCCTGTGCCATTCCTCTGGCCCACAAATATTAATTTTTTAAAGAAAGCAACATCCTCAACATAGCTTCATTTGATGGATATGTCCCTTTTATATTCCTTTTGTATGCAGCTCAACATGTTGAGCACCTGCTGGCCTTGTGCCTACTCTAACACTGCCTGCCTGTATATAGCTATCAGGATCCATTCTGCCATGGTGGCTCCTACACAGGCCACCCTAACCAACAACACCCACAGTTCTTGGTGTCCTTTGATATTATTGTCACTACTTTTCCTTATTAAGATATATTTTTCTTCTCCAATGACCTTGGAAACAATATGCTGATTCCCCTTCAGACTCTTTGACCATAGTTCTACCTCTTCTTCCTCGTTTCTACATGTGGGAGCTTCTTCGAGTTTAGATGGAAGAACTGCATGGTTCTTCCATCTCCATCTGAACTCTTGATTCAGAAATTCCACTTCAATTCTGTTTCAATAGCTACGTTCATAGGAGTGAGCTGTGGATTGAGCTCTAATTTAGATGACCTTGTTAACATTTTGCCTGTTGGCTATGCGTCATGTCCTCCAATTCCACTCAACTTGTAACACTCTCTGGTATCCTCTCCACTCTAACCTCTCCCCATTTTCTTTTTCTATGTCTCCTGCCCACTCAACCACACGTCCCACTACCTACCCATCATGTCACTGATAAGCATGCACTAACACCTATGCATATCTCTGATACAAGGTGATGTGTCCACATTTTAGAGTACACATACTTGACTCCCAGCCTTCCTGCACCAGAGAAAAGGGGTGATAATTGAGGATTAAATAGATCAAGGGTCAAACAAAAACTAAATTTAAGGACCACCCGGGAATGAAGGAAGTTTCTAAGTTGTTTTCTCATGATCCATTGGCCACAAAAGAACTGGGAAAAAAGAAAGAAAATCCTCCTGATTCTTGAAACTTCCAAAGAGTTATCTGTCTTTTGATTTTTTTTTTTTTTTTTTTTGAGAAGAGAGCAAGGGAATTCAGTTGGCTGGAGTTACAGGTGGTTATAAGGCACCTGAGAGAGGTGTGAGGAATGAACTAAAGTCCTCTGGAGGAGCACCGTGTGCATTTAACCACTAAGCCATCTCTTCAGCCCAAGAAGAGATATTAAAAACACTCAAATTCTTAAGTGTTGGAAATTGCAAAATGCATAGAATTTTGGGGAAGTCATCTCCTGGGTATCTAATGTGTGTGATAGGACCCAACAAATGCACTAGGTAACAAATATTAAGGGGAATAAAGAAGGAAGGTACTTTATAGGCTTCCAACAGACAGTGGTTATACACAAAAGCAAAGAGTGAGTTTGGAGGCCTTCATCACCTTTCAGTCATATTAACAAAATCTTCTTAATTGATGTCCCTGCTTCTAGGCATGGTCCTGTGGCACACTCTGCATTCTGAATCCCAATATTAGCTATTTAGAGACATTTATCATTTCTCACGGACCTTCTAAAAAGCATTCTAAATAAGCTAAGGTTTTCGAGATGTACCCTCTGGTGCAGAGCCAAGGCTAATCCTCTAACCATTCCCAACTGTCCTGTTCACGAAATATCAAGCACTTCCCTCTGTTTTCTGGCCATCAAACTCCCATTCATTCCTTCACATTCAACTCAAATGCCTCCTCATTAGCAAAGACTCCTGTTTAAGGCAGAATCACTGTTTCCACCTCCGTGCTCCCATTGTTAGCTATTTTCACATCTGATAGTACTTACACGCTGGTTGCATAATGCTTGCAAACTCATTCAGGGAGACACTGGACTCTTTGTGGGAAAGAACTCTGCTTTGTGCCTCACTGTCGCCCCCAAAGTCAGCAGAGAGTCTAGCACATCCTCACCCCACCACCAGCGGTGCTAAGTGAATGACTGAAGCCTTAGCCTTGACTTCATGGTTTTTCTTCCTGTTTTTGTTTTGTTTTATTGGGTTTTTCTGGGGGGGGGGGGCGGGGGTTGTTGCTGTTGTTGTTTTGTGTGTTTGTTGTTGTTTGTTTGTTTTTGCCATGGTGGAAAGAAAAAAAGAATCAGATGAATTAGAAAAAAATGGTGAGAATATAACCCTTAAAAACTCTGAGGAAAAGAACAGAGAAAATTCCATATTCTAATTTCCTCCCCTCCTATCCTTAAGCAAAACTCTAGCTTAGATATGGTTCCAGAAACTTGGCTTTTCTAGTCAGCAATATCATAGATAAAAATGTATGGATAAGTTAATTTAGGACCTTAAAGCTAAACAGGACCAAAGATCATTCTTGGGCTTCAGTATCCATCAATTCAGGAAGCCAGGCAATTACTACTTTCTATAGCCTCTGGGTCCTAAGTAAAAGTATGGAGACCCCCCAGACTTCTAGCTCTGAAGATTTCTTCTTCTAGTACAATGTACCCTTGCTTTGAAGGGGATTTTGTTTTTTTGCAATGAGAAAGGGGTAGAGGAACAGTTTTGAGTTCAGTCCTGTATAACCCTGGACAAATGGGTTCCTGCCTCTTTTAAGTTTCTCATTTGTAAATAGAAAGTTTTCCTACTAAATAATCTCTACCATGCACTTCAAATTTTGAATTCATGAAAGCTCCAGCTTCCAGTAGAATAACAATAGCTACTTAACTCACACATCTTCAAAAAGGAAAACAAAGAAAACAAAATTTGTAAAAAGTAACACAGGAGTAAATAAAACCAGTCATAACCCATAACTGTAGCACAGGTACGGTATGAAGCCAAGTATATCATGAAGTTAAAATTGTGCAAAGTCAGGAAGCAGAGCAAGCCGGCAGTAAAGCCATCTGGAAAGGGGATAAAGACCAGGGAGGATGGGGACTCAAAGGAAAGTATCACGCAGAATGAGAGCTAACAAGGACACATGGGGCTTGGTGCTTCTGAATGCTGCAGATCACAGAATCTACTGGAAAAGGCTTGAAGGCACAAAACACTAAACGTGACAACCTGGAGAAAGGAATGGTTCTGAGGGACAGGAAGTGATTTCAAAGGGGTACAATTCTGAGCCCTTCCGGCCAAAGTAGAGAAGAACAAAAATGATACCAGGAGGTGAAAATGGACATTAAACGGTCCCTAAGAAACAGAAGAAAATCACCACTGCAGAAGGCACACTGCTCCTTACTTGCCAAAGGCACCACATGGTAAATAAATTCCCTTTCAGATCTCAGTAAGAGAATACTCCTGAACTAGAGATAAAACCACTGTAAGTCCCCTCCACCTCTGTCTAGGTACAACCCGGACTGCTTGCCTATTAAAATGAGTAGCTCAAAGTGAACAGAAAATGACTGACACCATCATATAAAGTTATTATAAAAGTAAGTTAAAATGAGATATAAAAAAATTCAGTTACTAAAAATGTGCATGCACACACACACACACACACTACAATCACCACAAAGTTGAGGGAAACTATAACACTACACTTCACCCTAGGTTAAACATCCTAAACACGTTTGAACATATGAAAACAATTCAAGTTATAAACTTAAACACTGGCCTGATCACAAAGTAGACCAAAAAATAAAATAAAATAAAATAAAATAAAATAAAATAAAATAAAATAAAATAAAATAAAATAAAACAAAACACAGAAAAATGTGGAAACTTACTAACTTGAAAAATTAGTTGGGGAAATGATAAAATTATCTTATATAAAAAAACTAAAGCTGTCCAAGGGAGAAAAAAATTTAGCCAAGGCTAACAAGACATGCAAAGGAAAGCTGCAAAACAGCAAAGAAATCCAAAACTGTGTTTGAACTCAGTTCCCTGCACTCACATTTGGGCAGCTCACAGCCACCTGTAACCCCAGCTCCAGAGGATCTGACTCCCTTTTCTGTGTGCACATGTGATGCCCGCGCACACACACACACTCATAAACTAAATAAATAAATCTCTAAAATAATAATAGTACAATGGACTTGTTTCGCTGTATTATTCAGCATATCATCTGAATGTACAAAAGTTCAAGCTGTAATGATATAACCATATAGATAACATGTGAGGAAATTCATTAGGCAGATATGTAAAGGAAAGACTCTAATATATTTGTATAAAGTTCTTTAATAACAGAGTATGGTGGTACATGCCTTTAATCCCGGTACTTGGAAGGCAGAGGCAGGCCTGTCTCTATAAGCTGAAGCCACTGTGGTCAAGAAAGAGAATAATTACAGGCTGACTGGAAATAGGTATGGAGACTCTGTCTCAAAAAAACAAACCAACAACAAACAAACAATAAACCATCTTTAACAAAGCAAAAAAACAAGTAAAAAAAAAAATAACAAAAAAAAGTAAGTGACTTGGGCAGTTAGCTCAGTCTAAATTGCTTGATTTGCAAGCACAGGGCCCTGGTTTTGTTCCCCAGAATCTACTGCAAAATGACAGAGAAGGTCAGGAGGGTGGCATGCACCTGAGGAGACAGGGACAAGCACATCCCTCAGGCTCACTCAGCCAGATCTGAGCTGCTGAAAGACATTGTCTTTTCAAAGGTGCATTGGGCCTGAGGAACAATTCTCAGTGTTGTCTTCTGGCCTGCATGTGTGCACACACATACACAGACATGTGATAAGTATGGGGGAAAGCATAACATTCTACAAAAATGAAGCTATTCTTCCTAATATATTAACACTGGTATTAATAGTTCAAAATCTGATAGAATTACAAGCAGTGATATGCAAGGTTTGGATGTGAAATGGCTCCTATAGATTTGCATGTTTGAACACTAGGTCCCCAGGTGACAGTGCTGATTTGGAAGATGATGAAACCTTTAAGATACGGAATCCAGCTGGAGGAAGTGAGTCACTTGAGAGGCAGGTCTCAGAACTTTTAATGCTGCCTGGCTTCCTGTCTGGTCTGTGCTGTTCCACCACGATGTAAGAAAGTAAAAAGTCTGAGCTGCCTGCCTCCAGAGTCACATTCCAGCCACGATGGAGCACACTTCCTTAAACCATCAGCCACAATAAACTCCTCTCCTTCCTTGTCTTTGTCAGAAATTCGGTCACAGCAAAGAGAAAAACAACTAATAGAAATAGTTTTCAGACAATTCTTGGCATGGTCCTTGTTGCTGATTCCAGCACTTAGTAGGCAGTGGCAGGTGAATCTTTGTGAGGTCAAGACCATCCCGGGCTACATAGAGAGGTCCAGGCCATTCAGTGTTATATAGTGAGACTCTAGATAGATAGATAGATAGATAGATAGATAGATAGATAGATAGATAGATAGATAGATAGATAGAGATAGATAGAAAGAAAGAAAGATAGGTCCTCAGAAAATGTGTAATGTCCCTTAAAGATACTGAAAGAATGGGGAATAATAATGGGGAAATTCGAATTAAAGATAGGCTAGTCTTTTGGTTAAGAAATTAGGAGAAAAATTAAAAAAAAAAAAAGAAATTAGCAACAATTTCTAAGTCAGGTCAGAGCAATGGCTCAGTGGTTGAAGGCTGTGCAAGCCTTCAAGAACTGAAGAGAATTGACTCTGTAGTATTATCATCTAACCTGCATGCTGATGCTGTAGCTTGTGTTCCCCCTCACATCCACACACATCAATAATAATAATAAATAATAATAATAATAATAATAATAATAACTTTTAAAACTCCAAAATCTGAGCAATCATTTTCTTAGTGGAATGGTAGAGACAAGATCCTCTCTTAAACTTCCAGTGTGAAAGCAAGGGATGTGGCCATGTCTGATGAAGTGGCATGCACGTTGTCCCTTAATTCTGCAACCCAATTTTCTCAGTTACCCTGATGATACTCCTCTGACCATTCCAGAATAAACATGGTCATGGTGTTTTCTTTATGGCCCTGTGTGTAATTTAAAACCCCATTGGAGATGACCCAAACACTCACAAACAAGAGACTAATTACATAAATGATGATACCAGTGCATTAAGAGACCTCCTCAAGCCATCAGGAGTGTGCTCTTCTTCTGAGCTATAGCCCCAGTCCTCTTTGTACTCTTATTTTTTTAATATTATTATGCTTTAACTTTTAATATATTCTACAGAGTGAATAAAGTATTTGGCTGTACTTTGGATTTTAGGCATGTTTATGTATGCATTTCAGACAGCATTGTATACAGCCTTTCAGCTTCCCTGACTATTTAACCAGTAAGTTTGTTTATGATAATTTCCATCCAATCTCATACTCACTTGAATTAATCAGTTTTTTAAATTTTATTTTATTTTATTAATTACACTCTATTCACTTTGTATCCCCCCCATAATCCCGTCCCACCTCTCCTCCAGGGCCCACCCTCCCTCCCCCTTCTTCACACATGCCCCTCCCCAAGTCCACTGATAGGGAAGGTCCTCCTCTCCTTCCTTCTGATCTTAGTCTATCAGATCTCATCAGGAGTGGCTGCATTGTCATCTTCTGTGGCCTGGTAAGGCTGCTCCCCCCTAAGGGGGAGATAATCAAAGAGCAGGCCAATCAGATTATGTCAGAGGCAGTCCTTCTTCTCATTACTATGGAACCCACTTGGACACTAAACTGCCATGGGCTACGTCTGTGCAGGGGTTCTAGGTTATCTCCAAGCCTGGTACTTGGTTGGAGTATGAGTCTCTGGGAAGACCCATGTGTTCAGATTTTCTGGTTCTGTTGTTCTCCTTGTGGAGTTCCTGTCCTCTCCAGATCTTACTATTTCCCACTTCTTACATAAGATTCTATGCACTCTGCCCAACAGTTGGCCATAAGTCTCAGTGTCTGCTTTGATGGTCTGCAGGGCAGAGACTTTCAGAGGCCCTCAGGTTTCTAGGTTGTTTCCTGTTTTCTTCTTCTTCTGATGTCCACCCTCTTTGCCTTTTGGGATGGGGATTGAGCATTTTAGTCAGGGCCCTCTCTCTTGATTAGTTTCTTTAAATGTACATATTTTAGTAGGTTTATCCTATGTTATATGTCTATATGAGTGAGTATATACCGTGTGTGTCTTTCTGCTTCTGGGACAGCTCACTCAGGATGATCCTTTCCAGGTCTCACCATTTACCTGCAAATATCATGATTTCCTTATTTTTCATTGCAGAGTAATACTCCATTGTGTAGATGTATCACAATTTCTGCATCCATTCTTCAGTTGAGGGGCAACTGGGCTGTTTCCAACTTCTGGCTATGACAAATAAAGCTGCTACAAACATGGTTGAGCAAATGTCCTTATTATGTACTTGAGCCTCTTTTGGATATATACCTAGGAGTGGTATGGCTGGATCTTGAGGAAGCACTATTCCTAGTTGTCTGAGAAAGTGCCAGATTGATTTCCAGAGTGGTTGTAAAAATTTACATTCCCACCAGCAGTGGGGGAGGGTTCCCCTATCTCCACCAGCATGTGTTGTCACTTGAGTTTTTCATCTTGGCCATTCTGATGGGTGTAAGGTGAAATCTCAAGGTCGTTTTGATTTGCATTTCCCTAATGACTAATGACTTTGAGCATTTCTTTAAGTGTTTCTCTGCCATTCGATATTCCTCTACAGAGAGTTCTCTGTTTAGCTCTGTTCCCCATTTTTTAAGTGGATTACTTGATTTGCTGCTTTTCTGCTTCTTTAGTTCTTTATATATACTGGATATTAGCCCTCTGTCAGATAAAGGGTTAGTAAAGATTCTTTACCAATCTGTAGGCTGTCATTTTGTTTTGATGACGGTGTCCTTTGCTTTACAGAAGCTTTTCAGTTTCCTGAGGTCCCATTTATTGATTGTTGCTCTTGGAGCCTGTGCTGTTGGTGTACTCTTATTTTGACCTTTAGTCTCACTGACTTGCCCAGGCCTGCCTTCAAATATTCTGTAGCTCAGGCAAGCTTTGAACTTCTGATCTTCCTGCCTTGACCTCCTAAATAAACTGTCTTTCTCCAGTATTCCATAATAAATGTTAAATAATTATCTATTAATCAGTGATAATGGCTCCAAGATAAAGACTAAAAAGGCATAATAGGAATTCCTGGCCATAGAATGAATGCTTTTTAAAAATAGCTTTAAAAACAACACCATTAAGGTAATCACAGAAATCTGAACATGTTAGATATTTGAAAGTCTATTGTATCCCACTTAAATTTCCTTAATACAATAATTAAAATATCATTATTTAGAAGAATATCCACAGCAAATGTGGCAAAAATATTAATGGTCAATTTGTGTCAAAATTATATTACTATTTACTACATAATTTTTCCAAGGCCAAATTTAAAATTTTTCAAGTAAAATATTGGGGGAAATACTGTACTTAAAAGAAAAAAAAAAAAACCTACTTTTTAAAAAATTCTAACTTTACCTAATTCTCCAGGCAAAGTATCTTTAGCATCTGTCTATCATGTTCTCACTGCTGCTGGCTCACAGCCTCTGCCGGATCACAGCCAGGATCCCTGGAAACAGCACCATCATAGTTTGCAAGGCCTCTCTCTTCCTCCTCCAAAATCATTCTCCTAAATTAGGATTTTGTGAAGACTCAATTCTGCTCAGTTTTTTTTTTTTTTCAATAGATGCAAGTTGTCCTGGGGCTAAATTCAACCTCTTTAGTCTAGCAGTTCCTTCAGCTGTGAACTTGTATTTTAAATTGCTGTCCTGATATCTGACTCCAGGTGAAAGCTGCAGAAGCCGCAGAATGAACTCATTTGCTGCAGAACCTGACGTGTCCCCTCTCCCAAAACATGATTCTGCTGATGAATTCTATGTTTTATAATGCCATCTTCCACCATCATTCAGGCATGGCCTCTTAGACTCACCTCGGTTCTGCACACTCTTAATGTTTTGTGGCCTCAATTCCTTAAGCCTACTGTACTCCTCTCAGTCTCGTTCACCTTAGGCCTTTATCATCTCTGAGTTTGAACCTATGACCAGCCTACCAACTTGGTTTTGCCCATTGTTAAATGTTAAATGATTATCCATCAATAGAGGATAAAAAGGAAAGGAAACCTTGGATCCATTTCCTCTTCTCGTGGGCACAAATGTCTCTTAGTGAGCAGTAACTGGCAAAGCAGTTGTCACCTAAAGCTTTGGATAAGAAAATGTCACAGAACTCATTAGCTCTTCACCAAGGTTCCCAAAAACTCAGTGTGACAAATGCCAGGATATTAAAAGACAAAAAGTTCCATTGTCCTTTCTCATTCCCAATGCAGAAATAGAGAGTGGATACATGGTGGGAAAAAAAATCCTCTAACACATAATTGGCCATAATGTGTCTGATGTCCATGGTGTTCGTGTGCTCATGTGTGACAATGGGGCTGTCTGGGTATACCTGTGGCTGTGGTGGACCCAGCTGATGTTCCAGAGCAGGGGCTGGAGCACTGTGGCCATCAGGTCAAATATGGTCCACAGCTTGAGTTTTGTAGCCTATCAATTTGAGGCAGCTTTTAAACTTTCATATTCAAGAAATATCCAAAACCTTACATGGCTTACAAAATCTAAAATGGTTACCATTAACGAATTAGTGAAAAAAAAAAGCTCGAAGGTATACAAGCATGAATTTTAATGCTGCGATTGTCTATCAATAGCTAAGCAGCTACAGGCAACCACTTAACCCTCGTCTGAAGTTGGTTGTAAGCTACTTGATATGGGTGCTAGGAACTTAAGTCCTCTGCAAGAGCAGTCAAAGCTCTTAAGCTTTCAGTCATCCCTCCAGCTCCCATCACTTATCCTCCATCAGTCCTAGTTTTCTCACTTGCCCATGCAGGTGAAATACCTGCATTTGGGATATTGCAAAAACTGAGTTTGTGCTTATAATTTATTTGGTGCATTACTTGATAAACAAGTGCTCCACAATTGTTTCTTGAAGCCATTATGGTTGCCTTTTCAGAAATATATAATCCATATTAAAAAAGGGTAAAGTTTTCTCCATGGCTTTCTTCCCTTGGCTGAGATTTAATGGAAGAAGATGAAGGGGAAAAATGGAAATTTCAAAGCCCTTGCCAATTACTCTAGACTGCCAAAGACGAATGTTGGAATATATATTTTACTATTTAGTAGGACATATCAGTGAGTCTTTGCATATATAAACAGGGGTTCCGAGCCAAGTAGGGTAGGGACTATAGAGCTAGAGCAGACTATGCAATGAAAAAAGGAAGAATTAGGTTTGAAAGGGAGAATCAAATATCTTTCTCATTCATGAGGGCAGATGGAATGTGCTTTACTAAATACTAAGAAACAGTAAAAATAACAAAAATAATAATGTAATTTAAAGTAGAAGAAAATAAATATATACAAACTCTTGCTCAAAGACAAAGAACAGAATTCTCAGCAGAGTGCAAAATGGAAAGATATCCTTAAAAGGAAAAAGCAGAAATTGTCATGCCATATACCATATAGGGAAATGAGGGTGATATGCACAGGCCCACAACTGTTACCAATCAGCTATTGGGACTTCATGGCTACAGATACTAACAGGAGTCAACCACAAAAATAGGAGCCCAGTCTTCTACTATGTGACACAGATTCTGGACCTCTCAGTGGCAAAGGAAGCCATTCAGAAGATATGCTAATTGGGTAACATATAACACAGAAACAGGGAGAAAGGCAGAGTAGAGAAGAGGATGCAGTTGGCTTTTGAAAGTCTTTTTAGCAATAATAACCTTGAGAGTAGTAGGTGTCAAAAAAAATAAAACCCTCATTTCAAAGGAGATGAGAGATCATTTATTTTGGAGCCAAATATGAGTGAGCATGGCCTGGGAACACAGATTCAGGTCACCCCAAATTCCAGTGTGCTAACAGTTTCATGAAATCCTTATAGTAACAGAACAAAGAAAGTCATAAATCAAGGCACTTTCCAAAAACATTGGTGGAAACAGTAAGTAGGTGTTTACAGCAGCAGCGTAGAGAAACCTCAGCTTCAGGACTGGGATGCTATCTGATGACACTCTTAGCCTTTGGGTTGCTGGAAACTAGGTTTTGTCAAGTTAATATTCTCCAAAAAGTTTTATCTATTAGTTTACAATGTTTAAGGTCGGACGCCCGCCATAGGTAAGAAATGGTTATTCAGGCAGCTGAAGACAGCCTGAGACAAATTTTAATTAGACTTAGGACCTGCAACATTCCAACCTCTCTAAAATCATTGAAGTTCTAATCAGCTAATACGCCTTGCAGAAGGGTAAGTGGAAGCAGCAATTTCTTTCTGGGAACTTGTGTTCACACAGGCTAGGCAAAAAGACTGCCAAGGGCTGGTGAGATGGCTCAGTCTGTAAAGCATTGACTTTGCAAGCATAAGGACCTGCGTTTGCTCCACAGAACCATGTGAAAGCCAGGCTGATGGTGTGGGCCTTTTAATCCCACTGACATCAAGATGGGAGGTGGAGACAGGCAGATCTCTAAAAGCTCTCTGGCCAGCTGTTTTCTCCTGCTTGGTGAAGTTCCAGGTCAATGAAAGACCCCATCTCCAAAAATAAGGAGGAAGATAACTGAGGAATGAGACCTGAAGTTATCCTGTGACCTACACACACACACACACACACACACACACACACACCCCGCACACGCCCACACGCTCACACGAAAAGGAAGTCTCAAGTTCAGAATTTCCAAAAGCATCATGGCTCTACAGGGGTGTCACTGTCTACAAGCATAGAGTGGCTGCTACCACCTAAACAAACAAACAAACAAGCAAACATATAACCCCACAGGCAATGTCAACCTTGATCAAACATCCTCTGTGGTCAGTACAACAAATATGCTGTCTCATTGTAGATATAATGTCCATGACAAAAAGAGTTCCATAAAGTCAACAGACAGCACCCCTGGCTGCTGTGGGCATTCAGGAGGGACTCAAAGGGAGCTCACAATGCTGTCAGCTGGCACACACACACACACACACACACACACACACACACATACACACAAAGAGCTGTTCATACAACAGAAGGAGGGGATAGAAGGGACTCTCTAGCAGTTATCACCAATCTTTCCTCTTGTGTCCTGGGGTAGGGGGAAAGACTGACAGTGAAGATGAGGTAACTGGAGTTCTGGCATCTGTGTGAAAGTGGCAAGAGGAGGAGATACCACGTTTAGATGCTGACCCTGTCCAGGTGGTTAAGTTTCTTTCTATAGTTCAGTTTTAGTGAAAAATGTCTTCCTGCTAAGAAGCCTAGTAGATGAGGCCATTATCCACAAGGCAGAAGTCAGCTAGCAGAAATGCAGAGAACAGACAAGCAGTCAACCTTGGTAATTCCCATGTAGGCTCACCAGTCCATCCTACTAAAGGACAATGCACCAGAACCTGTCTCACATACTCATGTAGAAATGTCTCAGGCCACACATGCCCAGGGGACCCAATCCCTGTGCAGTTATTTGAATCATACCAAGCTATCAGTAAACAGGGTTGGTGGCATCTTCATTCATAGCAAGCAATAAAATGGGACAGTTACAATCACAACCCCTGAGAGAACATTCTTGCTCGGTGGCGAAGGATACCACCATCTCACAGAAGTGGAAAATATTTCTGGAAAGATGTTATGACCCAGATATGCTATGTCCCCACCTATACACAGTCACCTGGGGAATGACTAAGAATATTTTAGCCAAGATAGGATATAGTCTAAGCGAAACGACAGAAGTTGAAGCAAGTGTAATTGGGGTAATTTTTAAAGCAGATAGGTCCACTGGTTAACACACAAGTACTTAGTGTTAATAAGATTTCTAGGAGTGTCTCAAGGTTGATTTTCAGTGGGTGAATAACTGAAGAAGAAAGGTGGTCAGCAAGAGTTTGCAAGTTCAGAAATCCAGGGGTCATCGCCAGAACCTTGAGGAGTAAACTCTAAGCAAAAAGCAAGTATATCACACATGGCTCAACTGATAGATGCTGAAGAGGTTAGAACAACAGATCAAAACCGGAACTGAGGATCATCATATTCAGTGAAATAAGCTGTATGTTCTCTCTTGTAGAAGACAAGGGACAAAGACAGGAAATTAAAATGGGAAAAAATGATAGAAAATAGAAGGGGACTAGAAAAACAGGAAGTTAGAAGAAGAAAAAATAACAGGGTAAATATGGTCCAAGAATAACAAATGCATGTATAGAAAGGCCTCAACAAAATCCCTTTGTGCAATTAATACAAACTAATAAAAATTAACTAAAATGTAAAAAAGAAAAAATCAGAACAAAGCCATCAGCCTCTCTCCCACTCAAGAACTCTCATTGCCAGTCCTATAACATCAGCTACACCAGATGATGCCACAAGAGATTCACAAGTTCAAGTCCTGTCTTAGTTACAACTTAGTGAGTTGAGGGCCAGCCTGGCAATTTAGTGAGACTTTGTCTCAAAAAAAAATAAATAAATGAATAAAGTAAGGAGCGGGGGGTGGGGAGGGACCGAGGCTGGAGATATACTTTAGTTGTAGAGTGGTAAGCTGTGGGTTCAATCCCCAGTACCACTACACAAACAGAAAACAAAACCCTTATTGCTTAGGCCCAACTCAAAGGAAAATGACCTGCATAAAATATAGTGGAGAGATAAGTCAAGGGTAAAAGCCTAGTGTCAGTAAACACTAGTGAGCTTGTACTTTTGCCTAGACTTTCGAGAGTGTAATGTTTCACACCTGACAAGATCCAGATAAAGATCCCTGGATCTTGGACTCCCAGGGAGCCATTTCCCTCTCTGTCAAATATTCATGAAGATTGTCAAATGGTCCCTAAATGAAGGCACATTCAATTTGCTGTTTGTGGGAAAGAGTTGGAGTTAGATGAAGATGAACAGGGTCCCACTGCATTATATGATGGCCCAGGGCAGGAGAGTGAAGTATACACTTGGGATTCTCAAATCCTGTTGCTATTATTTTGGGGGGAAAAAATAGTGAAAGCTCCAAATGATAGGAGAGAACATCACTAGAATGGAGATGATATCATGGACCAAACAACAGGAGGGTATATTGATTGAGCAGGCGTCTCTAGAGAAACAGAACCAATAGGATTTGTTTGTAATAAGGAATTGCTCTTGACTGTGGTGTCTGATAAGTTCCTAGATCTGAGGAGTGAGTAGCCAGGAGGGCCATTGGTGCTGTTCCTATCCAAAGGCTGGTAGATCTGAGACCTAATATCTCAATACACGTGTAAAGGCGGGAGAAAAATCAACGTCCCAATTTGAAGGTCACCAGACAGAAAGAATTCTCTTCACTTAGGAGAGGTGTTCTGATCAATCCTTTAACTGACTGGATGAGGCCTCCTCATTTTAGAGAGGTCAACCAGGTTACTTGGTCTCCCAACTTAAACATAAAGTCATCTAAAGACACTGTCAGAGTAATACCCAGAATACTGTACATATGAACTGGTATCTGAGCACTCTGGCCAGTCAAGCTAGCACATAAGATTAGCTGTCACAGTAGGGAAAATAATATCAATTAGCTATTTCCAGTAAACAATGAAGCTCAAAATGTCATCATTCCTATAAGCATTGTGCTTTTTAGTTAGGCATGTGTGTTGATTGTGTTTTCCAGGGCTGTAACAAAGGACCTGACAGAGCAACTTAAATGAAGAAGCGTTTATTTGACTCTTGTAGTTTCAGGAGATTTCAGTTCATCCCTGCAGGCAGCAAATATCAGAAGCAGCGGTGCGTATAGCCTTCAATGCCTGTTCTGGGGACTTGTGTACTTCAGCTAAGTTCCATCTCTGAAAAGTTTCACAACCTCTCCCAAACCACCGGCTGGAGACCAAATGTTCACACACACGAGCCTATGGGAGACGTTTTACATTGCAACTCTAATACTGTATCAGGAATTGAAGGACAAAAATGGTTAGATTTCTACTGAATGACTCTTCTGAAGACACTCATTCCATTCTGCTCCTGAAAGAATTTGTAAATAAGTAAAAATCTAATTTTATGCATATCCCAACCTTGGCCCTAGGCTTCTCAGTCTTTCTTCCATTGGCAAGGCATAAAGAACTGTCATAGTAATATGGGACACACTAGACAGCTATGATATGGCTTGGCTAATGTCATGCAATCCTAGAAGGTCTTAGCCAAGCCAATCACACCCTGAATGAGCCCTGCTTATGTGACAGATCATCACAGTCTTTAAACAGCCGATTTTCCTAATACTGTCAGCCAACTGATGCTCTGAGGCAAATCAAGAATGAATTAATAGTGTTCCTTTTGCACGTGCCACCCCATCCCCAAGATTAGAAGAGATGGGAGATGTGAGCATAGGAGAATAACCACATAGGCCAACAGCAGAGATAAAAATGATACTGCCTTCATGCGAGGTCAAGATCCATGAGGACAAGAGATTAAAACACAAGCTGCTCTCACTTGCCTATGTGTCAGAGGTACCACAGGGTCTCATGTCTTGGAAAAAAAGACTTCTAGATGCTGTTCAGTTACACTTCTCATACCCAGAGAATAAAAGAAAAGAGCCACTCAGACGAGGCCAAGCAAAAGCTGTCTTCTTCAGTGGGCATGATGGGTTAGAGTTCCTCCCTGGTGGCTCTGTGAAGACCTTATGCATAATGTCCCCACCCAATGGGTGTGTGTATATGTGTGTGTGTGTGTGTGTGTGTGTGTGTGTGTATGCTTGTGATATGCCTGTGTAAGTCTGTATCTGTGTATGCCTGTGTATGTGTGCCCCAAGGGTCGACCTATGTCTGCCTCTGGGATTACAAGCACATGCCACTGCCGTCATCACCACTGTTTTTCTTGTTTTCTTTAAATTAATTAATTAATTTATTTATTCACTTCACATCCCAATAGTAGCCCCCTTCTTCCTCTCCTCCCGGTCTCACCCTCCCTCTTTCTTCCCCCTATCCCTCTTCCTCCACCTCTCAGAAAAGAGAGCCACCCCCTACCACCACCACCAACCCACCCCAGCACATCAAGTCACATCAGGACTGAGATTGTTTACCTTGTTTCTTTAATGTGGGTTCTGGTGCCTGGATTCAGATCCTCATGTTTTCAAGGCAAGCTGTTTAACAACTGGGCCATCACCCCAGCCTTGTATAACTCTCTGAGAAGGATGCTTCTTCAGTGGTCATGATGGTGATGATTCCCACTATTATAATTGCTTTACTGTAGCATTTGAAAGCCTTAGAACTTAAAGCTTCCAAAGGGAACAGCTTGGGGAAGAGGAAAGTTTTGATGATGGATACCACCACTATGTACAAGACAGTAATGCAAGTTTGCCAATTTGTTTGCAGGATTATGGAAAGAAGCTGAATGATGACAGTCTTAAGAAGGACAGATGACCATCATCTTACCTAGGATTCATTATGGGAGTTAGTCTTCAAGATGACTCCAATGACTGGAGCATTCTGATCCCCTGTATCATGTATACTATATCATACTGGACAGGGCTATCTTGTGTGATGATATTGCTCTCCAGGTGAGGTAATAGAAGAAAGACATTGCTCTGTCTTGGAAGAGGGAAAGTAGCTGTCATCTCATGAGGACACTATTTCTGCCCTATGGAGAAGTTTGTGTTCAAAGAAACTGAGAATCTCTGCCATCAGGACCAGCTTCCCAGCTGTGGCTGTAACATCTTGGCAGTGGATCCTCCTAAGTTCAGATAACTGTAACCTCTTGAGGATCCCTAAGCCAGAATATCTCCCAAACTGCTCCCAACTTCCATACCCACAGAAGCCGTGAACAATGAAAACGTGAAGGTTGCTGGCAGCCGTGCATGATCAGGCTGGTCAGTATTCCAGTGTGGGTGAGGAAGAGTTCACAGGCCCTCCTCCCAGCTGGGGAGCTGCTGACAATCGATGGCTGCTCAGAGAAAGAGAAGGTTCCTTTTCTTTAAGGATGGGTTTCTTGAAGGTCCCTGATGGGTTGGCAATGCTAATGGATGTCCCTATACCTATTCGCTAATTGGGCTCAGTGAAATATTTTTACAAAAACTAACAGGAAGTTTAGAAGGGGTTTGGGAGATGAGGAGGGAATTGGAAGGAGAAATGGGAGGAAAATGATTGGAATACATTGTGCGCATGTATGAAATTCTCAAGGGGTAATTTTAAAATATATACGCATCAAAAACATGTGAGTTGTCATTTTAAGCTTCAACATTTTCAGCCATTTTGCTACACAGCAGTAGATAACTAAACCAGCAAAGAGAGAAAGCAAGTCACTTAGGAGCAAAGCACAGGAAACATGTGAAGTATAGATAATGAGTAAGGAGGTAGCTTGTGAGTTGTAGGAAGACCTCAGAAGGCATGCTAGTTATAAATAATAAAGTAGTGATCTGGGAGGCATGCTAATGAAATATGGAGCAAATAGAATGTAAGGTCAAACAAATGTTGTAGAGAAGAAAACTATGATCTCTAAGCTGAAATCTTGTCCCCTCCCCCCCCCCAAATCAGCTACCCATTGTGAGCCTCCATGTGATCTCATTTTGGTCCCTCATGCTCTGTAAAAAGTTGACATAACATCCCTGAATGTCAGGAAAGAAAACTGGCAAGCGAGAGCTGTTCAATCATACTTGTTCTGGCAGTGATGACCCTCCTTTCATAGTTCAACTTCATGCTTTGGCCAGGGGACCTTCTGCCCTTCAGGCCTATTGCATAAGCAGGGAGCAAGGATGCAACAGACACGAGGGAGACAGATAAGCTTGTGAAAAATGGGATTCAAGGAGTTATGGTCTTCCACTTCCTTGACCCCTCCCTTCCTAAGGGAGTTAACCTACCCCTCTCTCCTTGCCCCTGCTGTGTGTTTTAAACAGGTACAGTGAACTGAGCTCCAAATACTTCAATTTGGTCTGTGAGCCATTCTATTCTAAAACCCTAGAAGTAGCTTGCTCAGTGTAGAACTTCCAAACTATCTACCACTGTACATGAGAGGGACCTTAGGAAAGTCACCTCACAGGTCCGAGTATCAGGTTTCCTATTTAAAAAAAAAAAAAATGGGCCTAATGCTGAATGCTCTACAAACGTGTAGAATATACCAGATATTCATGAGAAGGCACAGCCATGTGCCAGTCACATCTTGGCTTCATCATCTATTAAAAGTTGTATACCCACCTTACAGATTTTCTATGAACAAATAATATTTCTGAAAGCATCTACCAGAGGATCTAGTGACCGATGCCAGACAATAGTTCATCTTAAATTTCTATTTCCCATCCTCTACAAACATTGGAGTAGCTGCTTCTGTGCTATCATTTCCAAAATGTAGGCAGTCTCTCTCTATCCCTGCCCTGCAACTCAGGTCACCCCCTATCCACTCCCAACTTCCTATTCCTTTGAAGATTACAGCTTTGTTCCTTTAATGGGGAATTGCTGCTCACCCTGCAGGAAGAAACCAAATTACTTAAATTCACCCTAAGACACAAATGACTAACAATAGAGCTTTGCACTGAGAGGAAAGTTTCCTTGGGAGAGGAAGGAGGGGTTGGAGACAGTTTTCAGAAAAAGGACACTCAAAGGTGAAAGGAGAAAGGCCTCCACAGGAAAAACTGAACATGGGCATTTGGAAGCCCCAGGATCTGTCCAGAACTAACCCAGATAGCCCACTGCCTCAGAAAGACCTGCCAACCAGGAAGCCTTTCTCAGGGAGTCCCTTCCTGAGGAAGCATCTTCTTGCTGAAGATTGAAGCCTTCAGGGGTTCAGAGGTCAACAAGCAAATGTGAAGCTTGTAGCTGAGTACGGTGCTGCAAACCTGTAATCCCAACAGCTTGAATTGCTTCAGCTTCAAAGTCGGGCTAGGAGATAGAGTGTGATTCAAACAACAGGAATGGAGCCTGCAGCCTGTCAAGCAGAGCTGAGATAAATTAGGAGGCTTACCTCTGGGGAATTAGCCCCTTCACCTTTGCTTTGCCTTAAAGGTTCTCCTTGGTCTCAGGACTAGGGAAAGGGCTTGTGGAGTTTTTAACTCAAGCCAATGGTAACTCTGTTCTGTCAGTCTCCAAGTGGAACCCAGAGCCCCCAGAGCAGTCTGGTGACAGAGGGAGATGGCACACCGTAATGGAAACACACCATCTCAAGAGCTGATAAAAGTTTACAGCCCTTGCTTGTTGATACAGAGGCTCGCTATGTAGCTGAGGCTTCCCCAGAATTCACTGTCCTCCTACACAGCCTCTGTGCTGGGCGCTGGAGAAGCCAGTGTGTGTCCAACCATGAGAATCAAAAGTTTTGAAGTTTGATTTCACAATTGAATTCGATTCCATGTTAACTCTGCCCCTGGCCAATTGACACAAGGTCCCTCAGAGTCACGAGGGCACTCTGGGAGCTAGTGGAGGATACCTCCCTAGCCTTCTACTCAGAAGAAAGAGATCTGAGGTTCCCTGGCTGGAGCCATGTCTTAAGAGCATGGTTCATCCCGTGTCATTCTAAATCAATATTTTCTTTGTTGTCTAATATTACATTTGGAATCGTGACTTCATTTTCATATAACTCCTCTTTACCCCAGAATTGTACAAATTCCAAACCTTATAAAACCTGGTTCCACTGCTCAAGGTCCTCAGAGTGTTATTCAGTTAATAATAGATTAAGTGAATGGATACCAAAAATGTGATTGGTTTGCATTGTTGGCGACAAATGATTATGAACCAAATGTTAGATTCCCTCCCTGATAACCCAGCTCACTCAGGTAGGAGTCGGTCTGGAGACAGAGTATAAACCTCACTGGGAGACTTTGCTCTCTAGCCAGGCCCCCACCGCTGGGTAGCCTGGGCCAGAATCCTCAGTGATGTTCTTCAGTGGATAAGCATCCAATTCAGCTTTCCCGGAGGCCCCCGGCCTAGTCTTATTGTTGACACGAAGCAGATTCCCTTTCTCTAAACCACTGTTTATATTTTAGCCAAGTGTCCTAGATAAATCTGGGATCCAACCACCAGACTCTCTGGCTGCTAGAGAAACGACCAAGACCAAAATGAAAATAGCCTAATAAGGAGATCATAAAAAGACTCGGGGTGTCGCTGTGTAAAAAGCTTCTCTGGGGGTGCAATCCCACACAAGTCTACTGTGAGACTCTAGTAGTGAAGGCCAGGATAGTGTTGAATGCAGCTTCAGAGGAAATCAAGGTTGTTTCAAAGAACCATGGCTCAAGCCAGGGCAGCAGGGCTGTGAAATATACATTCAGTTCAGGCCAAATTCAGAGAATTTCCTGCCACCTCTGCTCCACAGCACTAGATTTGATTTCAGTTCTAATCACTCCTTAGTATGACTTCCTTTCCTCCCCCCACCCCCACCTCCGCCTTCATCCATCCTTCTACTGTTCTTTCGTGAAGGAAAATAGAACACAACTTTGTAATGGCTTTGTGGTTCCATAAATTAATATTAGGGTTTGGTTCAGTTCTCAGCACAGTTGTGTGGTAAATTGTGGTTTAGGTCTCATGGTCTGGATGAGGTCCCTGTTTTGAAGTCCTGGAAGCTTGCTCAGCAGTGGCTAGAAATGGCTCAGAAGAAACCTTGTACTTGGAGGAGGCAGCAGCTGAATCCTCTTGGTCCTGTGCTGACTCCTGAATTCTCCAGCCACACTTCGGGCCTGGATGCCACTGTTTCTTTTCTGCCATATTCTTGCATGGTCTGGCCCAAAGTAGCTGTTATTTTTAAATAATAATTAGAAAGAGTGAAAGTAATCTTTGGGGAATGAAGGAAGTGAGAAAGTATCTTTATATTTAGACATTCTGGACTTGATTATAAATTCTGGAGTGTGGCCGCTCTGTAGGGAATAGCTTCTCTAGGCAACCTCTGCCTATATGACTAACCAACTACTGCCATCTAGTGGACTTGGAGGCCTTTGCCGCTCTAACGCCAACGGAGAAGTGTGTATCCATGTTAAGAGAAGCCATACTTAATTGAGCCAGCAGAATTTAGGATGGCCCACTAGTAGGGATTAAGGATCAGACACTCTTGGATATTCCCCTGTGCAATGTCTATTGCCTTGACATCGATTAAATAGGAAAAAAGTACAGAACATCAGTGCTTCCATCTTCAATGGAAGTTTATTTGGCGACTGAACCAAAATCACCATTTACAAGATTCTTACCTACACAACCCAGGTTTCCCCCTGAGGCTACTGCAGGGGGTTATTCTGGACCTTGGGCATGACCACAGTGATTGGAAGAAGCCCCCAGCAGGGAGGAAGGAATCAGAGTGTTTGTAGCCGGTTCTGAATGAACTGTATCATTCAATCCAAGAAGCCCCAGGTCTCAGCCTCCAGGCCCTGGATACATACAAAGAGTCTCTCACAGGGGGCGAGGTGAAGTGGCAGAATTCAGGATCACCTACAGTAGCTGTTCTGAAGGCAGATACATAAATGTTCAGAGAAAGAGCATTATCAAAGGACTTTCCAGGGAGCTTAAGAAAGAAGCCAAATAAACAACACTAGAGGTAGGTAAATGAGCCTGTGTTAGCCTTTAAGATAGATAAGACACTTGGAGGGACCCCACATGTTTAAATATACAACCACAGAGGCCGTACCTACTCAAATATTCCAATGAGGTGTTCAGTTTCAGTTGCTGTGGCTTCGTTTGCTCCGGGACTGCAGCTCCCCGCCCAGCAAGGCTGTGATATGGAGCTGGCCACACCTCCACCCACCCCCTCTCCCCAGGCCTCAGTTCTCTCATCTGGAAAATGAAGGGTTAGTTTAATTATCCTCTGAACCCTTCCAGGTGAAGCTGTACACTGTACCATTTTGCTCAAGTGTTGGCAAAAACGTTCCAGGTCTGACGGACTGAACTCGTGAGAAGCACTTCATACAGAAAGTGAGACAATTTCACTTGACTCTGAACTTGGATAGCACAGGGTGAGTTGTGTTATCATGATTATTATGGGGTAGACCTTAGGGAAAGGCGGTGTACTGAGTCTCTTCCTGTCTTTGGGTCACTGTGTGACCTTAGCAGTCATTTATTCACTTACATTGGCTTTGACGGCTTAAAAAAAGTCAACAGTTGTTTTAATCTCTTCTTAAAAAGCAGGGGATGTATGAAAGGTAAAAGTGTTTCCTTGAAAAATTCAATATGGTTGCACATGTTGGTAGCACATACCTGTAATCCAAGCACTTAAGAAGCTAAGGCAAGATTATGATAGTTTGATGCCAGTCTGAGACACTGCAAACTATCTTAAAAAAAAAAAAAAAAAGCTGGGCTGGGTAGATATTTCAATGGGCAGCAGTGTTTTTTGGTACAAGCATGAGGATCTGAGTTCAAATCCCTAGCATCCATGAAAAAAAGCCAGGCAGGTACATGTACATGTAACCTTAGCCTTTGGAGTGGGCAGGAAGAAACAGGCAAATCCAGAATTTGCTGGTCAGTCAGCCTTGTCAAAAATGGAAAGCTTCTGGTTCAGTGAGAGATGCTGTCTCAAGGGAATTAGACAAACAGCAGTAGGAAAAAAAACTCACATACTCACATTCATGCACCACCTACATAAATAGAACTCACACACTACACATACATACAGTGTATGTAACACACACTACACAGACACACACACACAACCACACACCACACACGTAAGTTCAGAATGAGTTTAAAGTGCTTCTTTGTGTGTAGCTTAGGACAAACCTATTTAATCTCATACATTTCTTCCAAATGACACCCACCAAGCCAACAACCAAACAAATCCAAGTCTGAAAGACCACAGACTGTTTCCTGGGTGGTAAAGAACAGGAAAGCATGGCCCCTTTTCAGTCTGTTTCTCTCTATCCTTGGAGGTTGAGTGGCTGCAGCTGAGCCACTCAGGGAGTGGGAGAGATGACGTAGCCAGAAAGCCCCAGGAACACAGCTTCTCATCGGACAGGGATGAGAGGAGTGGGCTTTAGTTCCTAACTCACCTTGTCTTTCCCTTTCACTGTCAACCTTTCTGTGAAAGAGCCACGGACATACACTGCAAGACATGGTTCATAATTGTCAATAACATTTGTGTCGTTCTGATGCTTTAACTCTATTATATTAATTGCTTTCCTCTCTACACTTTATTTTAAGGTGAACATTAATTGATTCCCAACTGTAATCACAATTATGGTGAGTTACCCTGATTAATGGAAGATGTGATTAATAGATAGGAGGTCCAACTGCTTCTTCTAACTCAGGAAGAGATGATATATGTTACAGCTCCATGGTAGACTGCATTTCCCCAGAAGCCTAGTGCTAATGCACAGCTGTCAATCACCAAATCCTTTTGTTGTTTCTGCCCAGTTGGCAGAAGAAAATCCTACCTAGCCTGGCCTGTTTCTCCCTGCCCACTGACATTCAGTCTTGGGTATGGAACTCATCTGTTCTAGACCTCCAGGGTTCCAGAAAGAAAACAGAGTTGCTAGCCTGTTACCTACAGTTCTGAATTCTGAAGCCTAAGTCCTGAAGTAGCTAAGATGGGAAAGGTGATGGATACACACCACCTGTTTCAGGCCAGACCCAGGAAAAACATCAAGGGCAGAGGAAAAAAGGCAATTGTCCATTTGTGCACCCAGGTGCTTAAGAGCATCATAAGTAACACACAATGTTTGAAAGGGGGAAATGGACTTTTATTGTCTTCTGCCCTGGGTCTTTACTGTCCCAGATCATGAGGAATCTGTTGGCTCACTGTGTTTCTGGACTCCAATCTACTTCTGCTTTGCTTTACCTTTAGCTTGCCAAACCCGCCGTTGCATCTGTGCTATGTCCTGCTCTGTGAGTGTCTGGCTGGGAGATGGGGTCATTCAATAAACGTACCAACTGGTATAAGACCAGATGCTGAGGAATGGACTCTCCCAGGGGACCTTGTGACAGGAATCTTGCCTTCTCCTCTTTGTGACTCCTTTCACTTCAGTCAACATCCTTCCCAGACTTGTCTCCAGACAGACACTCCTATGCCTCTTTATAAAACAGTCACAACTGAGCTATCAGTTATTCACCTATGCGCCCGTGGCCTTGTCTGTATAAGACAAGCTTCAGAGTGGCTAGAAAGGAAATGAGAAGACTCACCTTGGAACTATGCTGCCTGGCACAGGGAAGCTATTCAGTCTTTACTTATTTGGGGTGACTGACGGGCCCCTGTGAGGGTGTCCATGGGAAGTTCAGGTTTATAGCCCATCACACTGTCGTTGCTGGATCTCAAGCTCATACTTACATTTGTTTTCCTAGGGACAGGAAGCACTTGCCTCTGCCGTGTGTCTATTAAAAGCCTACTCGCCTTCTAGGACTTTGCTTAAATGTAAGATCATTCCAACCTGGGTGCCCTCTGTTCGGGAAGAATGAGAGTGTTTCTACCACAGGCTAGGAAAGAAAGTACTGGGACCCTGCAGTTCTCAATGAAGTTTGCACCTGCCCAGATATAACCAGCAGCGGAAGGGTGTGGGCCCAGTCTACACCCTGGTCCTGCTCCCTGGCCCAGAGCTAAGCCCACTCTAAGAAGGAGTCCTTCTGCTTCCACAAAGGCTCAGGCCCAGAAGGCATTGCTTCATGCAGACATGCAGACTTGCTCAGTGTAGTCTGCTCTCATACTGTGAACACTATTCTAGTGGTGCGACCCCCTGGCCATGACCTCAGCTTCTTCACTTTTAAAAAGTCCTCCATCACCCACAGCAGCATGTGCATTTGTTGTTGGTGTTGTTTTGTAGATTTTACTGAACGCAGCTTCACCAGTGCAGTGCAGATGTCTCACTTGTGGTCCTCCCTTGAGGACTACAAACAGGTCTGTCTTAATTAGGGTTTCTATTGCTATGATGAAACAGCATGACCAAAAAGCAAGTTGGGGAGGAAAGGGTTTATTTGGCTTACACTTCCATATTGTTGTTCAACATCAACACAGGAACTCGAGCAGGGCAGGAACCTGGAGGCAGGAGCTGATGCAGAGGCCATGGAAGGGTGCTGCTTACTGGCTTGCTCCACATGGTTTTCTCAGCCTGCTTTCTTACAGAACCCAGGACCACCAGCCCAGGGATGGACCCACCCACAATGGGCTGCCCCCCTCCTCCCATTGATCACTAATTGAGAAAATAAAATGCCTTACATCTGTAAAAATAAAATAAAATGCCTCCCCTGTCTGTTTGAGATTCAGACTCAGGCTCCTTCACTTACTGGTCATGGAACCTTAGGTAAATCACTTCTTTTTTCCAAGCTTTAGTTCCTTGTCCACAAATATGGCCAATAACTATACTGATCTCAGAGAATTATTGTCCAGATTGAACAAGTTGAAGTATGTGTTTGATAGGGATGTTAGGTCTTATGGACAGAGTACTGTTATGTATTATTATTATTATTATTATTATTATTATTATTATTATTATTATATTGGTTGATCTGATACTAAACAAGACTGTACTCCTCCAGCATAGTAAGCAGTTGCCATCATGTATGAAGTAGCCCTGTGTTAACCCCACCTTTCAAGCACAATAACTAATAACAGTATTTAAATGCCTTCTGGTGGAAAAGCATACCAGAAATGTACTTATACGTGAGACATGGAAACTGCTTTGTCCCCATCAAGAACTCACACTTTTCTCACACATGTCAGTTTAATTCCAGCATTGTATGTTCTAAGGATCTGTGGTTGCTGAGTCTCCCATCAGCCTCAGGGCCTTGCTGTTCTTAATTGGTTCACTTCCAAAATAGCTCAGCCCTTCCAGGCAGCAGAAGCTGCAGGCTAGTTCCTGATGGACAGAAAAGAGATATGTGTGGGCATGGGTATATGTAAATATTTAACTGCCTCAGAAGAGCTGAAGCTCAGTGCTACAGATGCGTGCTCAAAGATGACATTACAAATGGAGCCATAAGCAAGAGTCTAAGCTCAGAAGCTGCCACAGACATTGCAAACACGTGTTCAGGTCAACAGACTCTGTTCAGCAACAGGACAATGGCTATCAGAAGTTGCGCTCTGTCTTGCTCCAGTGGAACTACATAACAATATATTACTCTTGTCATCACTGTGACCATATACCTGACAGAAACAATTTAAAGGGGGAAAGTTTTATTTTGACTTGTGGTTTCTAAGAGTTTAGTCTGTAGCCTCTTGGGAAAGCCATTTTGATGGCCAGAGCACATGATAAGGGGAAGGGAATTCTTTAAGAGGAAACAGATAAAAATGGGTAATACAGGAAGTAACCAGAAAAGGAATAGCCCTCAAGGTCCACCTTTTGGTAACCTGCACCCTCCCTTAGACCCCACCTCCTGCCTTTCACCATCTTTGGATAATGTCCCATAGTATATAGTATCCATCAAGGTCTTGATCCAGTCATTAGTTCAGAGCCCTCATGATCTAATCCTCTTTGAAAAAGCCATCAGACATGCCAATCAGGTTGACAATCAAAATTAGCCATCACACACACACACACACACACACACACACACACACAATGCTCATAGGCCCTGAGATTTCTTTCTCACACACCTGGCATCAGCTGGGGTCAGGTGGTTTTGGAATCAACTGGCCATCATATTCTACATGTTTCCTATCTCTGTGAACCCAGGGGCTGTTCCAGGAATATCTTCCTCATGGCTGTGGCAGAGGGGAAAGCCAAAGTCTACTCTTGCCTCTCTCTGCTTTTCCATAGTCACTAATATCCCACTGACCCAAGTGGGAAGATGGGCAAGCCTCGAGTTAAAGGGCAAGAAGGTATATTCCATCTTCTACAAAACAAAATAACCCAGCCCTGGGGAGCAGAGGAATATGCCACCAAAATTGAGAGGATGCAGCAGGGGGTACTGGGCCAGTCTATTGCTTGTTCTAAATTTCGGGTCAGGGCAAAACAGAGCCATCCCTGAGCCCTACAAATACAAAGGTGACTTAGAAGTGTAAGCTGTTGTTTATACTTTCTCTGGAGCAAGCCTGACAAAGAAGCCAGAAAGAGCAGCTGTTTTGATTCACTCCTGGATTTCCAGCTGCATATTTATAATAATATTCAGGGTACACCTTCAGACCCTTAAAAAAAAGTAGGTGTCCCTCCTTTACTAAAATCATCCGCCTTATCCTTTCCAATATTTCATTATCTTAGATGTACTTTGCTTTTCAGATCTTGCTTATTTTTTTAATTATGTGGATGTGTGTGTCTGCGTGAGTTTATGTGCACCATGTGTGTGCAGATACCCAAAGAGACTACAAGACAGCTTTGGATCCCCTGAAACTGTTGACACTGGCTGTTTCGAGCCATCTGGTGTGGGTTGTGAAAGCAGAAGTAGACCAGGGTCCTCTGCAAGAGAGGTAAGCATTCTCAACTGCTGAGGTCTCTCCAGCTCTTTCTTTGCTGTTTTTAATCAAGAATGTTGGGGCCTGAGGTTCCTGAGAGTACAAGTGAAATGTTAGACAAAGGGTCCACAGTTTTATTAGATTATCAGAAAATCCAACAAAAGAAACAGAGGGATGTTATTCTGACCTTCTACCAAAAGAGCAAAAAGTTTCAGAAATAAAAATCTCGAATCTCAGAAGTCCAGAATAGTTTACTGAAGAGAGTTTCCTACTAAAGTGGTGGTCCCATTGGTAAAAGCCACCTTCTCTTCAAAGTCTCTAAGCAACATTATCTTATTTTCTCCTTGAAAGTTTGTAGATGATAGCAAGAAATTGACAATGACTCCTACAGTACCCTTGTCATCACATTAAAAACATAGGCAACAGAATAGAGCCAGATCAAATCCTAGTCATTTTGAGTGTTGTTTAGAAAAAATTTTGACTAGCTCACTAAAGGCCTCCCTCTGGCCATGTACTCTGGGACTCTGTCATTGGTCATATCTATCAATAGTTTTATAAATTGTTAAAAACACAAAAAACAGTACATTGAGCTCCATAGAGATGAACATTGGGGCCAGCATAGCCAGACACGCACTGGGTGACTCTATGTCTCATGTATGAAAATCAATTAAACATGCGCAAAGGAGATCCTAAGAAGCAGAGAGGCAGAATGTCTTCATATGCATCTTTATGAAAATCTGCTGGGAGGGGCACAAGAAGCCCCAGAATGCTTCTGTCAGCTTCTCAGAGTTCTCCAAGAACTGCTCAGAAAGGTAAACAACTATGTCTGCTAAATCAAAGAGGAAGTTTGAAGGCATGGCAAAGGCTGACAAGGCTCATTATGCAAGAGAAATGAAAACCTACATCTTCCCAAAAGGGGAGACCAAAAAGAAGTTCAAGGGCCCCAGTGTACCCAAGAGGCCTCTTTGGCCTTCTTGTTCTGTTCTGAGTCCCACCCAAAAATCAAAGAAGACCACCTGGCTTATCCATTGGTGATGTTGCAAAGAAACTAGGCAAGATATGGAACAACACTGCTTGGACAACACGGAGCCCTATGAACAGAAGGCTGCCAAGCTGAAGGAGAAATGCGAAAAGGATACTGCTGCCTACAGTCCTAAAGGAAAACCCAGCGCCATGAAAGGGGAATGGTCAAGGCTGAAAAAAGCAAGAAAAAGAAGGAAGGGGAAGGTGATAAAGAGAATGAAGAGGATGAGGAGGAGGAAGAGGAAGAAGAAGAGGAACAGGATGATGATGATGAATATGTTGGTTCTAACACAGTTCTTTTTCTTGTTTATAAAGCATTTAAAACCCCTGTATACTCCTTTTAATGAAAAAACTTGAAATGTAAGGCTGTGTAAAATTTGCTTTTAAACTGTATAGTGTCTTGCTTTGTATAGTTAACACACTACCGAATGTGTCTTTAGATCGCCCTGTTTCAATGGCCACTAACCTTGTCTGATATAGTCTGGGGTTGTAAATGGCATGGAAATTTAAAGCTGGTTGTTGGTGCACAATACATTAATCATATATGTAGAAAGTAGGCTTTTTTCTTTTTTTTTGTTTTTTTGTTTGTTTGTTTGTTTTACATCTTCAGTTGTCTGTGATGAAGCTTATATGAAGCTAATTGTTTTTCTGTTAACTGAATACCACTCTGTAATTGCAAAAAAATTAAAAAGTGGCTGTTTCCTTTACATTCTGAATGCTTCTAAGTAAATACAATTTTTATTTAATTTTTTTTAAATAATGAACAAACAAACAAAACTCAGAAAGCAGGCTAATCAAGTTTAGCTGCTAGCATTTGCTGTGGGTCAGGGTCAGGGTCAAGGACAACAGTGCAAAGCCCATGCTTAGTAATAGGTTTTAAGTAATGATTGAGATTTAACACAGTCACAAAACCCCAAATTCAGATCCTGGAGAATACCTTGGGGTTCAGAGGGGAAGAAAATCAGAAGTATTACAGTAGCTGCTGAGTAGCTGAGATACATGTTCATGAGCAATGGTTTCCAGGCCAGAAAAGTCAGTGTCCCACAAGACACAAAGTTGTTTCATTCAACTACTGTGTCATCCCAGCGGTGACCAGGAATGGCTCAATTTTCTTCTCAGTGAGGAAGCCATGCACTCCATGGCTGGTATTACTCCATTTTCTCTCCCAAAATTCCACCTTTAGGCATAAAAGGCATACCTTTGGATTTAACATTCCACAGATACTAGCTTGGTGTTTATCCCAGGCCGGGCACTCTAGAGGCCACCTTGCCTCACAGTGGAGGTCTATGGGAACCAAGAGAGACAACAGTAAGTGGAGAGGGCACGCAGCACACACTGCAATGTGATGTTGCTACAACAGTGGGCTTATGTTAAACACAGCTTACCACAAGCAAGCCCTATGGTCATGGGTTACAAATGGCGGCTTGGTGCATTAGAAAGACTCACTCCTGAGGTCACTTTATCACAGGGACATCCACCAGCATGGACACAATAGGTGTGTAATTTACTTACTGGATGGAGGAGAGACTGCCTAACAGTCTGAGATCAGGTCTCAGCTCTGCCATCCCAGTACAATGAATGAGCTTTAATATCTTGTAAAGCAGAGAGGGAGACCTCCATTTCACATGGTGGTTTTTAATTTAATGAAAGGGAAGGAGCTGATGGACTTGGTGCTCCATGAAGGTACCAGGATCCAGCAATGGACATAGTGTTCCATCGAGGTACCAGGACCCAGTAAGTATGAATTTTAGTATCTATTTTCTTCTGAACCGTGTACAAGCAAAATCATGTTTGGATAGTTCTAGAAATCACATTTTAAGAATAATGTTCATATGTCTTTTCAAAAACAAAATGAAAAAGGAGCAATATGAAAAGAGACTAGGAAGCTGAAATGGCTAAGGAGCAAAAAAAAAAAAAAAAAAAGATGAAAACAATGAGTTTTCCTTAGTCTTCTTTAGGGCCCTAGCAGAATCAACAGAAGCCCCCCAAAGCATGTGGAATTTAAGCTGTTCCATTTTAGCTCTGGTCTGGAAAAAACATTCTGACCTCTAGAACTGCCAAGAATGAACAACTGCACTGTCAATCTTTGCCGCTGGCGCTTCTGACTCCATCTGAAGGCATGACTGCGGGGAGGTGTACCGTCACGTTCATTCATGAGAATGTCTATTGTGTGCCTACTCAGTGCTCTCGTTTTGCTCCAGAAAACATTGGATTAAAAGGGAAGAAAGACAGTGCCTGTGGGTCTAGGACACTTACAAAAGCAAGTGGTTCTGAGAATTATGCTGCCAAGCACTCTGGGAACTTGGAGGAGTATGTAAGAGGGATTGTTCATCTGGGTGGGAAGTGGGCTTATGACCCTTACAGTTTCTTGACTCTTACTGTTTTATGACTATATATTTGCTCATCTAATCCAAAGACTTCCTGGAATTAACAATTAGTAGATCTGGGCCCCTAACACTTTAATGGTAAAACTCCTCAAAAGCAATTATAAAAGCACTTTATATCAGTAAAATGCATTTTTCCTGATCTGATGGAAGAGAATGCTCATTTTTCTTATGTTTAGGCTAACATCTAACCCATACACAAGATCATGTTTTGGAAGAGAAATATGCAAAGAAGCAAAAATGGCAGCTAGGACTCACCTATGCCTCTCAGCCATTGGCAGCAGAGATAAGCAGAGCCAGAGCCTCCTGTCTTATTTGCTGCTATCACCAACAGATTAGAGCTCTTTCTCCATTGTTGGATTTTGTCCTGGAAAGTCGCCCCGCCACAACAACTCTCCCTTGTATCCCCTCTCCACCTTCCATCTCTTCTCTTTCCTCCCTCTGTCTCCTACCCTCTCCCCCCCCCATGTACTATTGCAAGCTCAGTATCTGACAGATGAATGACCTGCCTGATACCCCAAGTTTCCCTCAGAAATGTAGAACTCAACATCCTTTACATTTAGAATTTCAAACACAGTCACTGCTGTGTCAAAAAAAAAAAAAAAATTAACCGTTTGAGCAGTGGACCTTGCCGCCAGCCCAAGAGAATGATAAGTACAGAGAAGGAAGGAAGGATGTTCTTTGTCGGCTCAGCTTAAGTCAAGATGCATGAATGGCTTCGGGTGGAGATGCTATTTTTCCTTAAAAAAAGAAAAATAGGAAAATTCAGATGTCTGTACATGTCTACAGGGAAGGGGCCTGCTCTGGAGAACAGTGTTTGTGTGCTCTGCCTCATTTGTTTGGCTTTCATTTGAAGCTGAAGTGGCAAGCAGGAGATGTGTCCCGAAGCCTGAGCTCCTGCAAATGCTGAGCTGTTTGGGATGCCAGAAACTCTACTGTCATTTTTCATCCACCTGAGTGAATCGAGATGACTGCCTGATCAGGCTGCTGAGAGACAGCATAGGTGCCTGATTCCATCTTGTCCCCTCAGACCAGCCTACTGCCCCTTCAGGAGCAAGATGTGTGTAGTAGAGGAAAGACAGCACAGAGCCTCACTCAGGGTCTGAAGCCCTCCTGGGGGACCCAGAGAGGCTCCCAGGCTGGTTTGAAAGTCTCAGTACTGTCCCTCTGGTGATCGCTTCCAGCAACACCAGAGAAAACATAAGATGATATATAGGCTTTCAACCATGAAATACCATGCTTAGAATGGAATTCCTCAAAAGAGACTTTGTATTTTGGAATCACGGCAATGTCACTAAATGACCTATACTTACCTATACAGCTCTCTCTCACTCACTCCCTCACTCCCTCTCTCCCTCTCTCCCCCTCCCCCCTCTCTCTCTCACACACACACACTCATGTGCACTAGCACATCCAAATCCCTTTCTCTTGTTTTATTTTTCTCTATGGCACTTGATATTCTGGAGTCACAACTCACAGCAGCCCTGGCTGGCAACTTAAGGCCTGCAGGAGATCAGGCCAGTCTACATTCCAGGGCAGATGGGGAGAAGCACACAAGGCCCCATCTCTAGCTGAGGACTTATTGGCAGTCAGTGGCTACTAGGGGAAGAAGAATCATTTTTCTCCTGGAAGGTAGCTTCTGGCCCTGTGAATGCTCCTGTACCAATGAATATACAGACAATACTAATTTGACTACGAAGAATTAAAAAAAAAAAAAAAAAAAGATGTGAAGTTGGGAGGGAAATGTGTTGGGAGAACAAAAGGGAAAAGAGGAGGAGGATGGATGGATATGAGCAAACTATATTGCCTAGATCTGTGAAATTCTCGAAGGATATAAAAAAATTTGGAGTCACTTATTTACAGATCACCTGTCTCTCTCCCCTGAAGACACCCGGGCCGCTAAAGGAGGCTTTGTTCTTCATTGCTGCAGTCTACAAAATGGAATGAGCACAGAGTGAGTTCTCATTAAACAACTGTATCCTCACTTGTGGCCTGAAGTCCTCTTATTGGAGATTTATTAACTGAGTTTTCAAAGACTTCAAAGTTATTAAAATGCAGACACTCCTAGAATAGCACTTTAAGCCTTAATAATAATTCTTAGCTAGTAAATTTTGAGAGCAGGAGGCTCTGCCATTGCGTTAGGAAGCACAGATACAGTCTAGAACTGTGTTTGGGATGAAAACATTCAGAGGAGGAGGGCCTGAAGCTAGAGTTAGGAACAGGAAGAAGACAGTGAGTCAGGCCTGAAACCATCCTCCTTTTCATTTTGTCCCATTTGGTCATCCTGCCTAGGAGTCAAGATCAGTTCTCCTGCTTCCTGAGTCAAATCCTAAGGCAGGTCTGATGGAAAGAACCTTCCATCTCCTCTCTGCATTACCTATGGAGCCTTTAACACCCGTGATTAACTAGAGGTGCTTCTCTATCATTCATGTCACCTGCCCCTGCCCAGTCAGCTTTTTTACATGAAATCTATGTCATAACAGCCTCTCCTTTCCTGGCGTTTTATGCATGCGAATAGGTATGACTAGTCCTGGTCAGAGGTGTGCGGAAGTGACAATCGTCCCATGACTGTTGCTTCTGTGCATGAACAATTCACTGTGGATGTGAGACCTTCTAGAGATCTTTTTCTCTGCCCACTGTGACTACCAGCATCTGAGATTAGCCTGAACAAGTGTGAGAGTTTGACGAGGGAGGTAGTTGCAGGTGATTGACTGGTTTGCAATTTAAAGCCAGATAGGCTTTCAGGGAAATCATCTGCTGCCTCTATAAATTAGATAGCCCTCAGGGAACAGTGAGCCCAGGATCAAGCCTTCAATTGCCAGATCACCAACACAGAAAAAAAAAAAAAAAAAGGAAGAAACAGTGTGTGATAGTGACATCTGTGGATGAAAACAAATGAGAAAAATAATTTCATCTTCATAAGGGACAGAGGCTTCTGCCCAAGATAAAAGACAAAAACAAAACTTAAAGAAAACCAATGCCTCCCTGGAGCCCAAGAAGTAGAAAAGAAAGGCTTATTGGGGAAGAACAATGCTTGGGTTAAGTCCAGAGAGTGGAATCCTTAGAAATGTGTCAAGAGAAGAGAATATTTGGGGTTGGTTGATTGATGGCTTCAGACTGAACAATGGGGAAGATTAGCTAGGTTGGAGTGAGAAAGCAGCACACGGAGGTCGGTGAGAAGGTAAAAGACAGCGAAAGAGAAGGTGGCAAAGACAAAGAAAACAGGCAGGAGCCATGCTGCACAGAGTGGGCTGGGATACATACTCATTAATTCAGGAAGCCCGACTGAGCTAGCATTAGTGGTCAACGCTCTTGACTTGGCACTATGTTGCCATGAAGTTCTTGCACTTTTCAATAGGACTTCTGCCCACACAATTACAGAAAGGATGGCTTGACATCTGAATGACTTATTACCAATAGAATTACCAAAGCTCGGGGGACTTCAGAGATTTAAGACTCTCCTATGTAAATAAAAAGCCTAGAATATTTAAAGAAACTACCTTAGACTTTTCTCCACGTAAACAAAAGAGGATGAGCTAAATCTTTGGTGCATCCCAGCAGAGTCATTGTGACCCACATACTTCTACCGGGTCCTGATTTTAAATCTGTCACTGCACCAACAAACAAAATGAGCACTCTCGTCAAGATAAGAGAGACTGAGGACACCGCCATAAAAGGGAGTTGACTGAGATCACTTCTAAGATATCTAGATTCCAAGCCCTGACGGTCCACACCAGGAAAGAAAGGGCCAGGGCACAGCATCTTCCTCTTAACTTCAGAACACTCATCGCCCAACTTTCTCAGTCCTGCTATGGAGAAACCTTGAAATTTGGACTCTTCCCACACTCAGAACCTTCCTCCCAAAGGTTCTTTCTGTTTGTGTTGTGTCACTCATGCTGTGGTGAATCTCCATTGTCAACTTGACTATGTTTAGAATAACCTAGAAGGCATAACTGTGTCTGTGAGGATGTTTTGAGAAAGGTTTGACTGAGGAGGGAAGACCCATCCTAAGGTGCTATCATCCCTTATGCTGGAGTCTTGGACACATTTAAGAAAATGAAATTAAAGGGAGCTGAGCACTGACTCTGCTTCTTCCTGCTTCCTGACTGTGGTTGCAATGTGACCAGCCACTCCACATCCCTGCCACCATGCCTTTCCCGCCATAAGAGCAGTGGCATGCATGCAGAAAGGGGAGGGGGGGTGGGATCGGGAGGGGAGGAGGGAGGGGCTTATGGGGGGATACAAAATGAATAAAGTGTAATTAATAAAAAATAAAAATAAAAAAATAATAAAAATTAAAAAAAGAGCCAGTGTTCTCTCAAATGCTGAGCGAAAACACTGCCTTCTTCCCTTAAGTTCTTCATCCCACATACTTGTTAAGAGCAACAACAACAAAATGAATACAACCCCCTTGCTAATGTTTATCTTGACTGTTAGCTGCCTTTCCTACCTCCTCCTATAGTTCTGACTTCATACTTAGACTATAGGGATGCTTTTTTAATGTGTAACTCATTCATTTGTTGACTATGGAATACTTTTCACATATTAGGCACTATGCTTAATTCTGACAGCCCCTGATTTCCATCCTATATCCTCATCTTCAGTTAACCTAGACTGATGAAAGATCCAAAAATTTGAACAGAACAAGAGTGGGTGCTAGGTGTGTCACAGAATGGGAGAAACACTGGATTGTGAGGACTTTAAAAGCTACACCTTCAATCCCAGGACTCTGCATGCAAAAGCAGGCAGACCTAGGCCAGACTAGTCCACATATCAAGTCCCAGGCCAGCCAGAGCTCTATAGTGAGAACTTGAATGATGGTGATGGTAGAGGTGGTTTGGGGGATGGTAGTGGTGATAATGATAATAGTTAATAATTTTTTTTAAAAAATTTTTGGGATAGTCTCTTCCTCTGAGCTAAAAATGAGAATAATAATAATAATCTACACCCAACATTGATGTGAAGATCACATGAATGTCTGTGGAATTATAACTGTAATGGGAGACAAGGATTGCCTTTCTAATTACCTACAGGTTTAAAAAATGCGCGTCCCCAACTTCATTCCTAAAGGCCTAGCTGTCAGAGTAGAAATGTTCCCCTTTGTCAGGACACGGAGAACCATATAGGCTGGTGTCTGAAGGCTCTATAAAAACAGTCCTTCCTAGGGGTCCTCTTAGTCACAGGCTTTCCCACTCCCCCCTTCAAATTTTAGTCATTCTGTAGGCATCCACAGGGTAGGGAGTCCACAACTCCCTGGGGTGCTCACGCCTGCTTACTCAAGGCTTCTAACTTCCAGAGGAGGCTTTGTGCAGAAGGCCCTGTCCCAGCAAGCCGAGCCGAGTGGCTGTTCAGATAATGGCCTGCACAGCTGCGCCATGGCAGATCTCCCCCCAATTAGAGTGGCATTAGGGAAGTTATTGGAAAGGACATTCTCCCACCATTGAGTAGTAAATGCTTTGCTAATTTGCCTGATGATCCATTTATGATGGTTGCTCACTGATCCCCTTCTACAGCCTACCTTTAATGGCCTGTCTGTTAGGACAGGCCGGTCTTCTCCAATGAACCAACTTTATTTTATTACGGCTTATTATTGTATTTCGTTCAGGGAGTGCCTGCAAATGAGAAAGTGGCCCACAAAACTGTGTCATCCTGGGCGTAATGATTGCCAAAGCACTTAGAAAGAAAGAAAAACAAATAATAATCTTTGCTAATTGAAACAGTAAAATATGCACAGTTCAGAATTAGTCCATTTAGAATTTTAAAAGGGGAGAAAGAACCTTACACACACACACACACACACATGCACGCGCACACACTAGCATGCTTCTGAACCTTGGGTAATAAATATGCAGGACTCTTTCATTCAGTCAATTATTTCCAACAAGCCACTGTCTGTTTGGTGAGTGTGTGTGTGTGTGTGTGTGTGTGTGTGTGTGTGTGTGTGTGTGTGTAGCACCACACACTGATTATTTTTCAAATTTGGGGGCAAGACTGTTCTTTAATTAAATCCATTTCCCTTGAGGGGGATTAACTTCTCTCATGTGAATCTCTTCTGTGTTCTTTGAGGAATGAGATGTGAACGAAGGGTTTGGTTTTGTTTGCATTTGATTCTACAGTTGTTCCACTGTCCTTTTTTTTTTTTTTTTTAATTCCTCCTTATTTTCTCCCTCAGGTTCTCCCAGCGTCTGGCCATAGACATAAAATACAAACAAATCAAAGATTCTCACAACAGCTTTGCTCAACACCGAGCAAATTGCAGGGAAGAGTTGCCATCCAGAAGAGAAGCCAACTGGTGAGTAAGCAAATCATCATGTAATTGATTTTTTTTCCTCTCTTGTAAAGATAAACTGCTTCTGGATTCTGTTGGCTCTGCTTCCTCCTCTGAATCAGAAAAAAAGGAAAAAAAAATGCTAGGATGATGAAAGTGGATGAAGCTGAATTTTTCTGGCTGACTCAGAAGACACCTATTTAAGAGGCCAGAAATCCTAGGTAGTTGAGTTACATGCAAAACCAACACCTTTATTGGTCAATCTTAAAATATTAGCCGCTTTTGTTGCTGCTGCGACTGAGTATCTGGCCAAGCAACTTAAGGGAAGACATATTTTAGCTCATGGTCCATCATGGCAGAAGGGCATGTCCTCAGGTGTTTCCATGGCAGCATGTGGCTAGACCTTTGTACCTCACATCTCCACAGAAAATAGGGAGAAGACCAGAAGCAATACAGAGCTACAAAGGTCCACCTCCTGGACACCCACTTCCTCCAGCCAGTCCCTACCTCCAAAGGGTCTGCAGCATCCCACAACGGTACCAGCAACTGGGAAGCAAGAATGCAAGTACCTGAGCCTGCTGGAGACATTTAATTTCCAAACCACGAAACTTCAGTTCAAATTTTACATTTCCAGTAAGGGAATGCAAGGAAGAATAGCTCCAGGGAAGCTAATCTCTCCTGCTGATGATTGCTAACAGCTCTGAACAAATGTTAAGAATGGGAAGTGCAGTTCCTCTGCCACCGTCCTGTCCTCCCACATCATTGTACGGTCAACAACAACAACAAAATAATCTTCATAAGTGAAGCTGAGGGTCAAGGAGATGGCTCAGCTGGAGAAGCACTTGCCTCGCCAAGCATGAGGATCTAAGTTTAGTCCCTGAAACCTACAATAAACTAAAAAGCTGGGCATGGTGGTACACACTGTTAATCCCAGCTCTAAGATGGCAGAAGTGGCAAATTCCTGGGGCTTTCTGCATAGATCACTTGGCACATTTGGAGACTTGTAGGCCAATGAGAAATCCTGCCTCAAAACCGAGGTGGAAGACACCTGAGTTTGTTCCCTGATCCACACACACACAACACCTGCATGTGCACCTGCACATACATGAACACATATGGACATGCAAACATACATGATGAAAAATCAACAAACAAATAAATAAGAGGCATAGACAAATCAGATCAAAGGAAAATGGTGGATCCGTAACCAGAAGGATTGCTCTAAAGGGGTTGTCAAAGGAAGAACAGAAGGATTTCTCTTGTGCCACTCAGAATGTGACTTCAAATTGCTATGCATTTATATTACATATGGCTGGATATTTATAATGTTTCTGACATGAGGAATTACTAAAATTATATACGTTGAGTCCCTGTTACACATCTTCCATCAACTTCATATACGACTCTTTCTACCTCCGTGGAGGTGATCCCCACTTACTATAGCATAGAAAGCCATACGACTTTCCACAGGCATGTTTGAATTTCACAAAACTGAAGGTCAGAGTGAGAATCCAAGCTCTTGAGCTCTGCCCTTGCTGACTGATGTGAGGAGGCTCTCACTAATGAGCAGGCATCCTCTACAGGAAGGTGTAACGCTGACTCACTCTGTGTGTGAAGGTTCACTGCTGGGAATCTGGCAGAACAGAGGCAGAGACTGTGTATACACTTACAAAACAGTGTTACCAACATGCTAGAGAGGACACAGACCTTGATATCTATCAGCAGTTGTCGAAATTCCTCAGTGAATATCATTCCGGAATCACAAATGCAGAGATGTTCATCTCAACAACAATATATCGAGAATTAAACATACTCAGAGCCCAGAGCTGAGACTAGAGAATCTGGAACTCCAATCAACAGAACTTCCATCTATAGGTGGCATGCTGTGACCAGCGCAGCAATTGGTCAGCAGATCATTTTGGTCCTGTGTAGCCATTGCTCCCCTCATTCTCACTGAAGGCCTTGACACTCAGAGACTAGGTTCCCACAAACTCCAGACAATCCAGAAATCAGCTTAGCTATTCCTCAGTCTGGGAAGGCCGTCTCCTTTGCTGAGGCCAACACCTCATACACACAGAGGTCTGAGAGTTGTTGGTTTTTTGTTTTTTGTTTTTTCTGGTTTTGTTTGCAGTGTCACTTACCATTTATGCGGCCTGTCATATGAGCCATTATAATATTTGCTTAAGTATTTAAATCAAGCCCTTTACTTAAAGCCAGTGGTGGCTGAGCTTTAATTAAAGTATATTTGCATACATTAATATCACCCAGCTTCCCTACATTTTCACTGTATTTTTGCACTCAAAACATGACATTTCAATAACAATAGTTGTCAGTGCCTCAGCTCTTATTTATGCCACAATTATGGGTCCTGCTAATTACAGCCTGGCTGGCTTCTCCAGCCTTATGACAAGGGCCTGTTTGCAACCATTGCTTCCAGCCCTCCTGTGTGTAGGTTTCAGCCTTTAAAGAGCACCTTTCCCATGCCACAGCGATGTCAAGATGCCAAACTTCCTTCACCACCTCTACAGTGCTCTGGACTTTGGAATTCAAGAGGAGCAAATAAGGTTGTTTTTGTTGTTCTGGATTTTTTTGGTTTTGGTTTTTTGGGGTTTTTTTTGTTTTTTTGTTTTTTTTGGTTGGTTGGTTTTTGTTTTTGTTTGTTTGTTGTTGTATCAAAGAGCAGTATCTGTCAGCTTCCTGCCCAGCACCTACAATTAAAGAGAAGACCAGTGTGAACTCTGATCCAACCTGGAATCTTCTAGAAGGTTAAGTAGTCAAGGAAAAGAAAATGTTTTTCAGATAAAAATGCCAGGCTCCCTCTGCCTCCAGCCCTACAAGGTTTCCATCTCTTGTTGGCTGAGGGTGTTAATTGGGAGCACCTGGCAGCTAGTTACCTAGTGTCACCGTAGAGGGGTTGCCCACCGTCTGAGTCCGGCCTCTAATTCTGGATACAGGAAAGGTAGGCTACACAGAAAATTCCCTCTACAAGCTAGGTTAGAGCACTCACCAGCCATACTTATTTTGCTCTCCCTGTCCAACTTGAGGGAAAAGACCACCACAATTTGTTTATTATTTTGTTGCCTACCACATATGGGCTCGTGATAGCATTTCTGGAAAAAACAATTATATATAATACATAAAAAAAGAAAAGCATGATTCCAGACCTCCAGGGTCTGAACTGAAGTCAGCCATTGGCTGAGGTTTTGATTGTGGGAAAGGGCAGTACCAAAGGCAGTGCCATAACCTGAAGAAGACTACCTGTCCATCCCCCTCAGTGGACCAGCCCTGCACCCAGCCCGTAACATAGGGACTCCAGGGTGCATGTGACTCTACTCTGTCCCAGCAGCCTGCCCATCAGACCCTGAACTTGCCCTCTCCATGACTCCTGGGCAGTGTTCTGAGATCAGAAAAACAAGTGGCTTATGGTGTCCCAAAACTGCAGAGACAGCCAAGAAGAGGAGGCTTTTCCAAGTACACTCTGTGGCCACTGAGGTTTTCTGGACCACATAGTGAATCCAAGAGGCCTGAAAAAGCCTGCTGCCTTCCAAACCCGGAGGCCAGAACAATAAACAGCATGTTCAGCAGGCAGAGAGCTTGCCTGATTGGGGTTTCTTGAGTTCCTATCCAAATAGTCTTCCACAAGCCCCAGTCCACAGATAATCTGTTTGTCTATTGTAAGCCCTGGAGCCCTCAGCAACCTCTGGGAGCCATGCAGAGATTTCTGGATAACAAGGTGACAGTAAATGTCTCTACAGCCCTGACAGGAACAATGAAAGACACTGAAAGCCAGAAACTTTTTATAAACAAATTGGAATAAACCCTGAGGGGGTGGTATGTGTATTTTTGAGCTCATAACCCTAGACAGCGAGCTAAACAGTCATCTCAGTTTAGCAGCCAATATTAAGCCATGACTGTATACTGCCTCCTCTGCAAGCCTTTCTATCTCCCCACACATTTCAAGTGAAAAAAATATGATGAACACAGATGACATGCCAAACATTATGCTGGATTCTGAAGACAAAGGTGAATTAGACTCAGATTTTGCTGTATGAAACTTTGCCATCTACCAGGAGAACCAAATAGTTAGTTCATTTTCTGGAGTGGTAATGAATGATGCTTGTGGTGGTTTGAATAAAATGCTCCCCACACGTCAATAGGGAGTGACAGTATTAGGAGGTGTGGTCCTGTTGGAGTAGGTGTGGCTTTACTAGAGAAAGTAAATCACTGGCTTTGAGGTCTCAGAAGCTCAAAGTCAAACTCATTAGCTACAGGTCACTTCCTGCTGCCGGTGGATCCAGATGTAGAACTCTCAGCTATCTCTCCAGCACCATATTTGCCTGTGTGCCACCAAGCTTCCTGCCATGACGACAGTGGCCTAAATGTTGAACCTGTAAGCCAGCCCCAATTAAATGTTTTTCTTTATAAGAGTTTTAGTGGTCATGGTGTCCCTTCACAGCAATAAAACCCTAACTAATATAGTGTTAAAGGAAGATTGGATATCTATCAGGCATCTAGGGAAGCCTTCCTAGCGGAGGAAACATCCGAACTGAGTCCAGGAACAAATAGGTCCAGGTGAAGAGAGCTTGGAAGTGTGTCTCAGGCTGCACAACGACGTGTAAGGCCTTATTGTGTATGAAAGAAGCTGGTGGCTCAATATGACCCAATGTATTGTGTAAGGTAAGATAAACAAATATAAAGCTGGTGGCTAGGAAGAAGTGGTGCAGAATATTTGATCCCATTATGAACCCCAAGACTGTGAACTGTAAAAACCTGTTTCTAATTGTGGTATGGCTCAGTCTTTGATCCTAGAACTTTCTGTTTACTGTAAACAAGTACTTGTGGTGTGGCTCAGCCCTAGCACATAGCTTTAATCCAAGAGTTTTCTGTAAACAGGATTAAAAAGTTAACTCTAGGTCAAGAGGCAGAACTCCTGACAGGGAGTAAACAGAAAGGAGGGACTTTGAGTTGAAGAGTATTTAAAACAGTGTGGAGAAGGAGAAAAAGCCTTTTTCCTTTTTGCATGTGAGCTTAGTAGAAAGGGCTTTTTCCTTCTGGAACTTGAGCTGAATCGCTGAATCGCAAGGTCAGCTGGATTCTTTCTTTGCCTCTCTGAGATAGTAGGCTTTTACCCCAGCATTTGGTTCCTGAGTCTTCATTGGTAAAATTGAATGATTGGGATTTTTTTCTATATAACAACAAAGAAACCATGCCAGAGATGGTCATATAGGGCCTTTTGTACTAAGGCGACGAATTTACAGATGTTCCTGTAGAAAGTGTGTTCTTTAACAGGTTTGGGCAGGGAAGTTACAGGAGAAGATGGATGTTACAAAAACATCTGAATTGCAATGTGGAAGAGGAGTGACTGAATAACATGCGTGGAGGAAGAAGAGCAGTTGGGAGTTGTCATTAGAGTCCAGGGGAAAATGGAACTATAAAGGGTAGAAGAGATATTAGAAGGCAGTCATGGCAGACTTGGCTATGAGACTGGAAGCAAGAAAGAAGCACAGAAACAACATAGGGAGGGATTGCCGCCCTGTGGGGGAAAGGCAGTGCCACTGATTAAGATGGTGAAATGTCATGACTGTGTCAGCAGCTTGCTCTGTGCCAGACATTGCTGCAAATGCACGGCAGGAAGCAACTTAAGGGAGGAAGGACTTATTTCAACTCATGGTTTGAAGGGATACAGTCCATCAGGCCAAGGAAAATGTGGCAGCAGGCAACTCTGTGGCAGAGGAAGCAAGCTTGCATCTGGATGGAATAGGAAGTAAAGAAAAGGCTAGAGGAAGGGCAAGGCTATAAATCACAAGACCCACTTCCTCCCACTCTGCAATACCCCCTGAAAAGTTTTAGTTCCCAAAACAGCTCCACAATTTAGATACCAAATATTCAAAATGTGAGCCTGTAAAGGACATCACACATTCACATCATAATAGCACATGTGCTAGTTCATTTAATATTTACAGCAAGCCTTACAGACATTCCTTTGCTTTGGAAAATGAGAAGCATAAGACACAAAACTGTCAAACAGTTACTGAATGATCCTGAGTCTTTGAATCTCAAAATTTCCCCACATGAGGATGGAGACAGTTGGGGTCCACATCTGCTCACCCTCACATTATAATCCGGTTGCTGTGGCAGACAGGGTGCACTCTGGAAGCCTGCTGAAGGTGGTAGGAATGTGCCCTAGAGGCAGCAGAAATCTCCCTGGAATGCAAGCAAGTAGCAGGGCATGGGAGTGAGCCTTTGAGGGCAGTTGGTAAGAAGCACAGTATCTTTGGGATGTGTAACCCTCTGCATGGCCACTTCCACCCATCTAAGCAACAGGAAACAGGGACTGTGAGCAACAGCACATACAAATGTCCCTAGTGATTAGCTGGTAGATGCCCAAAACTTCTGCAAAGTATCACCATTGAACTTCTGGAGACTGAGCTCTTGGTGAAGATTGTTGTGCTAGCTGACACAAATGGCTGAAGGGCGTGGGGGTAGGTGAGGTGGGGTTAGAGGAGCTTGTCAGCTTTCTTCCTTTAAAAACATTTATAAGGGGAGTATTATTCAATGTAAGCCCCTGGGGTGTTCTCTAAATACAAGGCTGTGGCCCACTTGTGGAGGCTCTGGTCTGATGGGGGACAGCTGGTGTCTTGTCCAAGACTCCACATTCCACACAGCCATCGGCACATTCTTTCCACCAAGCCTCACTCTGAACACATTCCTGTAGATATCACTTGAGATCCTGGCTCCAGGACCAAATGCCCATCATTATTTCCAGAGCAGAAAATTCAGGGAAACATCGCAGTCCAAGGCCAAGGAAACAACTTCACGGACTCTTTCCTGATGGTTGGTTCAGCAGCAGTAGAGAGACCACAGTGCCCTGAAATGCTAATTACAGGCTTACAGCTAATTAAGGTTTAGAGGGATTAAAACAGGGTGCTTCAGGAGCAGATCTGCCAATTAAGATAGAATGTACAGATTAAAACTGAGAACCTGTGTTCAAAACCATTCAATATTGTCTTCCAAAGATATAAAATTATCCAAGGTGAGCTGACTGGAGGTAGAAAAGTCAGGTGCATCTTTGATAGAAAAGTGGCTTAAAGGTTCAAGGTCAATCACCTTGCCATTAGGTAAACAAGCCATGCAGAGCTGCCCATTTTCAAAGTCCCACATTTCCCAGACAGTCTCCCAAAAAGACCCAGGGAAGGCTTAGCTGAGAATAACCCAACAGATCCATCAGAACGTGCTACAGCAAACTTCTTACTTTCCTCTAAGCTGGAGGTTCAGGTTGTTCATGTAAAGAGTGATGGTGAGGTTGAAGCCAGTGCTATCAGACATCCAACTGTGTTGTTCCCACCTACATTGTCCCTGCGTGCCAGGTGAGTAAAAGGGAGGCACCCGCAGTCTGAGCAGGGAGGGAAGAGCAGGTGAAGAGGAGAGTGCTGAAGAACAGGAAAGGAACCCTTCAAGTGGCAGATGGCTAAGAAACTGGGCAGCCTGGAACAAAGGGCTATGCTCTCTGGTCCCTACACCCCTGTTCTTCCTCACTTCCTCCTAGAGATTACAGTGACACAGCACACAAAACCAGCTGGCCCCTGGCCCCTCACCTCTAGCAAGAACGGCTCCGGTAGACCTTCTTAATGCCCCAATCTGGTAGTCCATCAACTTATTCCGAACTATTCTGCTTACATGGGAGAAGATGCTCTCTGGGAATAAACTACAAATGGAGGAAGAGATGGCTCTGAGCTTACTTACACTTACCTACGCCATAGGTGCTGATGAGTTTTAACCCCTTATATGTTCACTCCCAGGACAGTTTTGTTCACTACATATTTATTGTTCATACCCTAGCTCCTGTGTTCTCTTTCACACTCACATTCCACCATTGAGCTTTGGAGTCAAGCATCCTGAATCTAAAACCATGGAGCTAGCTTATCTAATAGCAACATGTGGCTTTCAGCCTGTTGGCCTTTCTAAGCTTCCTATTTAAAAAAAGGAAGAGCGGGAGGGACATGGGGAAGCTAGCTGCAAGTCACCCATATCCAGGTTCCTTCACACAGGCTCAAACTTTTCTTGGAACAGAAATGTATAGAGCCAAATTTCTTAGCCCTCTTGCAGATCGATATGACCATAAGAACCATTTCTGGCTAGTGAGACAGAATTAAAAAATACTGAATACAACTCCTAGAGAGGCTGCTTCAGAAGCTACTTTGGCTGGAAATTGAATCTTATTTTCTCTTTCCTTGCAGTTCATAACTTCAGTGTCCTGAATAGATCTTTGTGTCTACTTTGGACTACAAGAGGAACAGGAGAATAAAAGCCAAAAATCACAGAATGATAGAGTTACAGGGGTCCTAATGAGCCTGAAGGTACCGGACACCAGCCCTGGGCTGCCTCACTCTGAGCTTCTTGCCTGTGAGAGAACAAAGTTTTATGTATTTAGGCGCTACTTGGAGCATTGCATTCCAAAGAGTCAAAACTTTATTGGGCTAAGAGGATCACATCTCACCAAATCTTTGACAGGGTGAGGTCAAAGGATATATGTAACAGTTCAGTACAGCCTGGTTTACGGACTCAAGGTACCTATGGCAGTCTGAGTGGCTTCCCCAGTTCACCGGAGAAGAGAACGAGGGCTGATGGTTGGATCTGTCCCTTTTTAGGAACTTACACCCTAGTCACTTTGGGTTCAGTTTGTATGCAGAAGCACCTCACCCCCTAACATTAGCAGTCCCCTAGCTGACTTCCACCACACAGTCCCCAACATCATTTAGGATCCAACATCCCTACACACACACACCCTCTGTCTTTCTATGAAGTAAGTGCCACCTGCAAACCATCTCCCAGCCTTCTCCTGGAACACACACATTCCCTTCTTAAAGCTTCCTTCTGAGGTTCAGGCCGGCATTCACCTGCCTCTTCGGGAACAATCATTGTAGTGTGAGATTCTTAATAGAGGCTATTTAATAGAGTCTCTCACACCTAAAGACTGTATCTCCTGTGGGGAATCCACTGGCCCATGCTTCTGGGTGCTATCTTGTTCAAGTTCATGTTCCTACCCTCTTGTCTCTTCAGATGATTTTAATTTTTTTCTCTTCTCTATAACCATCCATATTCAAAATGTGTCTATACGGTGCACACCTTGATTTTCACTATTTTTGTAAGAAGTGGTGCCTAACATCCTACCTCTTCGTCATAGTACATGCCCAGATTTGTTTGCCAACCTCTGGAGTCTAAACCCTTTGTGTATTGGTCCTAGATTCTAGGCAGATTCACTGTCTTCTGCCTGTCACTAGAGAGTTCTTCATTGCCCTCCTATTGTTCTTCTCTCTGTTGCACAGGGTTTAAAGTATATCCATGAACTCTTCTCCCTTAGAAAGTGGAGACAGCTGGGTACGTGGCACATACAGGTGGCACACACCTGTAATCCCAGCACTTGGGAGGCAGAGGCAGGTGGATCTCTGTGAGTTGGAGGCCAGCCTTGTCTACAAAGTGAGTCCAGGACAGCCAAGGCTACACAGAGAAAAGAAAAAAAAAGTGGAGACTATTCTCTTCACTTTGGAGTTTATATCTTGTGATTTCTTGGGGTCTTCTTCTTCTTCCTCCTCCTCATCCACTTCATCCTCTTCTTCCTTCTTCTTCTCCTTCCCCTCCCTGCCTCAACTTTTGTTATAGAAGCCAGCTACCATGTCTGAAAACACTCAAGCAGCCTCTTGGGAAGGCTCATGTCATAAGAACTTGCGATGTCTTCCAATAAACAACAAGGATCTGAGATCTGCCAACAGGGCATGAATCATTTCTTTGAGACTGAAGTAAACCTAAGAAATGGGTTTTCCAATGCTGAGTCCTAGTTTAATTTTGTTTTTGCGTTTCTATCTCTAAAGTAGCTCCTCCACAGGCCTGGGGTATTAGTTCAGTCAGTAAAGTGAATGCCTTGCAGACATACGGAACTGAGTTCGACACTCCACCGCCCACCAAGCCCATGTAAAACTTAGGTGCTTGGTGGCACATACTCCCAGTGGTGAGGAATCAGAGATGGAGTTTATGTCCAGGTAGTCTCTACTGATCAGTTGGCTCCTGGCCAGTGAAAGACCCCGTCTCAAGAAATAGTTGCACACTCCCAAGAATCATACAAATTTTTCTCTGCCCACACCTACAAACAAGCACACACACGCACACACACACACACACACACACACACACACTCACACAATGGGAGGGAAGAGAAAAGAAAAGAGAGAGAAAGAGATGTTTCAACTCTGCCAAGATCCCAGCTAAGAGAACTCCCAGCTGGTACGTTGAAGGAAGCTCCATGAAAGACCCTGAACTAGAGCCATTTGTCAAGAAGCCTTTAGATTCCTGACTCTCATCAACTATGCAAATTAATAAAATGTTTATATTTGAAGCAACTGAGGTTTGGGTCATACCACAAACAACACATAAACTCTGTGAAGATCCGCCTCCCCTTGTCATCTTTCAAGGCATTTCACACAAGGTTCTTCCCATTATAGGCATGTGTCAAGCAGCTGTTAGACAATTGTTTAGACTGGGAAGAACTGACCAAGCTTGAGAAAGCCTAGGAAAAGCTAAAATGTGGTGCTTTGAGGGGCCAAAGAGAATATAAAATGATGAACCAAGAATACAGGATGATGGGAAGGATATTATTTTCCTATGGTTGCTACAGAAATTATGACAAACTTGGTGACATAAAACAACTCTTACACCCCTGGAAGCTAGAAGCTGAACATTGGAGTCACTGGCCAGAAGTCAAGATGCCAGCAGAACCAGGTTGCCAGAGAAGAATCCATGTTCTTGCATTTCAGGCTCCCAGAGGTATCTTTCTTATATCTGTGGCTAATACTTGCTTCCCCCATCTTCACTGCCAGCAGCTCAGCCTATTTGAACCTCTGCTACTGTCTACATGACCTTCTCTGTTCTCCTAAAGACCCTTGAGATTCCATATGCTCCATCAGATAATCCAGGGTAACTGTCCTCTTCATTTGGAGATGCATAACTTGATCACAACTGCAAAATCCTTCTTTGCCATATAAGGTAACATTCACAGGTCCCAGGGATTGTAGGCATATCTGGGGGATTTCTGTTCACCCTACTATAAGTAGAAAAACCCCACTTCTAGAATCAAACAGGTTTTAATTCAAATGTTCTAATCATCAGCTGTTTGACATTAGCAGTAACATTAAACTAAGCCAGCCTTTCCTTATCTCCATAATAAAACAAAAAAGTTTATTAAACAAATAATGCAAAAAAAAAAAAAAGAAAAAGAAAAAAAAGAAAGCACTTGGCATTTACTGGGTTTTCCTCTTTCTTCCTTTCATTGAGTATCTAAGAAAATAACAGAACTGATCCATGAAGGAAGGTATGCAAGTTTTCTATGGCGCTCATCATGTATTTCTATGACTTTTTATCTAATTTGACAATCATCCCCATTTTACCAAAGGGAGAAAACAGAGACACAGTTGAGTGAAATGATTTCTCCCCAAATCACTCTGCTAGCTGAGTGTCAGAATTGAGTTTTCTGGTGCAAATTCCTAAGCCTTCCCCTTTATGCCACGTGGCTTCTAAGAGGATTTACACAGACCAGTCAAGTTACCAAATTCTGTATGATGAGATAAGATGGCAGTGTACTGTGCTGTTTGAATTGGTGTCAGGATACTGCACAAAAGCCTCTGGGAAACTGGAAAGAAACATTTTTCTGAGGAGACAGTGTTCTTCAGAGCAGACCTACGTGGTCTTTCAGGAGGAAGGAAGAGGGTAAGACTCCCCTTTAGCTTAATTCATTAGTTACTGGTGTTGTTGCCATGCAAAAGCAACTTAATGGGTGAAGGGTTTATTTTTGGCTTACAGTAAAAGGAAGTACAGTCCATGGAAGCAGGAGTAGGAGGCAACTAGTCGCATTGTGTCTAGTTGTGAAGCAGAAAGAAATGAACACTTGTGCTGAGTTTACTTTTTCTTTTTTTAATTCAGTCAAGGGTCTCAGCCCAGGGAATGGCGATTCCAAATCCTGTCACATTCACAGTGAGGGTTAAGCCTCACACTTGCTTACTCTCACAGAGGTGCAGACAATGTTGAGAGATACCTCTGACCTTTGGGACTAGGCAGTCTTCAGGGATGAGGTATGGCTTTGGCCTGTGTGATGAAGCCCTATCACAAGAACTGGAGGCCAGCCAAGGACAATTCTGGATGTGACTAGCATGGGATTGCCCAGTGACTGGCCTGGAATTTTCGGCTTGGTCATCCAACAGTATAGAGCCAGACTCAGAAGATGAATAAGTTGGTCCACTAGGATCCAAGGGTCACACTAGGCTGATAGGGAGGGGAGAAATCTATTATCACCAAGAATATGAATTATAGCGTCAATAACAGAAACTTCAGTTTTGGCCCTTCCAATGTGCAAAGCACCAAAAGGTTTTTTCCCTTAAAATAATATTCGTTGAACAGCAACAAAGCATGGGTCCTAGAAAATGGCCACCATTTATTAAGGTTGAATGAATGCTAATGGCTCCAATGGGAACCTTGAGAACAAGCTGTGGTCATGTTACCACCTCAGCTTCTCCATGAACTGTCTTCTCACTGCAGGATGGAAGATCTAGGTTCAGAGAGACTCAGGAGCTTATCCAAGGTCCACAGCTACCAGGTTACACGTCAGAACTCAAATTCAGGCGGGCAAGACACTTGGCAAAGAATTTTAAATACAAATGTCTGGCACCCAATGGACACCTGGAAGGCAGTGTCACTAGAAGCACCTTTCCTATGCTAGAGCCACTCCTTTGCAGGCGTGCCCTGGACCACCTCATCGTGCTGTAGGTGAAGCGGCTGCTGGCTCCAAGCCTCTCTCTCTATTAAAAACTACTCATGGGAGAAATAAGCAGCTCCCTCCAAGGGTCACACAGGATAAGCCACTCAGAAGGATGAATATACTGTAAGAAGGCATGCAGAGGCAGTGCTTTCTAGCTACAGAGAGGGAGTGAGCATTCTGAGATGTGTTGAACTCAAAACCCCAGCGTGACATCTTACCTGCTGTCATTGAAGGATTATGAGCTGGGGGGGAGGGGTCCCATGGAGCTAAGTACTTTTCCTCCTTCAATCTAATACAGCAGAGGGCAATTATTGAGTACTTCTCTCCTTGCAGTGTCCAAATACCTAACCAAAACAAAATCATTGTTTCAGGGCTGAGGAAGTGAGGCAGGTAGTCACATGACAATCGTAGTCAGGAAGCAGAGAGAGAGAGAGAAAGATACAGAGACAGACAGAGAGAGAGAGAGAGAGAGAGAGAGAGAGAGAGAGAAGAGCTAGATCAGTCCAGGACCCCAGCTCAAGGGGTGGTGCCTCCATTTGGGGGTTGGTCTTCTTTCCTTAGTTAAGTATTTAAAAAGGGGGGGGACACATCCAAAAGTGTGCTTCACTAATGTCCCTTAATCCAGGAAGCTGACAGTGAAGGTTGACAACTGCTACTACCTACCAGATGTTGTGTTTTCCTTCCTCCTCTTCCCCTCCCTCGCTCCCTTTCTCTTCCCCTTCCCCACCTTCCTTCTCCTTCCCCACTTTCTCTCTTTCCTCACCCCCACCCTCCACAGCCACCTTTGCAGATTCCTTGGGAATCCTGAGGACCTACTGACTAAACAGGTGCACACAAATACACCAGAGCCTCCTTCCAGACAGCAAGAGACACAGATGGTGTAGAGACCAGGCCAACAACTGAAAAGCTGTCCTGACAAATGTCCACCTCAGCAGCCAGAAGGATGAAGCAACCCTTATCCCATTCTCAAGCTGGGCAGCCAGGTGGCAAGCCTTTGGATACAGAAAAAGTATACATCCTACTTGGTCAGCACATGAGGAGAACCCTGTGAACACCCAAAAGAACATCAGACTGGAAAGACATTACCATCATCATAACCATCATCATATCAGACTTGTCTCTCCAGCTGTAGTGTCAATGCCACCTGAAGTATTCCAGATGTCCGGACAGCTGAGAGCCCAGTGTCCTTTCTGAGGAGTAGCAGAGGGAGGGGCTTCACTTCCCATTCTTGCAGCCAGCCGACAGACTTAGTCATGGAATAAGATTCTGAGAGCCTTCTGTGGCCTCTTGGGACAATTTTTCCCCTTGGGGCTAACTTCTATTTCAAAGGGCTGGCTAGATGAGAGTTACATCCGTCCCAAGCCAGCCCCAGCCATTCCTAGCTAAAAGAACACAGCAAACCCTCTCTATAGACGTGCCAGTCCTGATTCCCCTCTGAAAGAGGAATTAAAGTGTCTCCTCAGCCAAGCATACTGGTGGGTGCTTTCATGGTATCTTAGTACCTGACCATAAAGCATATCTGAAAAGAAATGTCTTGACTAAACGTGAAAAGCCAAGACAGCCCTCAAAGTTTTGTTAATAGTTAGGAGCTGAGGTCTCTGTGACACCTGATTTCATTTCCCATTGAGGTCTGGATGTTCTGCAGCTGGCAGACAAACTCAGTCATCCTGCTAATGGCTCCACGTGGGAGTAAGGTTCCAAGAGCATCCTGTGACCTCTTGGGACAATTTTTCCCCTTCTGACTAATTTCTAATTCAATTTAAGGCAATAGCTCCCTCTTGGCTGCTCTCCCATTAAGTTTAATTTACAAAAAGATATTCAAAATATTGAATAGAGAGGATATTCATGGCTTGAGGGAAAACAGCACCAGCCGTGGAATGGCCTGTGTTTCATGAGACCCTCTAGAGGACAATGGGGACATGTCCTGCCACCTGGACCTCAGAGTCTGAGGCCCCAGGTGCAGCACTCTGTGTGGGTGAGGTGACTGTGCACACAAAGGCACTGAGGGAGGACAGCAGACATCGCTTATCCCACGACTGAGACACCAGCTTTAAAGTATAGATACTCCAAAGCTCTCCTCCTGCTGGGCTTCTCTGAAGGAAGTGGAGCTCCTTAGGCTCTGCTTCATGTCTCCTCTGACCTTGCTGCAGAGAACCCCGCCCACTTCCTGAAGGATGAGCTCCTGGTGCCTGTCAGGGCTCTCCTCCAGTACAGTGCTGAAATTAAAGGTCACTTCAGAGAGAGTCTGTGGGTTGGAAGGGGTGGGCTTAAATGGATGGAGCATATCAAATCTAGGCCCCTACCCATTGGCTGCAAGGCCTTGGTGACCACGGGCAAATTACTCTCTCTCTCTCTCTCTCCCCCCATTCCTTTTTTCCATTCTTTTCTTCCTCTCTCTCTCTCTTTTTTTTTTCTTGTAGCATTTTATGTGTTTGGTAGTGGGGATTGTCTAGAGCCTTGCACATGCTGAGCAATCACTCTCAGGATGAGCTCTATCCTCAGCCTCTTTTTATTTTAAGAGAGAATCTTAGTAAGTCGCCCAGGCTGACTGTAAACTTATTCTGTATCATAGATTGACTTTGAACTCGTGAGCCCCTGCTTTGGCCTCTTAAGTTGAGTAGTTGAGGTTACAGGCTCATCAGTGCCTAATTTCCTTGTACCTCCGGTTTCATCTTCTGTAAAATGAAGATGACAGGCACCACAAGGTTATTTGGTTCCTTCATGGGAATAAGTAGAACCTATGCCTGGATGGAGAACTTCAGGAGAAGGATTTGTCACATAGTTATTCATTAGGAGTCCTTTCCCCTTTCCCATTTTATTGATGTAGAAACTAGGGAACTGGGAACGAGGTGGAAACCAGCCTCAAAGCCTTTGCAACATATCTGGCAGTACCTGATGCTTTCTCTGAGCATGTCATTTGAGGGCTGTGGCACACAGGAACAGAACCAGAATGGAGTCCTAACCTGAGACAAAAAAAAAAAAAACATGGACAGGTGCTAAATATCTCCTGGGGTCTTGCTGGGCTCAGAGCCCTTTGGGGCCAATGAAGAGCCCCACAGGCCCTCACTCACATAGGATCTTATTATGCAAACTTCCAACCGTCTTCTCCCGTCGTCACAATCAGACTAGTCTTACGCATGAAGAAGGCATGTCCTTTAACTCTCTCATTTTACACATGAGGATGCCAAGGATGCAGCGCTTATGTTGTTTGCCCGAAGTCACAAAGCTGATCGGGCATACCGTGAGTGGTTCAAACCCATTCCTTTTGGCCCCCAGTGCTCTGCATGCCTTGTCAGTGAGCACCACTCGGTCAAGGCAGCACCTTAGGCTGAGGAGGAGATGAGAGGCCATCTTAGGTTGACTGTAGCCTCTGGGTTGGGGTTGACCTCATTAATTTATCGCTATCTTGACCCTTTCAGTTAGCTGCTGGACAGAGTCTGCCCCAGGGGAGACAGACAGCAGGGCTTAATGGGAATGGGAAACCTGGTGACAACATGAACCATCTAAATTATAGTCTCAATTTGCAAAAGTCTGATGGGTCTGCAATAATTCCAACCCAGGTCATGTGTCTGTGTCTCCTCCGTCATTGATCTCATTCAGAGTCTCTTTATTTGTCATACTCTGTTCCCTATAAGTAGCTTCCCATCCCTCTTGCTCCCTTACAGCCTCCCTTACAGTTCCATTCTTGGTGCTCTATACTGAAGATACTGTGGCAGTGGCTGTAGCTGAAGGCCACTCACAAAGCCAGACACAGGCATGGAGAGGAAAAAAGGACAGGAGGATGGGGACATCGCTCAGTGGGCAGAGTGCTTGCCTAGCATACATGGAGTCCTGGGTTCAAATCTCAATACCACACAAATGGGGCATGGTGGCACACCTTAATCCCAACACTTGGAATGTGGAGGTGGAGGCAGGAAAGTCAGAAACTCAAGGTTATCCTCAGCTACATAGGGAATCTAAGGCCAGCCTGAGCTATATAAAATTTTGCCACAAGGATGAAGGTGGGAGATTCCATCAGCCAAAAATGTGATATAAGAACTGTGATATAGGTATAACTAATGCTGGTGAAATAATGCTGGCCATTCTGGGGGTGGCAACTAAAACAGGTCCTAGAACTTCTGGCCCAAGCCAGGGATAACTGACACAGTCCATTACACTAAACATTCTTTTAAAAAAAAATCTTAGGAGATTGTCCAGTCTCCTAGACTCCTGCAGTAGGAGCCTTTGACTATGAGAAGGTTTTGGAAGGTGGCAGGGTTGGGTAGAAAACTGTGGCAGGATCTGATGGAGGGACATGTCAGTTTTTATATTGCCTTCTGACACTAGACTGACAGTGTTGGAAGGAATCTGATATCACCTGACCTCGTCTCCTACCTAATTTAAAATATTGCTCCATAATTACCCTAGCAAATAGCCATTTGGCTAGATTAGAGTTCTTTCATGCCTAGAGATCAAGGGACATTATGGGGTAATCCGTGCTACCCTTTCGGTGGATCTAATTGTTTAAATAGCTTTCCTTCTATTAAGGTTTTTTAAATATCTATCTTCCTGGGGATTTCATCATTTTTATTATCATCCAAGTGTATCCAAGCTGCAGCCTCAGTCAAAAGCAACCCAAGATAGCCATGAATGTGGCCCAACTGACAAAATCAAATCGAATGTCAAAGGGTTGGACAAATTGAGGAGAGCAAACTGGTGCTAAGGACGTATGTATTATTAATTTTATTTCAGTGTACTTTGCTTTTTCCTCCCTCCTCCTCCTTCTTTCCTTCCTCTTCCCAAAAGGTCTTCCTTAATCTACCCTACAGCATAGGGAAAGGAGAGCACACAGCACACCCAGCTAGCTTCAGGAGACCTGAACACTAGCTCCAACCATACTATGCATCTAGGCCCCTTACGCAAAACTCTTGGTGTGACTCTACATAAATTGCTAGATAATGAATATCTACACGTCTTGGCTCTAGGATGTATGGTATAGAATAAGGAGGGCTTTAAGTATAACTATTATTCGTATCTTGTTTGGACATTCATTATAAGCTAGGCATTCTGCTAATCACACTGCATGTGTTTTCTTTCCATGTCTCACCTTAAGGGAGGATATCAGTTGTGATCTCTACTTTATAAGTGAAGAAACTGAAACCCAGAGGAAAGAAACAACTTGATCAAGACGCTGTAACCTGTCATTGATAATTATAAATTTTGAGCTCAATTTTGTCTTGGTCCCCAAACATATTCTCAAGTGTTTATGCAAAAATCCAGTCCTCTTTTCAAGGGTCCTAAAGTCTAGTTGAATTGGGGGAAAAAAATGAAAGGACCTCTTTCCCTTACACACACACACACACACACACACACATACACACACACACACCAACTAGGATAATGAAGAAAAACAGTAAAGAAGACACAGTGGTGTGCAGTGTAGGTGGCAATTGTCTGGGCTAGAACAGCCTGGGCCAAATAAATGAAGACGGGCATCCTAAGGGCTTCTTGGAGAATAGAGAGACTGAGGCAGAAAAGGAGATACACTTAGTGAACAATGACTAAGGACCTACAGTGTGGAAGGCAAAATGCCTAGAGAATGCTGAGACACAGTGTAAAGGACCTTTAATGCTGGGTCATGGGATGTGAACTTGATCCTGTGGTCACTGTGGAGAAATAGCTTTCCCGCTAGAGAGACCACTGAGGCCAAGAAGCATTATGGTGCATGGGGCAGAATGCTCCTCCCACCTGGAAGGACGGAACTTCTCCACAGGAACCACTTGCACTAAGTGCTCCTGCTGTTTCATGTGTGAGTTCCAATGAAAGGAATCAGAGTATAAAGAGATTTGTTAAGACCTCCTATCTTCTGGTCAGTAGGTGGTTTGGAGAAAGAATGATAGGCAAAGGGACAGTGGCGGGAGTGAGTTGGGCCGAAGGGGCAAGAGTGTGACACAACTGAAGCTCTGAGCCCGGGCCAGGCTGGGAATGACCACAATCATGAAGGCTCCTAGATACCGCTGCTGAGGTTACTACGTTATAGCCTGGGGACCAAAAGCTTCTGGGCTGGTGTGTAAGGGGACATCTGTGTAAGGCACCATAATCTACTCCTCCCTGAACACTGGGCTTTGGGCAGGTATTCTCGAAGAACTGCAACACTCTTCTAGGAGTTAAGGCCAGATAATCAAAGCTTCCAACTAGCCTGTGAAATGGCCAGGCTGATGGAGGCAGGGCCTGAATTTTCATGGCTCCAAATCCCCTTCAGTAAGGGCCAAAGGTGGTAGCTGTATGCTTAACAGAGGTGTGGCATGTTGTTCAAAGACCTTGGGCTTTCCCCCCAACCTCCTGAAAGAGGAAGTACCACCAGGTGAACCAAGACCATGCTTCTCACCCACTGGCTGCTGAGCCCCAAACTCCATCAGTCCCTCAGAGAGAAGTGTGTCTTAGGGAGCAAAGGCATCTCATGTGTTCACTATAGAGGCGAAGTAAGGGACACCTTGGGGGTCCAGGAAGGAAATCCAGGCCTAGAAGCAGCCAAGAACCATAGACAGTCACGCTTTAAGTCAATTCTGGGAGAAAACTAAGTTATCATTTCCTGGCAAGAAGTGTTCAGTGACACTTCTGGAAACCATTTGGTCAACATTTTATGATTACAAACATCTTCCACTCATTTATCTCACTCAGTTGCCACCATGGCCCTGTAATAGTTAGTATTGATTGCTAACTTGATTGGACTGGGAGACAGCTAGGATATCTGTGAAGCTTTTACCTCTGGATGTATCTGCAAAGGCTTTTCCGGGGATTAGATCACAAAGGCGCTGATCTCAATGTCTTGGTCAGTTGCTGGCTCCAAAATATGAATGGACTATTGAGAAGTGGATAACCATGGAAGGTGGGCCTGAGGTGAAGGGAGTGAATTGCTGGAACTATGCTGTTGAAGGGTTTATCCTGTTGCTAGCCCAGGGCCGTGGACTACAGCCTCTGAGGCTATGAGCTAAATGAGTCCTTCCTCCACCAGACTGTAGTTCTCAGGTGCTTGTCTAACTCAAGCCCTCGGAAGCAGATTAAGCTAATTCTGCGCTGCTGTATTTTACAGCGCAGAGAAGTCAAGGACCCGGGGAGGTCTTATTTTGCCCACGGATACACATCTGAGGGCAGCAGTATAACCCAAAATGTCTCTCTTCATAACCTTTGTTTCTCAAAGAAGCCATGTTATCTGCTTTACAATGACTTTCGGATTTGGAGAAAGCAAGACACAACCTGAGAATAAGAACCTCAACTGGCTACTTTAAGAGCACTCCAATCTCACAGTGGAGACAGAGTTAAATACTTCCTGGGTGGGTCACAAAGGAAGAGGCTCAGCTCTGAGGATGAGCTGAGATCCACTAAATGCACTGAATGGGCTGGGTACAGTGTGCACCTTCATTAACACTTATTATTTATTCATCAATCCATTCTACAAATGGTCCTGGAAGTCAAGCACTGTGCCAGGCATAGGGACATGATAAGAAGCACAGATGGCAAGGGCTCCTGGCCTCATAGAATTTTAATCCTAGGAAATATTACAGAAAATAAGCTAAACGATACCAAGAGTTAAACAGCCCTCTGCGTTTTGCTAAACACGATGAAGCAAAACCATGAAAGACTAACTAAGGTAGATCATGGGGGAAAGAGTGTGTGTTCTTTAGAAAACTAGTTAAAGAAGACATTGAACCGGAGACAGGCATGGCTAATCTTTACTGTCAGTTTGACTGGATTCCTCACCATGAGCAGACACCTAGTGCCTGTGGAGATGTGTCTGGAAGGGTTTGACTGAGAAGAGGAGACCCACCCTGAATGCATCTAGCACCATCCAATAGGCTTTGGGCCTGGACTGAATAAAGGAGAAAAGAAGAAAGCCTGAAGAACTGCAGGATTCACTTGTCTCTGCTTCCTGATTACAGATGCTCTGAAACCAGCCATTTCACCTTTTGGCTGTCATATCTCCACACTATGATGGACTGTCCCCTCAAGTAGCTTCTTGATGGGTGTTTAGGCATAGTGGTAAGAAAGAGAACTAATACAGACTCATTGGAAAACTGAGAAGCCCTGTGAGGAAGCCATGTAAGATCGTCTGAGCAGATGACCTTGCTGATATTTGGAAGAATCTATGGAAGGGTTTTTGTTTGTTTGTTTCTCTATTTGTTTTTGTTTATGCAGCATTTTTCTCTACATACCTCAAGTTGCCATGGAACTTGCCACAATATTCCAAACAGCCTTCAAAATCCTCCCACCTCTGGCTCCTTAATGCTTAGACTGTAGGCAGGCACCCTCATCACACCAGCCCCCTGTGGTGTATTTAAGTGCAGATAGGTTCCTGGAACAGAAAGGCAGTGATGTAATCTAGCATAAGGGAAAGAAGTATGTGACACTCACAGAATGTGTGTTAGCTGAAGGAAGTAGCAGGATTTAGTGACACCTAACTGAAGGGTTTCATGACAATATGTGACATGACATAATACGGTTTTAAATGGTGCTGGAATTGCTGTTTGGAGAATTCAGGTGTAGAACAAAGGAGGCCCATTTGAAGGGCTTTTCAGTTATTTCATTGGGAAGTAAGGGGTGTGAGGATTGGTGAAGGCAGTGGGAAGAGACCAGTGAGTTCAGAATCTGTTAGAAGATAGAATTGACAGTTTTTTATTGCACTGGATAGGTTGTGGCTGGAGAAAAGAATGAAGAACAGGGCTAGAATTCCAATGTAGGTAATTAGATGACTGCAAGTGATATTTACTGAGACAGAGCAGATGAGGCAAGGACGGTTTCAATTTGAGCTGTGGAAGTGAAAGGGTCTCAGTCAGATGAACATTTGGGTGTCAGTGGAACATTATGGAGGAGATGGGAGATATGGTAACTTCAGGAAACAGAGCTGGGCTGGAGAAGTAAAGCTACGATGGTTAAAGTGCATGGCTATGGAGAAGAACATAGGGAGGAGGAAGAAGAGATTTGTGATTCAACCTCAAAGAGGCCCTGCATTTAGAGTCAGGCAGTCTAGCAAAGGAGAGAAGATGGTGGGGTAGAAAGAAAACTAGAGACCAAAAGGTCACAGGCTCCACAAAGAGTTTCCCGTTTCAAGACAGAAATGTAATCAGTAGTGTCAGATTCTGCTGAGAAATCAAGATGAGTACCATCTGGGCCCCCAAAATGCTGGCAACAACCTTGAGAACACAGTCTAGTGGTATATGGAAAGAGCAGCCAGAGGAGAGAGGGCTGAGGGATAAACATGAGGTTGGAGATTAAAACAACTCCTTTTCCCACCTGCCAATGTAGACAGTGGATGGGCTGTATTCGATTGTACATTGGTTCTTTGTACAGTGGGCTGTAACAGAGGATGCTTGCCTAAAGAGAATGATTCAGCAAGGTGAGAAAAATTAATGATTTCCAAGGTGATGGTTAATATGTACTGTCAACTTGATTGAATTTAGACTCATCAAGGAGATATAGATCTTGTTTGTTTGTTTGTTTGTTTGTTTGTTTGTTTGTTTCAAGACAGAGTTGCTAAGTTTAACAGCCCTGACTGTCCTGGCCCCAAACTCAAAAAGATCCACCTGATTCTGACTCCAAGTGCTAAGATGAAAGGCATGTGCTACCAACACTAGCTGGTCTGAAGGTGGTGAGTTATCCTAATTGATTGCTCTTGATGGTATTTAAGGGTGTTTCCATAGAGGTTTAACTGAAGACAAAGACTGACCCAGAATGTGCTGAGGGTAGTCCAGGACAGAGGACAGGGTACTAGGCTGGTAGAGAAAGGAAAACGAGGAAGTCAGTTGAGCATCACTCCCTCCCACCATCCTTGCCTCTGAGCACAACATGATCAGTCACCTCCCCCTCCTTCTCCCTGTGTCCCTGAAACCATGAGCCAAAACAAACCTTTATTCTTATTTTCTCTCTCTCTCTCTCTCTCTCTCTCTCTCTTTCTTTTCTTTTCTTCTCTTTCTTTCTTTCAGTTGCTTTTCATCAAACACCTGGCCACAGTGGGATGAAAAGTTACTGATAGACCCAGAGACAGATACAGCCTTTGAGATGTGAACACCTTGTAAGAATTGCCCATTTATACACAAGAGATTCTTTTTCCATTGTAATAGGAAGGAAGGAGAGAAGAGAGGGAAAGAGGAAGAGAAGGATGGAGGGAGAGAGAGAGTTGTTGCTAATGCCAATAGAGTTGAAGCTTCCGTGGGGAGTGAGCACCAAAGAGCTCTGTTCCTCTGAAAATGGTGGAGGTCATCAGCCAAGAGTGAGTGTTAGTAAGGGGATGAGGACCTCATAGGGAGAGGGAAATCTGAGAAATGATTGAAGAGCGACTGAAGCAGAACACATAAGAGCTACCAGGAAGTGGTAGGTGACATCCTGAAGTGTATCATCACCATATTTAACTTAAAAGGTGGTTTATCCTGTGACATATCCCCTTGATGATGCTCAGCTGCTCAGGAGCCACATGGAGAAAAAAAGCATCACCTAGAAGTCCCCAAAGGAGTTTTACAGCAAGCTGGCCTGTGGGAGAACAAAGAGCGGAAAGTAGTAGTGATGGCAGCATACAGGTAGATGGTAGAATTTAATCTGGCCTAGGGAAGAAATAAATCAGAAGGTGTTGGTAAAAAATGGATGACAAAGGAAAAGTTGGTTATATCAATAGGGTTTTCATTATTGTAACTAAATGTTCAGGGCATGCTCCCTTATCAAGAGAACTGATTTACCTAGAACACAGTTTTGGAGGCTAAGCAACATGCCATAAGCTTTCCACATCAAGTCAGGATCATACAGACATCTTCATGTCAATGTGGGCCTTTCTCCCTCTTCTAATGCCATAAAAATTTATCCATGGAGAATCTACTCCAATAAACTGACCAAATTTAATCACTTCCCAGGGGTAAAGAATTTACCCCTGAATACCACAGCAAGACTAACTTTCTACCAACTTGTTACCATTAGCATATATTTTAGGTCTTGAATTCCTATATAAGGACAAGGGGACAGTCACGTTTAAACCATATAAAGTGGTTCTGTGAATCTGAAGTTTGTGTTTAATATTTTAGTGTGTGTGTGTGTGTGTGTGTGTGTGTGTGTGTGTGTGTGTGTCTGTGTGTGTGTGTGTGTAGGTGCCATGGATGCCAGTAGAGGGCATCAGATCCTCAGGATCTGGAGCTACAGGTAGTTGTGATCCATCTGACATGGGTGCTGGGAACTGAACTCATGTCCTCTGCAAAACAGTGTCCACTCCTAACCACTGATCCATCCCTCTAGCCCTGAATCTGAACATTAATAACAGAAAGGGTGAGTGGCCAAGACACAGAGCAATAGGTAGGTTAGAAAACAAGATATTAGAGTTGGGAAATTGTGTCATTTGTAATGATGGTAAGTCAAAGTTTGCTTGTCATTGCATGTTCAGGACCAGGGAGGAACAAAAGAAGACATGACTGACTGGGATACAGCCAGGAACTGAGAGAGTGAGTACTAAATGGACCGCTCTTCTACAAGTTTGCTTATGCTTGCTTAGAGGGAAATGGGAGGTTTCGATAAGTCTATACTTGACACGGACCTACCATCCTCCCTAGATGTAAGTGCCTCACTTGTATTACAAACTCTACACAAGCTCTTTTCTGTCTTACTTGAACATGCCCTTTATGGCTGTGCTTCTCATAAAGCTTCCTAAGACACAGACCTATGAAACACGATCTGGCCCAACATAAAATGTTTGCAGTAACAGACACCATCTAAAACTAGACTGTATTTTAGATAAATGGAGTGGCTAGTGTCAAAGGCTTAAGAGAATAAATTTTAAGGTGGAGGAAATTCTATCCATTAACTTAATGCTTTCCATATACTAGGAAAAGACACCTACCCTACATTGCTTATTTTTCTCTTGAGAAAAGTATATTCCTGAACCATCCGTTATGGATTTCCAGAGCTATGAGAGTAAGGAGTGCTGGAAGAGCTGGATGGGAGAGTCTGACCTAGGAAAAAAAGGACAAGGGGTCCCCACAAAAAGGACCTAGCCATAAAAGAAAATAGCAAGAGCAGAGTGGACCCATTTACAATTCTATATAGATCAAATGAGAACTTGCAAGGAACTGCCCAAGTGTTTTTACCTTGGTTGATTTTTTTTTTACACCTGACTTCTTTCTTTCTTTTAACTGATGATTTCAACATTTTTTAAAGTGGAAGATAAGGATGTGCTTGAAAAACAGTGAGGTAATAAGGAGCCAGAAAGACACATCTTCCTTCCAAGGACAATCAGAGGATGCTGGGAAACAACACCAGGGGACTAATGTCAGTCATCCCCAGCCTGTTTCTATTCTCCTTGGTTCACTCAAATGGCTTATCTGAGCTGAACACCTGTAACATGAAGCAATTTAAAAAAAAAGAAAGAAGACATCTTCTTATTGTACTAACATGTGAACAGGAGGAGGAAACAGAAGCTTCCACCTCCCATCCTCTGTTTTCTGTTTTCTCTTCTAGGCCCAGATCAGGCCTGTAAGCAACCTGAGGCAAGAGATTGTAGGAAGTCAGAGGAGAAGCATGAAATACACAGCCTGTGCTTTGCGGGGGCTATGTACCACCAGAACAAGTCAAGCAATCCGAGGGTGAACAGCACCCAAGGCTTTTAGTCAAGTCCCTTCCACAATTTCAGTTACAGTCTACTGCCGAAGATGCTCAATAAACCAGAGCGAGCCTGTGCTGGAGGAGAAGGGCTGTGCAGGACTGTTTGGACCTCAAGTGCCTGTAGTAGTTGCTTTTAGTATTCCTGTAATGGAATGGCTGGTATAACCTAAGGAGAGGAGGGTGTCTCTTGGCTCACTGTTTCAGAAATGTCAGTCCACTAGGGTGGGGAGACTGCAGCAGAGAGCAGCAGCCCACAAGGTAGTGTTCAGGAGGCACAGGGAATGTTTAGGGCAAGACATAGACGCACACACTAAAATCTCTCCTCCCAGCGATCAGCTTCCTGGAACAAGGCCTTACCTCTTACTTTTCATCACTTCCCCACATCATCAATCATCATCATCATCATCATCATCATCATCATCATCATCATCATCATTATTATTAGTCCATCAAGGGCTTAATGCATTCATTAGGTCAGAGCCCTTGCAATCTTGCCAGTTCTGTACTTTACTAATCTACTGGTTGTCTCTCAGTCCCATGAAGTCGCCCATCACACTCCTCTGGCACCTTATTAAAACTGTGAACCATGATAAAGCCCTCATGCTGTCTTTTCCTGAGGGGAATCCCTAGAGAAGAGAACTCCCTGAGGAGAATGCCCAAGGTGAAACCTGTGCCTTGTTCCCATTACCCCCAAATTAAGATAACCACAAAACAGTTATGAGAGGCCTAGAGTACATCCTCTCCCCCGAGAAAGAAAACCTGGAGAATCATTAATAGAGACAACAAGCAAGTGGAACCCTAAGAATCTGTGAGAGAAAAGGCAATAGTCTGAAATGTTTCTTCCTCAGCAGTGAGTTTCCTAGTAAAGTTGATCACCATTCGTGAAGTTTACAACTGAGGCTTGGAAAAGTAGGAGGCTGAAGCTTTGGAAAGAATGCCTTCCTCAACCCCCAGAAGGAGAGAAAGAAAGCGAGAAAGACTACTTGATGTTTTGTATTGTCTAGATAATCCCGAGGAACCAAGGATTGTGCATGTTTAAACTTCATGAGAAGGGCAGGAATCTAGAACAAACTTTATATATAAGATGTAGTGTAAATAGGGAGAAGTTTGATGACTACTGTTGATGTCCAACTTGACAGAATCTAGAATCTCCTAAGAAAAAAAGCCTCCAGGTATACCTATGAGGGACTATTTAGATCATGCTAGCCCCTGGTTTATATTGACTAGGTGATTAAAATCAGAAGTTCTGCCCTAATAGTAGACAGAGCCATTCCCTAGGCTTGGGTTCTGGAATGCATGGAAAAGGGAAAGCTGGCTAAATGCCAGCATTCCTCCTCTGCTTCCTGACAACAGATGCAAGCTGGCCAGCTGCCCCAACCTGCTGCTGCCTTGCTTTCCCCACCACAGTGGACTGTGCCCAAAAACTGTGAGCCAAAAGAAGCCCTTTCTCCCTTCAGCTGATTTTGTCGGGGTATTTTATCGTAGCAACGTGAAAAATAACTACGAGAGATTTGTTGGTTCACCCAGTCCATCAGAGCTCAATGTTGCCACCGCCAAAGGGAGGCGAGGGGGGATCACTGTCATTTTTGTACCTTTATTTCTGAGTTCCTGGTTTTATGGTCCAGATTTTAGCTTAGAGGTATTCATCAGTGCTGTTTCCAATATTCTGGGACAGGCATTATGAGGAACAAGATTTTTTTTTTACCGTAATATGAGAACAACTCATTTTCTGGTTATGTGAATTTTTCTGTATCCGACTCATTTTTCTCTTCAGCCCACCAAGATTAAGTTTTAAAATTATCAATAGGACTCAGACACACAGTGGGAGTATAAACCTGTATAGGCTTTTTAAAGGTACCTTGGCAGTTTATATTTAAAAAGACTGTGTGTGTGTGTGTGTGTGTGTGTGTGTGTGTGTGTGTGTGTGTGTGTATGTTTCCTTGGGCCCAGCATGCACTGATCCACACTTATTCTACTAAAGCAATGGTACACACAGAAGAGGGCATGGTTATGTCTCCATTTAAGAATCATTAAGAACTGGTCATTAGAGGAGGAGCTTAGGGAATCCTTCAGAGAAGGGGGAGGAAGAATTGTAGGAGCCAGATGCATCAAGGCTACCATAAGAAAGCTGCAGAATCAAGTAACCTGGCCTCAGAGGGGCTCAGAGCCTGAACCAACAACCAAGGAAGCTGCATGGGTATAACCTAGGCAGTCGGTATATATGTTACTGTTGTACAGCCTGGTCTTCTTGTGAGACTCATAACAGTGGGAGCAGGGGCTGCCTCTGACTCTTTTGCCTGCTTCAGGACTTTTGTCCTTATACTACATTGCCTCGTCTGGCCTTAATACAAAAGGAGGTGCCTGGTCTTGCTGTAACTTAATATGCCACGTTTGGTTGATATCCAGGGGAGGCTTGCCCTTTTCTGAAGAGAAACAGAAGAGGAGTAGATGGAGGAGGGCAGGAAAGGAGGAAGGGGACAATGCAGTTGGAATGTAATGTATGAGAGAATATATAAGTAAATTTTAAAAACGAGAACTGGTCATCAGAATTGTCAAACGAGTTGTGACACATCCACATGATGAATGATAGCCACCACCAAAAATAACAAATGTATTTGCTTAGAAATTGGTTCACGATCTTTAAATGAGAAAAGTCCACAAAAACCCTTTAGAATATGTTGTATCTTTGTGACATCTACATGTGTAATGAGAACAATAAATTCTCAGCGTCTGAACGTATGGTAAGACTGGGAATGTATATTGTTTCTGTTTCCTACTTTGTCTGTATTTTCAAATATTTCAGCAGTGAAGTAACACTTTTGTAAACAGGAAGTTTTATTCCTTATTTTTCTTAAATAAGAATGGGCTGGGAATGTAGCTCAGCAGCAGAGAACTGCTGTAGCTTATGCAAGACCTGCAGTTTGAACCCAGTTCTGCAAAGGATTAATTAGTTTAAAATATTCTTTAGGTGAATCGTCTTCCCTTCCTCCCTCTGAAACCCACTTCACCTTCTCAGAAGCAGCATCCGTTATTAGTTTCTTAGGCAACTCTTCAGCAATGATGTCTGCATGGAGAAGCCTAAGTGGAAAAATTCTTTTCATTTTTCAAAACAGCTTTAAATTAAATCTTAACCTAAAATCAGGAAGAGCTGGCTGCTGAGGAAGGAGATGTATCTCTAAATACTTTTTAACTGCCTCTGACAGGGAAGGCCAGTACCAGGGCAGAGTGAAGCCAATTACCTCAAACATGAGGACTCCAAATCATAACCAGAATGAAGAATGTTAAAATACGAAATATTTTTAGAGCCAAAATTAGTAATGGAATTCTTGAAAAGCAAAGATGGGACCAGTATTGCTTTGTTTTTGTTTTTGTTTTCTTTGTGCCTCAGGCTCTGATATGGTACTGTTTTTGAAGACAAGAAAATAAGAGTTAGGATGCAAGAACACAGGAGGAAAATGGGGAAGAAATTACCTGAGCCACCTAACCATCAAGCACTGAGTTGGCACGTCCCATACTCTCGTTAGAAAGTAGAACTTGCCTGTCTCCCTTATTAAGGTCCCCTCGAGACAGAGGAAGACTTCCAGGCCAACACCCCAATCCTCTCTGCCAGCTGTCTCTTACTTCTCAGGAAACTGAAGCAAGTCACCTAATTAGTGGATTAAGAGATGTAATCGCGTATATAGACGCACCCTTCCTACCTGCCTCTAATAGGTCCTTTGTCCTTGGGGAAGTGCCCAGGAGCCTGAGCGTCAATGATCACGTTGCTTTCCCAGAGAATGACCTCCAACTGTCTGAAGAAGGGAAGGTCCCTCCCTGGCTGCCATACTCCTACTGTACAGCTTCACCTCTAGTTATAGCAGAACAGACACGAGTGGATGCCTAACCAGTGTCAGGCCTATCCTTTGGGGTATTGGTGTTAGAATCCAAGGAGAGCTGATTTGGGCTATGTACAATCAGGATAAGGAGAGAGACATCTCAGCTTCTGTTGCTGGACTTGTTACAGTGAATCCAAACCTGGGAAATAATTACCTTTCACCCACTACTACAGACTTGGGTGGTCTGTCCAAACACAAGTGCCCAGAAAGAAGCTATGTATGTAGCTGATTGGATGATGGCTGCTCCAGTGATGTGGAGAAGTTGGAGAGTTGTAATCCTGGGGCCAAATTATCTTGGGCTACCTTTAGCTGCCTCAATAGCTGTTTGCTGTCTTCTGCTGATTAGATAAATCCTTCAGCATATACGAACAGACCCCTACTTTCTACAAATCAAAAAGCAAGGAAGGCTATCAGACAGCATCTGAGGCCTATAGTACAGTGTTCCTGGTTTCTCTGTAACCAGCTCACCTGAATGATATACCCACTGTGGTAGTTTGAATGCAATTGGCCCCCTTAGGCCCACAGGGAGTAGTGCTATTAGGAGGTATGACCTTGTTGGTGTATGTGTGACTTTGATGAAGGAAGTATGTCATTGTGGGGCTGGGCATTGAGGTCTCATATGCTCCAGCTATGCCCAGTGTGGAACACAGTCTCCTTCTGCTTCCTGCAGATCAAGATGTAGAACTCTCAGCTCCTTCTCCAGCACCATATCTGCCTGCATGCTGCCATGTCCCTCCACAGTGATAATGGACTAAACCTCTCAAACTGTAAGCCAGCCCCAATTAAATGTTTCCCTTTATAAGAGTTGCTGTAATCATGACGTCTCTTCACAGCAATAGAACACTGACTAAAACCAATATATTTGAAAAGTGTGTTGACCTCTTTTTCTATAAACACTGCATGAGGCCCGCTCATTGGAGTGTGAGATTCGGGAAATACCTGAGTCTGTGTCCTGGGCACACATACTTGGCTCCATAATAAACCATCCCTTCTGTTCCTTTGAGGTTAGAGTTTTTCTTTTGTCAATACCTGTCACAAAGCAGACATATAAGGGTATAGAAACAAGAGATGGTGACAACGGCCCTGTGGTTCCAGGCTCCTTGAAAGTTATTGACTTTGACCTCCATAAGATATTCTTTGTGTGTTGGAGAGATGGCTCAGCAGTTAAGAGCACTGGTTGCTCTTCCAGAGTACCTCGGTTTAATTACCAGCACCCACATGGCAGTTTACAACTGTCTGTAACTCCTGCTCTGGAGGATATGATGCCCTTATACAGAAATACGTACAGGTAAAACACTGATGTACAGAAAAATAAATAAATTTGGGGGCTGGCGAGGTTAAGAGTGGCTCAGAGGTTAAGAGTGCTGGCTGTGCTTCTAGAGCATCTAGAGGTCCTGAGTTCAATTCCTAGCAACTGACGGCTCACAACTGTCAGTTCCCTCCTGGCATGCAGGTGTACAGACAGGAAGAACACTGTGTATGTAATAAATAATTTTTTAGAAAGATATTCTTGTGTAAAGTTTCTTTTCTGAGACTAAGCTGGCTCAGGTAGCAGCCTAAGAGTTCTGTTGTGGCCTGTTACTTGCACCTGAGGAGTTCTGACTAAACCAGTTATCAGTGTTCATCTCACTTATTATTAGTCATGTCCATAGTCACGCCATGGTTCTGAGGGCTCACTCACCTCATTGCTTTTCTGCACTCTGGCATCAACCTTCACCCAACCTTCCCTCCTACAGATAACTTATTCCCTATCCACCTACCCTCATCACCCTTTGCTTATTTCCCTTTAAAATATTACCCCGTGAATAAGTAGCACTGTTTTGTACCATTTACTCCCAATATATGTTATTCAGTCAAGCACTATTATTATCTGCAATAGCATCCAACCCCAAATTCCAATGATGCTACAAAAATAGCTTACTTCTAATTTTTTCAAAATTCCAGTATGAGTGTTTCTGCTTAGGCATTGTCTTTAGTTGGCTCTTATGCAGTAATTTAAGTAACTGTGTTCCTTCTTAAATGTAACTCTTCCAACTTCTAGGGTCCCATAGAACATTCTTTTCTTGCCACGTGGCTGAGAACGAAAGGACAGACCACACACAAGCATGCAGAAGGGCAAGTTGAGGGAAATCTTGAAGGACTAGAAGTGGCCATATCATTTAAATCCACACTGTGTTTGCAGAGTTTAGTCATGTGCTTCATTTAGGCACAAAAGAAGTTGTGGAATAAAGGTTAGTTGTGTGTCTCTGAAGATGAGATGGGCAGGTTCTATTTCACAGAGGAAGAGGGTCAGAATACACTCCAGCTCTCCAACCCAGGGGAAGTCATTCATAAATCTCTCAGGTCTCTTCTGGAAACAGAGAAATTACAGACTCATCGTGCAAAGTGTGTTGGTGCCCTAGGTTTCAAAGGAGGTGTTCTAGCAGTGGTGACAAACTAGAGAAGCTAGGGAGGAATCTGAAAGCACCATCACCAATGCTTTGGGAATTGTGCTCCCCTGTTGTTATTGAAAACCATTAGTAAGAAGTAAATAGATTATATTTTTTTAAATGAAGTCATGAGTATTTAGAACTTATCATTCAGTTATTTTAGTATATTTTACTCTTACCAATGTTCACAAGGGTCTTTGGTTTGTTTGTTTGGCATCCCATGTTCGGTTTATGGTGACAGTGTCGTATTAGGGTGCATTATTCCGAGCTATAAGCCCAGCTTCACATTCAGGCATCATACATCAGCACCTTGAAATCAGTAAGCAATCCAAAAATGTTGTGAAGCACCCCTCCCTGGCCCCAGATCCATTTGTTAAATACTTAGAGGACAGGAGAGGGGAAGATTAAAAAAAAAAAAAAAAAGACTCAAATCTGGGAATTCCCAGGGTTCAATGTTTCCTCTTACCTCCCTGGATCAGAGCAACTGAAGGTTTGCTGTTTCTGTGCACCAGATTTTACACAAATCTTTGGTTTGATAAGAGTATTGTAGTGTTTGAAGAAGAATCTTTTTGTGCTGCTGGACTGCAGAACTGACAATTTTCCCTCTTGCTCATCCATTCTTCCCTTCATCTATTGCATTAAACATTTGCTAATACCTACCTGGTACAGTGTAGGTGGAGAAATGGATTCTTTGAGGTAATTTATGATATTAGTGCTTTGCTTTTTTCCCAAGAAAGGGAAAAGAAAGTAAAATGTCATGGGTCAAATGTATGTAGGTGATGGTCTCAAGTCAAACTCATTATGAACAGAATTGGGGAGTGCAAGTGTAGACCAGGCCAAAGTACACATGAGGCACAAATGGCTGATTGCAGAATGATTATTAATATTTAATATTGAGTCATATAATTATTAAGGGAGCAGTTACTTTTAACCTGCTACTTTATAAATAAAAGATATGGAAAACTTAGGTTTTTTAATAAACCTTAATGTACCGGGGCTAGGCAGATATTAACCCTCTAAGCTATCTTGTCTACTCCCTAGCCAAAATTCCCATAAATGCTTGTATGTGTGCACTTAATCAGCTTCTACTCCATCAGGCTGATCCTCAGAACAAGCTGCTCTTGGCCAAGCACTCTTCCTGATTATGCTAACCTATGGTGACTTACTCCTTTCTTCTTCCTTCCTCTCTCTCTTCCTCATGGTCTCTCTTGGGAATCTAGGCTCCACTTACCTCTTTCCTATCCAGACCAACTTTATTTGCCAATCAGGAACAATTTGGGAGGCAAGTTTTATACCTTTGGGGTGGAGTGGGGTCAAAGTAATTATACATAGTAGCTCCAGATGAGCCCCAACAACTGCTCTTGTCTCCACCTCCTCCCACTCTCCTCGCCAGAGCTTGAACATGGCCTCAGCAAACACTGAACACTAACAAGTTTATCACACTGTTTGAGTTGCTTGTTGGACATCCATGAACTCTGCACCAGTTCAAGTGGGTTTGATGGGACCACGTGAAGCATCTTTCTTACAGATCTTTCCCAGCCTCAGTTTACCCAAGGGCTGTGTCTCAAGCTAACTGGATCCTTCTTTGAGAACCATGCGCTGAGATTTGCTAAGAATCAAATGGAGATTTTTTTTTTCAACAACGTTGACTTTCTTTTATATACAATGAAGGACAAAATCCCAAATCAGGAGATTTGGGGGTGGGGTGTACTCCCTTTTACACTGAGACTCAAGTAGAAATAGGACATTCTGCTCAAATGCATATTACTCAGAGCAGGAGGAGGCTGAAAAACCAGAACGTTTATCCATTTCATAGTCCTAAGTTCTAATGGCCACTTCTGAAAACACCAGTCTTTGTCCTTCAGGTCTAGGGATAGTGAAAGAGGACCCAGTCACATGGTTGAACAGTTTAAATGTCATATCTGAAAGCTCCCTTCACAACATTCAAGTTAGTTTTTGACAAAATGTCTGAGCACCATGGCCTACCCAAGGTAACATAAAATGACTATTACAACGAAACTCATTCTTAAGGCCTCTTTGCTCTTACGGGATAGTAAAGTAGACTTCCCCACCTAAGACCTGGGAGGGGTTATTTGGGGATGATAATCTTAATCATCATTCATTCCATAGATGCTACCATATATGATCCAGAAAAGAAAGAGGAGGACTGTTTTGGTTTTTTTCCACAGAAATTAGAGGTGAAGTGCCTGGGTAACCCTGCATCAGTCAGGATGCCAGCAGAAAACACACAGCACACTTACCTTCAGGTTAGTAGAGGAAGTTTAACCAAGACGGTTTACAAGCACATGAGTGGGGCACAGCGGTTAAGGGTAAATGCAGTGACCTAGAGGGAAAGAGGAAGAGACAGTGAGCAAAGCGCTAAAATAACAGCTGTTAGACAGGGTCAGCTTGAAAATATCGTGGTCAAGGAATGTGTCAGCCATGGTGCGCTGTGTGAGTGGGGCGGGATGTGAACACCCTAGCCTTTCTTCCATCAACCATGCTTCCCTACCACCTACCATGCTCAATGAAAAGCCAATGTACAGGAGACCTGCTGCTGTGCTCACCAATTGCTCCCTGATAGCAGGAGTCCACAAAGAAGGATGGAGAGCAAATCTGACATACTCACCCACCTAGAAGTAGGGCCCTCTGCATGCAGAGATTCTGGGAGGATCGATGAGTGAGTGCAAAGGTGCAGACACCTGGCCCACACGCTTATGCCTTTCTCTGTTCTCAAAATTCCATGCACAGCTGTAATATGTGTGTGTGCCACATAACACAAAGAGTACGTGAACACTACACCTATGCAACAGGCGCATGCATAGATCTACACAAGAACGCACAGATAGACGCATCACAGGCACGGACATACCCGCACATGCAGATGTAAGAAAAGGAAACCTGCATGCACTTACATGGGTGTGGATGTAAACATGCTGTGAGCATATCCACACGTGAACCTGCATGTACAGAGGCACCTGTTAATTTGCACAGTTGCACACATGCTCACACGCACAGAGAGAGAGAGAGAGAGTCACATATTTTCTCACCATCTGCAGAGGCTCCTCTAACTCAGCCAGAAATTACAGGAGATAGAACCAACAGAATTTAAATGAAGATGAGAAAAAGAAAGTCCAGGGATGATGGGCAGACTCCTCTAATTGGAGCTATTTTTAGAACCCAGACAGAAAGTAGAAGGAGAGAGAGAGAGAGAGAGAGAGAGAGAGAGAAGAAGAAGAAGAATGAGCCTCTTAAAAAAAATGGAAAGCTGACCAAAGAACCTCTTGTTTCCTTCATTATTGGAAAAAGGGGAAGGAGGTGGGAGAGGGTGACTGGAAAACTGGAAAGAGGGAGGCCACATGCTCCGAGAGAGATGCTAACAACGTCCCTGCCTATTCTCTCAGTCTTCCCCCTCATCTACGCACTCACACCAATCCCCACACACACCTGTCTCCTCTCCCTTTGCAGGACCTGGACCCTGGGAGAGAGGAAGGCACTGCAGACCAGGCAGGGTCAGCTAACTGGTTTGGCACCCCCGCTGTGCACTTGGGAATACCTGGTGACCACCACGAGTGTGCTCCTGGAAGATAGCTTGTGCAAAGAGAGGAAGACACCCACAATAGCAAATGAATAAGAAAACCCCTCTGGTTGGACAGAGCACCTCAGGGTCCCCACTTTACATGATGAAACACCGTTTTCCACCCTCCCCACAGGGTGTGCTTGTGCAGTCCCCGCTGCCCGCCTATGTGCATGCACAAGGCAGTCCGCCTCGGCTTGTACTCTGCCTGGGTGGAGATACATCACCAATTAAGAAGAACAAAAGTAAGGGAGAACCTAGGACTTAAAACTCAAAGTGAGCCAGCTGCCTTTTGTATCAACTTTGAAGGCTCAGCAAATGCCAGTGAATATTGAAATCTTCAAATAAGAACTGGAGGATTTAGGCTCCACCTTAAGTAGCTAAATTCTAAATGACATTATTGTCACCATCACTACCATCAGCACCATAATCGCCACTGCCACAACCACCACCACCATCACCAACACTGAAGCTCCTGGAACTTCCTACTCATTGCAGAGAGAAGACCAACAGCTCCAGGACTCCATCCTGATAAGTTCCTAATTGATTTGAGGGAACTTTATTTCCCAGTACGTTAGTTAGTTTTCTCAGTGCCCTGAAAAAAAGCAAATCAAGGAAGGAAGTGTTTCTTTTGCCTATGGTTTGGGCCACAGGTCTACTGTGGTGGGAAAGAGATGGCATCGGGCCCAAGAGGTGTCTGAACACGTTGCATCAGACGTCAGGAAGCAGAGAGGAGAGGGGCTGATAATCAGCTGGCTTTTTGCGTTTAGCCCTGGGTCGCAGTCCACAGAATGGTGCCAGACATGCTCAGAGTGTGCCTTTCCTCCTCTGTTAAAACTCTCTAGAAATGCCCTCAAGGATGCCCCTAGCAGTATGTTTCCTAGTGATGCCACGTCCTGCCAAGTTGACAATGAAGATGGGGTACCATGCTCAGGTTCCTCACCTATGGAATCTGACTGAGTGGGATTTCTTCATCACCAAAAAAAAAAAAAAAAGTAGAATAAACTGGAGCAATAAAGATATGGATTTTTGTTTGTTTTACATGCTATCACGTGGCTTCTTCTTGTTGTTGTCAACAAAACCACCGTTTTTGATGACTCTGGGCTTTGTTCCAGTCATCCGTTGGAGGCACAGCTCTCTGCTCAGGTGGTAGATTTTATTTTCTTCTTTAACAAATGAGCCAGGCAAAAGAAGGCATACGTGCCACCAGAAGGATTGCAGGTAAGACTTAAAGAAGAACTTCCTGACATTGGAGCAGTTGAGAAAATGAGAAATGGAACTTTACTCTTTAGGATAAAGACAAGGATCTTTGGAAACAGAAATTAGATGCCCCCACCCCATCTCTCTGAGGAAAGAGTGATTTAGGAGTATGTTTGCATTGACTCCCGGGACACCCTGAGCTATGGAGATAAGAGCTGTACTTATGAGCCCCTTCTAGGCTTCTCTGCAGGCCCCAGAGGTTAATGTTTCCATTTAAATGGAAATTGAGTGCAAAATTATTAGCAACTGTTCAAAAAGAACCAAAGTACAAGGGGCCGATCTTCTCACAATACAAACATAGCTGCCACCAGTGTTCTGTGCCTTCAGTATTAAGATGAACCTTGCTGAAGGTCACTCCTCCACCTGCCAAGGAGTTGGACTCATGAAAATGTTTCATTTGGAACCCAAGCTGACAGGGCAGAGAACTGTCTGCAGGCCTTAAGTCCTGAGTTGCTCCCAGGAAGTCAAATACGGACCTTGCAAGAACAAGGATGGTCTCATTCCTCGCCTCTCCAGATATCCCTGGGGCAGAAAATCTGACTCTGTTCCTTGTAAGCTTCTACTTTGACATCACCAACACTTGCTCAGAGCTTATGCAGAGCAATGCACATTCCACAGAGAGATGTGCATGGTCTACCTGAGAGCCAGCCTGGAGGAGACACTCTTTCTGGCTTCAGGCCCCTCACTGCAAACGCGGTCTTCTTCGTGGTCTATTTAGCACATGTAGTTTTGTGCCTTTGGGGAGGCTATTTTTCTGTCTAAAATGGGCCCCAAGTGTAGCGCTGAAGGAATCTCTTTTATTCCCAAGGCTGAGATGTGCTTACAGAGAAATAGTGTGCTGTGCTCACTCCGTCCGGGCATGCAGTGCTGTGCCATTGGCTATAAGTTTAATTCGAATGAATCAGCAGTGTAGTATTATGGCTTGGATCTTAAGTGTCCCCCAAAGACCCATATGCTAAAGGATTTGTCCCAGCCAGCAACTCTACCAGGAGGTGATAGAACCTGTGAGTGGTGGGACCTGATGGGAGGAAGTTAGGCCAATGGGGAGCGTGCTCCAGGAGACAATATTAGGACACTGACCCCTTCCTTTCTCTTTCTCCTCTCCACCATGATGAAATATGCTATCACAAATGCAAATGATCATGGGCTGAATGAAATCTCTGAAACTGAGTCTCAGTGTTGTATCAAGAGATGGAAATCTGTTGATAAAAGCACATGCATAACACGAAGCCATGTACTGGTCAGCTTACAGCTCAAGTGATGTGTCCAGTGGCTCACAGGATCCTACCTTGACTTTCCCCTAGGAGCTATCACTATTTGCTAATTCACCAGGATTCAACCAATAAAAACAAATGCTGGCTTCAGCGTTGTCTCCAGGCTCGAATGGGGAGATGGTATCCTGAATAAATGGTGACCCACCTGCCGGAAGGTTTGAAGAATCTCTTACCCACAAAAATGCCTTGCCCTCACAGCCCAATTTTCCTATGCTCACATCTGCATATCCCAGAAAGACTAATAGAGGATTATTTCTGGAAGGTTCCATAACTCATAGCCAGGGTAGAATCCCTCATGGAAGAAAAATTGAACCTTCTTCAAATGAAAAAGATTTGCCAGTGTGTAAAACTATTCAGGAGTCTAAAGGTCAAAAAACCCAGGAGGGGTTAGCACCACCCAAAACTAAAAAACCAGAATCCAGCAAACTCTACTTCCAGTCTATGAGAAAGAATCCATGGCAGGTAGGTGGGCCACCAATCCATGGGGCTGGGCTTGCCTATAGGAACCCTGCACTGATGTCATAGGAGGGAGAACCCCACCCCCTGATGTGGGCAGAGAAGAGGCTGGCCACTGCTCATGCAAAAGTTATGACCACTGCTCATGTAAAAATTATGTAATAAAAAAGAGCTGTAGGCTAGATACCTCATGGCCATAGAAAGAGCAGCTAGGCTTGAGGAGTACCAAAGGGGAGGAAGGAAGAGAAAAGAGTATGAGCACTCAACCTCCCTGAGTGTCCTAGCTTCTTTTCCTGTTCCTGTGATAAAATAGTCTGACAGACGAAACTTAAGAGAGAACGGGTTTATTCTGTCTCACAGTTCAAGGTGCAATACATCAGAGAGGGAAGGTGAGATGACAGAAGATTGGAGCAACTGCTCACACCACACCCACACCAAGAAACAGAAAGTGGTGAGTGCATGCTGGTCCTCGGCTCATGTCCTTCATGTCTTCAGCTCCCCATCTTCTGCACAAGATCTGGTCCCACCCACAATGAAGATGAGTCCTCCTGCATCAAGTAATGTGATCAAGATAGTCCTCCATGAGCAAGCTCAGAGGAACACCTCCAGGGATAATATTCTATTGAACTGACAACCCTAACTATCACATTAGCTATCATTCCGGCCCCCACCATGAATGTTCCTCCTCTTGGACTGGAACCCCTCCTTAAAAGGCATCATGCAAGCATCGTTTGTCCAATCCGCCTCTTGAGTGCCTCACCCTGTACTTCGCCCGGGTTAATGAATCATTCTTGCAGAATCCATTATTCTAAGAGACATTTGCTTCATCTTGCTACACTCATGAGATAAACTCCAGGAAACCTCTGCCTGTCTGACCTGGCTCTTTCTGGGTCTGACAAAAGGATACAAAGCAGACTGGAGAGGCTGGAATGCTCACTGCATGATCGGAGGCCACAATCAACACCTAGATTTATCTGTGCGTGATGTGTTGCCAAGTAGGAAGCCAGCTGCTAGCCCCACATAAGGGCTGGCTTGCAGCATGAGAAGGTACAGCAGACAGCCTTCTCGGCAGCTTTCTTTCCTCTCCAGAGGACCTCTCAGAGTTTCCCTAGCTAATCAGAGCCTTTGGAACATGATCTCAGGATCCGGTCCTTGGAACTGACAAGACAGGTGGAGGTGAGTTATCCTGTCTTTATGGTTGGCCTAGCCATGCTGTCTGTTCCACACACCCCAAGGCTTCTTTCCCTGGCCCTCTGCAGGGCATCTCCAGTACTGAATGTCCTTGGGAAGCCTCTTACAAACGCTGCTTCCTGAATGTCTGCTGCAGACAGGAACTGGTTTCTGGGAACCTGATTTTTCCCTACAACATTCCAATAACATTCTGGATTTCCTGGGAGCCTAATCTTCCACACAACATTCCAGGAAAAGCTGATTAGGAGTACAAATAAACCTTCGAGAAATAAAGGAAAGAGCAGGTGCTGGGACCTCCCTGGAAAGGGTCCATAATGGTTTGCAGTGGGCCAATAGGGAGAATGCAGCTGATGAGCTGCCATGCTTCCCTAATCTCTACCCCTTGTAAGGCTTCCTTATTTTCTCTCCCCCATTCATTTCCCCTTCATACTTTTTTGCCTCTGTTTTTCTCTGTGTGGAGAATTGAAAAATATAACCATGGGACCCTCAGCTAGCAGGCTGTCTACCAAGACCTGCTTTTTTTTTCTCTCAATTACAGACCACCAAGCTAAAGTTGTCTTATCAAACTTGGTGCTACCCTTTCCTACTTTCATCTTTTACCTTTAACCTTTCCCCTTCTAGACAAAACTCTCTGTGGAGTCTTGGGCTTTACACTGCGATATGCAGATCTGAACACAGCAAAACTGGGCTGTGAGAGCAAGACAATTTTGTGGGCAAGGTCCTTTTGAGATATGTTAAGCCTGCTGTTCAGGGGTTCACCTTTTATTATGGATACCGTCTCCATATTTGAGCCTGGAGACAGTTCCAGGAAGTCAGAGTTCCTATCGATTGCTTAATACATTCAGACCCTGGTAAATGTGGAAGTTGTATTCCGTAGTGTTTCCACGAATGCTGAATTAGCAAATGAGTGATGGCTCATAAGGGAAATTCAGATTAGGATCCCATGAGCCTCTCATCACATCACTTTTCTTGTGAATTGATCAATACACACTCTCCTAAGAACTGTGGGAAGCGAGGCAGGGGAGATAAAACAGGACTTCTGAGAAGCAATACCTTGGGTTGTGATCTTGCAATGATCTAGGTAGAGATCTGAACTGCCTTCTGGTGTACGGACTCCCCACTTCCAGAAGCAGCCCTACACAGAAGCTATTCCACATGGGTTAACTGCTTGGTTCAAATTGGATTTAGGCAGTCTAAATCCTGTTCCTGGCTGCATGGTCCTACAAGACTCGGTTCCTAATTACCTTGCCAAACTCATTTCACCCTTCCTTCCCATCCTCACAGAGAGCTGATTTCACATCCATTAATAAGCCAGATGTTTTCCTTCTGCACCTGAAGCTACTTGCTTCCTGTCTTCATTAGTTCAGACACTGATACAAAAACTGGGTGAACTGTAAAATCAAACTTGTGTTTCTCACAGTTGACTAGACCTCTGGGAAGCTCCTGATCAATGGTGTTTCCCAAATCAAAGCCGGATGGGAACCTGTTCCTTGGTTTTGAGCAGCTTCTCGCTGGATCCAACCATGTAAAAGGACTGCTTAACTCCTTGAAGCCTCTTTCATGAAGACACTGATTTTGTTTAAGAAAGCCCTTTGCTCATGGCCTCATCCCTTTCCTAAAGTCTCCACCTTCAAGTTTAACATATGAACTTGAGGAGACACAGCCAGCTCATAACATTTCCTTTCCCCTGGACAACCCTCACTCCATTCTTTAGCTTAGATGTGTCTTTTTCCCAACTCAGGATTTATGGCTTCCCTCCTATAGTCCCTGGTAATACCTCATTGGCTTCTTTCAAAGTACATTGTAAGTATAAAGTCATTGTCTTCTATACTCAGCTACACTCACTAGGAGTTGGGAACTATCTAACTCAGCCCTCATTCCTGTTTTTAACACACCCTGGTATTCCCTAAATGCTTATCAAAAGTCTGCTGAATGGCTTCCCAAGACATCATATTGACTCTGAACAATCTGATATTTCTATCATCTCCACCATCCTAGCATTTTCTAACCCTTTCATTACTCTGCCTCCTGTCCTGATGGTTTTCAGTGTCTAAAGAGTTTGCTCGAATCCTTATGCAGGCTCCTGGGAAACACCAACTAGAGACTAGGGCTGTATTAGCAAGCATCGTCCTGTGACTGACACAGGGCAGTGCGATGCCATCATCTTCAACAGGCAACATATCTACCTGCCAGGTGCTCACATCTCTGGATGGCCTGTTCCAACTGCATGCAGAACCAGACTTCAAAGAGGTCACCAAAACCTTTGCTGTCCCTAGGGTAGGACTCATTCATTCAAGGCAACCAACAAATAGATACATAACTCCCACTACCTGTAAGACCTACAGTTAGTTTCTGTTCTTGGGGTTTCTGAAATGGGAGACAATTGTCTAAAAATAAACTACAAAAATCTGTGGCAGGCAGGGTTCAGAGGAAGATGCTTCATTAAAGCTTAAGGGCACCGTCCAGCCTCTTTAGGAGTACCTGAGTGGTCTTTGTTCCATTCAGTCCCGATTAAACTCCTTGCTATATTTGTCACCGCCAGACCGACAGTGAACCCCATCATCTGTCATATCATTGGAGATATATAGGTAAGACTTCAGACCTTGTCACTGAAACCTCTTTGGTGATGGCTCTATGTTAAGGTTTGGCCATCATGGTCACCATACTGATGCTATTAGAATGTGACACTGGGAGCAAATGAAAGGTCTTCAGATTATCAGGAAGCTGTGTCTGCTGTGTGTGTGGGGGGGGGTGTAACAAGGCCCTAGCTGGTCCTCTCCCTCTTTTTTGCTATCATGGCCAGTGGTTGAGCAGTTTTTCTCTGCTGCTCACTCCCACCATGAGGCACTGTCTTACCACAGGCCCTAAGAGCAGAGGGCTAATTAAGTTATAGACTAGCTCCTCCAAAAACCTATAAGCCAAAACGAATCTTTCTTTCCTGTAAGGTGAGTCTCAATTGTGTGTTATGGAGATGAAAAGCTGAATAACAAACCAACAACCCTTCTCTCTGCTTATATCCATTCAGATTTTTTCCCCTCTTCGAGGCCCAGACATCTAGATTCTACCCCTTACTTGCGAATTTTCCTGCAGAGGGTGAAAAAAGTATACCTTAGGTCTCAGCATTTTGGCACTCAGAAGTTATGAGCTCCTGACTGAATCTCCATACAAGGATGATGAGCTGTATAACCTAGGAAGGGGTAGGCAGTGTCAGCTCAGAGTTGGTTTGTCTATGAGGCCTAACAGATATCTCTACATGCCAGAGGTTTTCTATCTTTGATTTAGACTGAGCACCAAAGAGCAAAGGTGAATCCAAACCTCATGTGTGGGGACCACCAGATCCTGCAGAGGTTGCTTAACAACATGGCCTTGAGGTCAGGCTTCTGGTTCTAATGCCAGCTCTGCCATCTATGAACTAAGCATCCATGGAGGTTCTTCAACTTAGCTCTCTCAACTGTAAAACACAGGTAACAACAGCCCCAATTTCCTGGTGTTTTCACAAGGATTACTTGGATAATTTATGTAATGCCTCCATACAATGCCTGCCACACCACATGGTATTCAATAAATGTCAGCTTTATTTTTGGAAACCTGCATTAGGTATCCAGCAGGCCAGGCTCCAAGCAAGGCTCTCTCTGTATGAACCACATCTTACTGGGAACACAGGGAAGAAAGTGGCTTTAAAAGAGATGACATTAACAAATTAAGACCTATGCTGGGAATCCTTCTTCCTCAGACCTTTAGGTGAATGGTATGTGGCCAGCATTTTTTTCAGGCAATGTTAGAGAAGATGTACTTGTGTTCACTTTGTTAGTTGAGCCTTGGAATCTAGAGCTGAGGGGGCCGGGAAAATCAACTGTTCCTGCAGATACCAAGAGGAAAGACATCAATCACTGTCGCTTCAACATTCTGGCAGACCCTCTGACCCCTATTGCTGTAGGAGGAACTGGCACTCCCCACTAAGACTTGATCTGAAGGCTTCACTTGCTCCATGATGTCCATCTAAGGACACAGTTCCAGCATCAACCCTCTAAAACAGCATCCCTAAAAGAAATGAAAACCCCTTCCCCATCAAAGTGCTGGTGTAGCAGGCAGCCATCAATGTGTCCATCTGCTTTGGCACCTCTCCAATTCCTCCTGGTGGGGCAGGAGTCCCCCCCATGCTCTGGATTCTGCCCTCCTGTGCTGCAAACACAAGCAGCCACTTTTCTGGCCCCCTTTGTCGCTTAAATGAAAGCAGGTGGCAGAGGGTCCACAAGATGACAGAGGAGCATTGCTAGGCCAGATGTGGCATTGGTCCTGAAGGCAGCAGTGGCGGAGATGATCGGGTTCCTGGCAGTGACACAAACTGTGGCATCCAGCTGGCAGTGGCCCTGGCCACAGCAGTGTCCTCATTAGGCTAGTTCTTCAGCCTATAATGGCACATTACTCTGAATGTGTAGCCTCCAGCCCGCTTCTCCAAGCTCTGCTGGTGCTGTGAGGCACCCAGCATTCTTTTATTAACCATCCACGCTCAATTGTCTAGAATGACCCTTTGTTGCCCATGGCTAGGAATCTTGATTCTTGCAGGTAAGAAGGACAAGAGGGCATGGTGACGGTTTCAGAGTCAAGTCTTACTGACAACTCTCTTGCTCGATGAATCTTCACAGAGCCTTTTGATTCCCGTGCCCTGGCCCTGACCTGCAGGTGGAAACCATCCCCAGTGTTTTGTTTGTTTGTTTGTTTGTTTGTTTGTTTTCTTCAGACAAGCAGAAAAGCAAGACCTGATCAGAATGGCAGAGCACATGCTCCATGTCTGTGAACTGGCTTTTGCTGGGAATCTTCCCAGCAAAGGAAGCTGAGGCCAAAGGCCTTCCTCAAGTAGCTGACACACATCAAGCAAAGGGACTTGAGTCTAGAGCAGCGGTTCTCAACCTTTGTAATGCTGTGACCCTTTAATACAGTTCCTCATGTTGTGGTGAACCACCAATGGTAAAATCAGCTTGTTGCTACTTCATAACTGTAATTTTTCTACTGTTAGGAATTAGGTGACTCCTGTGAACAGGTTGCTTGACCCCCACCCCTCTACACACAAGGGGTTACAGCCCACAGGTTGAGAACCATCAGTCTAGAGCTAGGGCGGTTTGAGGTTCGGATCAAAGCAAGACAGGAAGCACCGTTGGTGGACTGGGAGCAGGCTGGATGCTCCAAGACTTGAACTCCTGCCCAGGGCTTGAGAGCAACCATTGCTTAAAGGGCCCTGGCGCCTCCACCAGAAATGCTGGCCTGATGCCTCGCTGCACACACACAAATTAACCTTCCCAGACTCCTGGGTAGCTGAAGAAGGAAGACATGGCAGGCCCTGAGAACCATGCTGCGCCAGGCTTACAAGCTCCCTGCTAAGACTTTCCTGTTTCCAAAGACCCTCTGTATCGGGGCAATTGTCTCAGAGGCAGCTGGTGTCTGGCTGAATAACGGAGCAGATATGATCACACAGTGTCTGGGATATGAGCTGCAAGCTGGAGTTCTATCGTAAAGCACTTCTTCATAAACTGCTTAGCTGAGGTAGCACAGTCAGCCAAGAGGACGGAGAGAAGGGGGGAGAGGAGACTGTAATGACGTAAGCCACCTACTTTTCTTATTTTTCATGTGTGCATGGTCACATATATATGAGTGTGTGTGTGCGCGTGTGTGTGTGCGTGTGTCAAAAGTCAATCTCATGTATCATCCCTGAGGCTTTTGGGGGTTTGGTTTTGTTTTATTTTCTTCTTTTAAACAGGCTTTCTCACTGGCCTGGACTCACCAAGAAAGACAGGTTGACAGGCCAGAGAGTCTCAGGGATCTGCCTGTCTCTACCACCCCACCGGAGGTGTTTGTTTGTTTGTTTGTTTGTTTGTTTGTTTGTGACAGGCGCTTTATCCACTGAGCTACCTATCCAGCCCCAAGCCATCCATTCCTGCTTATACAAGTCACAAGAATGTCCCTTTCTGCTCAAGTTAGACTAGCGTGTAGACATTCCCACAGTGTCACCCATTGCCAAAACAGTGCCTTGGCACGCTTTGTGCTCTCTGTGTGTTCTCACTTGTTTCAGGAGAAATAAAGCCGTTGATTTTTAGAAGCTGAGCCATGGCTTCTCCTTCTGACTTGAGAGCCGGTCCTTCTGCTGCATGCATCGCTCATAAACGTGTCACAACAGAGCCTATGGAATCCATGCAGCCACAGGAAGCCATCTACCATCATGCATTGCATCAGAGCCTCACAGAGAAGTGTCTGCAAAAGCCCATAGAAGACTTCAGTGCTTCATTCCATGTACACTTCCTCATAAAAAGAATGCTGACTTCTCTCTGACTTCTGGCCCCTGCCTTTGACCTTAGGGACTCCAGATTGCCAGAGCTGCCTCAGAAGATGGGAACTGGCTGACTGCCCACTCTGGGCCTGCACTGTAGTCAAATAAAATGAGGCCCTGCCATCTTATTTTCCTGGTCCCTGCCCAAATAGGGCTGTCTGTATTTTAAGCCCACTCCCTGTATCCCATCCTTGGGATGCTGGCACAGACCCCAGGCCTTGCCCCAGCAACAAGCACCTCTTTGTTTTCCAGGGGTATGGAAAGTTCTCGCTCCCTGACAGTGTCATTCATTGGGCTCTTAATTAGACACAGAACCCCACAGTGCTTTGCCTTCCACTGTGATCTCTGACAAGCTCCTAGGGGCCTCCCTTGACTCCCTACTGAGTCATGTGATCAGTAGGAAGTCCTCTGGCCCAGTCTGCTGCCAGGACCTACTCTCCAGCCTCATAGCTCCCAGCCCAGAAAGGAAGTTCTGTCTGGAGGTAGTTGTCCAGACATTTTGCTGATATTAAGCTAAATTGCCTTCCTCTTCACCCCGTTTCCATTCTGTCTCCTCATGGAGGTGGTTCAGGCTCATGGTCACAGGATCAACCCTGATTTTATCTGGAAACATGTCGTTTTATCCTTCACAAAATACATAAATTAAAAAACATCAAAAGAACTCATTTCCTTTCCTATTCTATGTGAGTTTCAGACCCAGGCCATTCTGCTCATTCTTTCCTGGGTCATTTCCAGTTTATAAACAAACATCGGCTCACACTGCCTTACCAAAGCCAAAATTGGCTCCACATAAGATTGTATGTGTATGTGTGTGCATGCGTATAATATATGCAAAACAAAATACATACAGCTGCGAATTATAAACTGACCTTTCTCCCTCAGCCTTCCTGACTAAATTGTAAGCAGCTTGAACAAGACAGAAAAGGTAGCTGTATATAAATCACTGTTTCCTCTTTTTTATTTTCTTTTTATTTTCTGCATGGTCACCACACAGTTAAAACTGTGCTTTTGTAACCATCCTTCGTAACAATGTCACCATGAAGTTAATTTCTAACCTTGGAGACCTAAACAGAAAGGTATAAGAAATTCCCAGGAAGTTTTGTATACTACTGGTTTGCAAAAGCAGTGGTTCTCAACATGGGGGTCGAGACCCTTTGGGAACTGAATGACCCTTTCATAGAGGTCACCTAAGACCACTGGAAAACTTAGACATTTACATTATAATTCATGACAGTAGCAAAATTACAGCTATGAAATAGCAACAAAAGTAATTTTATAGTTGGGGTGGAGGGGTCACCACAACATGAGGACCTGTGTTAAAGAAGGGACACAGCATAGGAAGGTTGAGAACCACTGTGCTAAAGGAACATACCTGTAAAAGGGCACCTAATGGCATTCTGTTATACCGTAGGTCTCTCTTAGTCATCATCAGAAAAGCTTCTTCCTGTAGCACATGGGGAATAACGCTGAGACCCACAACTGGACAGTGTGCAGAAAGACAGATCACTCCATCCTAAACGGTATGTCTTCATCAAAGCCCTCCCCTCAAAGCTCAGGGAACTGGGTGGCAGAGGCAGAAAGGCTGTAAGAGCCAGAGAGGATGGATGACACAGGAAGCAGTGTCTTTCAGACATGGCTTGAATGACTGTCATGTGACCTCCCAGAGACTGTGGCAAATGCATAGGACCTGTGCACACCAGATGGGATCCCAGAACTGAGATGGGGAAGTGGGCAAGAGTTCCCATCCCTACCTAACCAAGAGCTAGTCCTAAGTAACAACCGCTCTCAAACGAAAAATTAGTTTTCTCCAATGGAGTCTCACACTTAAGGGTAGGCCCGTGCCCAGCAGTTGACTATCAACACAAAACAAACTTAATGGCATTTTTGTTCTTTTTGTATCATATTGCTTTGTTTGAAGATTTTTTTTTTTGTCTTAATGGTCTTTTGCTTGTATCTTATGTTTTTGAGAGATTTGGGGGGGTGATTGATTGATTGATTGATTGATTTTTAGACAGATTCTCTGTGTAGTCTTGGCTATCCTGGGCTTGCTTTGTAGACCAGGCTCACCTCAAACACCCAGAGCTCCACCTGCCTCTGCCTCCCTGAGTGCTGGGATTACAGATGTACACCATTGCACTTTGTTATATCTTACAGTTTTCAATTTTGTATTTTTTTATAGGCTTTATTTGTGTGTGCATGTGTTTCTGGTGCTTTTTCTTTATATATATATTTTTTAATTCTAGTTTTTGTTTGATTGTTTGCCTGTTTGTTCTTTAAAGAGAAAGAAGGTATGGAGTTGGATGGGAGGGGAAGTGGGGAGGACCTGGGAAGAGATGAGAGAGGAGAGAATCATAATGATAACACATTGCATGGAACAAAATTTAATTTCAATAACAAATAAAATAAAACAGTGAGTAAGTGAGGGGGTGGTGGACAATTCTTTCCATCTTCTTTATCCCCTTCTGGAAGCCAGCTGTGCAGCCTGCAGACTCCGTAAGGATGAGGTCTGCACACTAGAGCAGTTAGACAGAGGGAACCTGGCCATTCATAACTCTGTAAGGTCACCAGACCAGTTCGAGATTCCCTAAATCTAGGCTCATTTTATCAAACACATGCACACACACACACACACAACATGTATGTATGTGTGTGTGTATGTATAATTTAAGTTAAATTGGGGGGTCTCCAATATGCATTCAGACTTAATGCTAAACCTAAACCTTACCCCCTGAATCACTGTATTTATACAATAAGTAGTTACATAATTATATATTTACCCAAAAAATCTTCAGCACTCATCATTCTTTTATTTACCTTTTCTTCATTGTATGACATAAAGAAACTATAACAAGAAAAACTTACATTTGATGCACTGGCTCTCTGTTGCTCTTCCAACCAATTGGCGCAAACTTTATGGCTTCCAAAAGAGAGAGGTTTATTCTCTTACAGTGCTGGAGGCCAGAAGACCCATATGGGCATTTCTGGTCCTAAGTAAGTGTTGACAAGGCTCTGCTCCCTCCAGACTTTAGGGGAGAACATTTTCTTGTCTGACTCAGCTCCTGGAGGCCCCGTGGCACTCTTTGCCTGGCGACCATGCTCCTCTTCTGTTATATCGTATCTGTTTTGCCTCCATCCTGTGAAGACACATAGGACTGCATTTCAAGTTCCACTCAAATAATCTAGGATAATCTCTATATCTCAAGACCCTTAATCATAGATGAAACATCACTGTTTTCCATATAAAGTTGAGATAGGATATCAATGCAGGAAATATTGAGGGGGCATCAGGAGAAAAAGGATCCCCTTACTCCAGCATCTGGTTAGAAAACAAAAACTTCAACAAAACTGATAAAATCAAAATTGTTCACTTTCCTAAAGACAGCTCAGTTAAGAATGTTTAAAACCATCTAACGTGAAGCTCCACAGTTTCAGAAGTTCACTGAGATGTATTGCATAGACTTTGAGTCTGGTTGACTTTTGTGTGTGTGTGTGTGTGTGTGTGTGTGTGTGTGTGTGTGTGTAATTTGGGAGGGTTTTTTTTTCTCCCAATAAAGTTTTAATTTTAAAAAAAGGCATTTTAAGTCAAGTTATTTATAAGCTGACTGTGCTTGTTCAGTAGCCTATGCAGGCCTTGAATTTCCAGTCCTTTTGTTTCAGCCCTCCCCCACCCCCCAAGTAGCTGGGATTTCAGGCCTGTGTCACCAGGCCAGGCTCCCCCTGTTTTCCCTACCCCTGCCTGCATATAGCACAGACAGGTCCATGTCGTTTCCTGGACCAGGACTGGTCTACCGTTATGCTGATTGACAGCAGGATTCCAAAGAAACTTCGCTACATTCTAATGCTTTACAAGTAAGCCGGTCCCTTGAAAGAATCCAGGGACATTCACCCCTGAAAGTGGTGTCTTAGTTTGTTGAAAATTTAGGTTAAAGATAGGTAAAGAGCAGCAGTTACTGAAGGCTGTACACCCCCCTCATCTGCCTCAAATCTGCTTCTACCAAAGAGAACTAGTATCTCCCATTCCTTGCCACTCCTGTCACAGGACGAAAGACTAAAGTGCCAACACATGTGGACAGACTTCTGTCACTTCCAGTGTCTTCTTTTCTGGTCCCTTTCAGTATTCCTAAGAGAACCATTTCAATTTATTGTCCAGTCTGTGGCCCAAAAGACTTTCTCCCAGGCCAGAGCATCTTATCCATTTAGCTCCCCTAAAGACATTCATTGTGCATCTGACATTCCCAAGTCTCCCATCCCTATGTGGAGTTTCTGAATCTTGCTGGGCTGATGGGTCATCACATTGCAGTTGCCCTTTGCACATGAATCAATTTGAGTCTCATTTATACCAGTATAAAGGGAAACCTTTCCCTTCCTCCCACACACTAATGAATGATGTGTCATGTTCACACCTTAGAACATAGCAGTATAATTCACCCATCCTTTCACTCAATAAAGATGAGATATACAATAACCATCCTAATATAGCATACGAGTCAGGTAGATGGGAGCTATAACTCCATTACTTGGCAGTTACTTAACCTCAATGAGTCTTGGTTTCCTCATCCATGAAATAAAGACAGAAAAGAAAACAAGGCCTCATTGTCAAAGAGCTATTATGAGAACTAGAAACCGGATGTACATGGCATGATGCACTAAGCCTGGCTCACAGGAAACATTACATAAGTAGGAGATAAAAGTCTTCTAGTCAGTTTTCCCTCTGGTAGTTGATTGAACATTCTTTGGCCGTGAAGATACAATCCCAGTCCATACAGTCTGCCCTCACAGATACTAGACACCATACACAACATCCACCATGGACTGTGGACTCCAGTACAGTTCAACATGGCTGGGCTCTAGCTGTGTCTTTCCTTACTATGTTTGCAACACCAGGAAGTTCAGGAAAACCCAGAGAAGAGCACATTTGAGGCAGGTCCTGCCAGGCAGCAGGGTGGCCAAGAGCTGCTGGATGCTGCCTCCTAAAGGTGGAGGCTGACCTCATGAGCCACTCAGCCTCCACAAGGCAGACCAAGGCCAGACACTCTGCACTGAGTGCCTCTGCTCACTGATTGCTTATAGGGGAAAAACAGGCCTGATTTGGAATCTTACATAAATTCTAAAAATTGGAGGTAAATTAATTAAGATATAACTTCAATGACACCAGCCTTCCCTCACCAACAGTTCCTAAGACAGGACAGGCAGCATTAATTGTTGCAATTAATTAGGCATTAAACTGATAATGGGTACAGCTGCTAACAATTAACAGCTAATTATGTCAAGCACTTTAACCATTTCACAAAAGAAATGGAAATTGGAGAGAAGGGAGAGGGAGATGAAAAGAGAGAAAGCAGTTACCTTGTAAACAAATCAGAGGCAGTTAGCTGCAAATGCAGCTGGATCTGGCTGGAGAAACAACACGAAAAGTTGATGCGAGCCCTCTTCCCAGCAAGCTTGAGCTGCATGGGAGCTGTGTGAGTTTCAGTCTGAGCAGAAAAGACTGGAATATTGATCAGAACTAACTCATGACAGGCTGCATGCTCAGCACTTGGCACATGCTAGGACACAGAAGTGTCACAGAAGTGTGTGAGAATGGCTATAACATTATCTGAAATTCATGGACTTAAGAAAAGGGGGTGGGGGACATTGAGAGTTTAAGTGACTTGTTGAGGGCAACCGGGTACTAATGTGAACCCTGGATTCAAGTCCAAGTGTACAGATCTCCACAAAGTGCATACCACTAATTTTATAAACCTTAATAGTCCTGAAAACACAGAGAAATGACATCTTATTGAACTGTAAGCTCAACCACTTAATTTTTTCCAGCTCCCTTGAGCTACTTCTTTTTTTATTAAGTTTTTATTTTTTATATTAATTATAGTTTATTCACTTTGTATCCCAGCTGTAGCCCCCTCCCTCATCCCTTCCCAATCACACCCTCCCTCCCTCATCTCCTCCCATGCCCCTCTCCAAGTCCACTGATAGGGGAGGTCCTCCTCCCCTTCCATCTGACCCTAGCCTATCAGGTCTCATCAGGACTAGCTGCATTGTCTTCCTCTGTGTCCTGGTAAGGCTGCCCCCCCCACCAAGGGGAGGTGATCAAAGATCCAGCCACTGAGTTCATGTCAGAGATAGCCTCTCTGTTCCCCTTACTAGGGTACCCACTCGGAGACTGAGCTGCCATGAGCTACATCTGTGCAGGGGGTCCAGGTTATCACCATGAATGGTCCTTGGAGTATTAGTCTCAAAAAAAAGACCCCTGTGCCCAGATTTTTGGTTCTGTTGCTCTTGTTGTGGCTCTCCAGTCCCCTCCAGGTCTTTCATCTTCCCCTTCTTTCATAAGATTCCCTGCACTCTGCCCAAAGTTTGGCTATGAGTCTCAGTATCTGCTTTGATACACTGCTGGGTAGAGTCTTTCAGAGGCCCTCTGTGGTATGCTCCTGTCCTTTCCCTGTTTTCTCCCTCTTCTGATGTCTATCCCATTTGCCTTTCTGAATGAGGATTGGGCATCTTACCCAGGGTCCTTCTTCTTGTTTAGCTTCTTTAGGTGTACAGATTTTACTATAATTATCCTATATTATATGTCTAATATCTACTTATGAGTGAGTATATACAATGTGTGTCTTTCTGCTTCTGGGACAGCTCACTCAGGATGATCTTTTTTAGATCCCACCATTTGCCTGTAAATTTCATGATTTTCTTGTTTTTAATTGCTGAATAGTATTCCATTGTGTAAGTATACCACAATTTCTGTATCCATTCCTCACCTGAAAGACATCTGGATTGTTTCCAGGTTCTGGCTATTACGAATAAAGCTGTCACAAACATGGTTAAGCAAATGTCCTTGTTGTGTACTTGAGCATCTTTTGGATATATGCCTAGAAGTGGTATGGCTGGATGTTGAGGAAGCACTATTCCTAATTGTCTGAGAAAGTGCCAGATTGATTTCCAGAGTGGTTGTACAAGTTTACATTCCCACCAGCAATGGAGGAGTGTTCCCCTTTCTCCATATCCTCTCCAGCATGTCAACCAATTAATTTTAAGGGAAAAGAAACAGTTCAAATTAAAGCGAGCATTTTCCAAATAAGAAGACAGAAATCCACAAGTCTGCATCAGCCCCAAGCCACAGTTTCTTTGTGCTTCTGACTGTGAGAACCTAGCTTCAGTTAGTCTGGGGAAATCTGTCACCATGCTGGGGGCTGCCACACAGCTCCTTGGGGAGCCTCAAGATCTGCTTCCCAATGGATTTCCCAATAAACATCATTAGCTAGTTTTTATTCAGGGCTTTTGTTTCCAATATGTTTTATCTTTATCATCCATGTAAGAAGCAGAAGGGAAATGAAAATTCAGGCCACGATAGACACACACACTTGCATGTATACACACACACACACACACACACACACACACACACACACACACACAAACCTTACTTAGACAATTTGGTTATCCCAATGAAGAAACAGCTGCCAGCAAAAAGCATTAAATCTACTTGTCCTGACTTAAACTTGAAAGAAAAAAGAGTTGCCTGGTGTCATGCAGGATGGCAGACAAAGCTGCAGTCCCCACACCCTACATTAATATGTCAACTTGTAGGAATACACATTCCTGGCCCAACTTCTGGAGATTCCTAATTCAATAGGCTTAAAAGGATCAAGATACTCTCAGGTGATTAAGCTGCTGGTCCGTGGACAATCGTTTGAGGGCCACTGTCCTGCTCTGGTTGCTCATCAATCCCAGATCTTACCAGGGCCCACTAATTTTTCCCAAAGCAAACTCCTTACCTAGTTGTTCCAGTGGTTGCCAGTGGCTGCTGGTTCCATTGATTTGGAAGCTTAATTTGAACTTGATCATCCTGGTCCAGGGCTAGTTGTTGTTGTTGTTGTTGTTCTGGTTTGGTTTTTAAACAGAAGCCAGGACTGTCCTGGTTTGCTTTCTATTGCTCTGATAAGAGACCACAGCCAAAAGCAACTTGGAGAAGGAAGACTTCTACAGTCCATCACCCAAAGAAGCTAAAACAGGACGCCAGAGGCAAGATCTGGAGCAAAGGCCATGAAAATCCTGTTGACTGGTTTGCTCTTCAGGGCTTACCCTTTTATACCACCCAGGACCACCTGCCAGGAGTGGCACTTCCCACAGTGGGCTGGGCCTGCCCACATCAACGATTATGAAAATCCCTCAAAGACGTGCCCACGGCCAATCTGATAAAGGCAGTTCTTCAAATGAGTTTCTCGCTTCCCATGTAAATCTGCAAGTTTGTGCAAAGTTGATGGAAACTAATCTGCGCAAGAGCCAAATATCTCCTCTCCCTTTCTAGCTTGCTTGAAAGCAGATGGAACCTTCCAGTCTCCCGGGAGTGAAAAGGTAACCATCCCAAACTGGAACATTACCGGGAGGGCTTCTCTGGCTCCCAGAGGTGTTAGCCAGAACTACAAAACAGAAATATGTAGCTCATTTAACTCGCCTCCCAGCTACATGTGCCCAGAGAGATTCTGTTCAGAACATAGGGTGAGGAAGGATGCTGAAGGCCTGTGGACCATATCGTCATTGCAGGGAGCCCCTTGTGATTGGATACAAGCTGCACTTCAGAGACACGAATGAGGATTGCCAGAGAACTCTCAGCCTAGCCACCGCAAAGTTTTAATACTTCTGCAGCCTCAAGTCTTTCACCCTTAGAATTTGTGCCTTCATCTTCAATTTTTTTGAGGATACCAGTCTCTGTATCATAAAAAGGAGTTTTGATAAAACATTGGAAATATTATGATGTTCTCGAAGTCATTTAAAAAAATTATAAGGTCCCTCCACACTGTTCTATTTCAGTCGTTAGCAGAAGTAAAAAATTATTATTTCTTTCTGAAAGGAAACAGGAGTGTGTGAAAGACCTTTAAATGTATACTTTTCACTTCTAGGAATTAGTTCTAAGGAAATAATTGGACCAGGTCTCAAAGACATTCGCTACAGTGTTATTAATAATAGAAAAGAATGTAAACAACTTAAATTCATGAATAAAAGCTGCTTTGATTAAATGAACCATGGGAAACAGAGTCGCTGGAATTACACGACTAATAAAAATGATGTTATAGATGTGAGAAAATGTGCATAGTAAGAGTGGCAAATTGTGAAGTACGATCTGTGGAACACTGTATAGAAAATGATGTTATCTTTCTAAGACTGTGTGTGGCTGTGTACTTATCCTCTCTAGAGGGGAAATCGACAGGAAGAGAATACATACCCAAAATTTTACAGTGTTTGTCTTTATGTAATGAGTAATGGGGAAGGTAGGGGGTTTCTTTTTTCTTCTGCTTCTTTTGTTTATCTTCCCATCATCCAAATTTTCCACATTAAGCACACAAAAGAACCCCAGGAAAATTAAAGAAAAAATAAAATAATTACTAGTGAAATAATTTTAGTTGTCTTGAGCGATCATGATAAATATTTGGGTGTAGAGTATTCCTATTGTTTCTGAAATCTGCTCCCATATCATAACCATGGAAAGATAATTGTTCATACAGCATGGATTTTTTTTTTTAAGTTTTCATGAGCCTGTGCAGACAGGCCAATATGCAAGTCTTTGGAACATGATGCACACAATCAGGCATCCGTTATTTCCTTCCATCCCCCACTCCAACAGCAAAGGTTCCCCCCCCATAACGTCTCTCAGCAGCCAAACACAGGCACTGTTAATGAATATTAATTGACCTAACATCTTGTGGCGATGCAACTGTGCACATTTCCCAGTCTCATTTGGTTGCTAGGAAACCATGAGAGAAAGCCATGGGGCCCTGGGACCCGGACCTTTTAAGTGCAGGCCAAGGTTAAACCACAAATCAGAAATAGTCTGCCTGATTAATTGTGTATATGAGCAACTGTGTATGTATGCAGTCCTGTCAAATAAGCAAGGAATAAATAAATACCAATAGACAGTTTGGCAGTAGACAAGCAAGTGAGTGGAAATGAGCATAGACTCTCAGTTACTGGAACCCCTCCCCAGGGAGCTCCTGAGACAGAGCCCCACGGAGCATCTGCTAACATCACCACGCTGCCCCTTAAGATCCAGAGTGGAACCTCAAAATTGGTCCTGGAGGAAGCACCTGGGGAGGCAAAGAAGAGGGAATGACAGTTGGATATAATTATCCCGAAATCACAGGCAACTATCCTGCTCGCGTTCAGATGAGATGCAAACAAGCTGACGGGCAAACCTGGCCTACAAGCCCTTTGCCCTCTGCATCTGACTTCAGCTTCACCTTGCTTTTCCCCTTACTCTTCTAGGCTGTTCAGAGAGGAGCGTTCCCATCCGTCTCCATGCTGGTCTCTGTTCTGGCTACCTTGTCCCTTTCCGTGGCACCAAAGAGTGAGCTACATACATTGCTCTGGGTCCTGCAAGTCAGCTCTCACCAAGACCCCCTTCACTCCCTGCACCTGATATTCTGCTTTCTTGTTTTCATTGTCTCCCTTGGAGTTCTTATGTTTCCTAACTAAACAACTAAGTGCTTGCCTTAGAGTCTCACGGGCATACACTCTGACTGCCAAGGTCCCTAAAGGGAAGGGCTGAGCTCCGGTGGCATCTTCAGCCTTAGCTGAGAAATGGAAAGGTAAGTTCTCTAGAGAGTAAAGGGTGTGAGGCTGAGGGCGGCAGATCTCTCTCTCTCTCTCTCTCTCTCTCTCTCTCTCTCTCTCTCAGCTTCACCTATTTTCCCCTTGAGTGCCTGAAATCAAAAACAACCTCAAGGACTTCTTTCTGTTCTCCCTGTTATTATGGTCTTTCTTTCGTTTTTATTCCCATTCATTTAGTCACTCAATAAATGTTAATGGGGCATTTATTTACTCCATTCCTAGAATTTTTGCTGGGCGGTGTGTGTATCTGTGTCCCTGTATGTGTGTGTTTGTCTGTGTGTGTGTATGTGTTTGTGTTTCTGTGTGTGTCTATGTCTCTGTCTGTGTTTCTGTGTGTGTGTTTGTCTGTGTGTATGTCTGTGTGTGCATGTGTGTGTGATTTATCCATTGAGAATTTCATGCATGTTAAAAAATATTTTTATGATACCTACTTCCCACACCACTTCAAACTCCCCCAGGACCATCCAGGATATCACCCTCCCAACTTCTTCACCTCTTCCCTTTTCCTTTTTAAGAATTGACTCGTTAAGAATTTTGTACATATCCACACCAGTGTCCCTTCTTCTGCTCTTCTCAGGACCCCAAACACATCTGCCTCTCAGCCCCACATCCTCCTTTCCTGACCCATCATCAAATACTTCATCTTCATAGGTAGAGAAGAGATTGGGATCTGAGAAGGAAAGAAACACTAGACACTTCTGAAGAACGGGAAACATAGTCACATGTTTTCTTTCTGTCTTCTTCATCCTTAAATTTTAATGTCACTCAAGAGTTGAAAGGAAACTCCATATCATTAGGTGCATAAGCCATTTTTTTTCAGAGGTGGCTTCTGGTAGTTTCTTTAGAGGCGGATGCTGGGGGTTGGAGCAGAGGTGATGAGAGCAGCAGAGAAGTCAACTGTCTATGTTCAGGAAGGAAGGGCAAAGAGCTATGATGAGAGAGGAGAAAAGAGGTCACTATGAGAACAGAAAAGAGAAACAAGAGAGAACAGGGTAGAAGTCAGAGGCTGGAGGGTGTATACCAGTAAAAGGAATTAGAGAGACATAAAATGGAAAGCTGAGGACAGAGAGGTTGTTCCCTCCCTCCCTCCCTTTCTCTCTCCCTCCCTCCCTCCATCAGTTTTCATTACACCTTTTCACGTACAGACAGTTCACCAAACACAGTTTACCTGATGCAGTCAGGTTGTGAGACAGAGCTGATTCTATTCCAGCCTTGAGAAAACAGATGCTGCCCAACACGTAGCTAGATGAATTAGGACGGACAACAAGGAGCCTTGAAGCTTTTCACAGAAATACCCCCTCTTTGTCTCCAGAGGACTATGTGACTTACACATGAGCCAAACTGAGCATGGTCAGTCTCTGCCCCTCTATGGCAGCAGCTGGGATGCAGGGTAATCAGTTATTGTAAGTACATCTGCCCATAGCATAGCCTTCCTGGGATAGGATCTTTACAGAAGAGTCACATAGACTGAAAGGATTCTTCATTAAAGGAAATAACATTAGAGGCATGAAGACAGTTCTTCTTTCATCCACGTATTCATGTCATCTGCATATGTATGTGGAGCCTGCTTCATGACGTACAGCCATGGGCAACAGCAAGACAGCTGGCAGGAAAGCCAGCCCTGCCTACTGTAGTCCAGATCTTCTTCAGCAAGACAGAATGCATGGGAAATTTCAACACAGACAGTCAGAGCCCAGAGTGGAACCTATACTCTAAAATGAAGCTAATATCTCTTTAAGAGATGCTTTTCAACCTCTCTATCCAAGAAGACTCAGTCGTATGAGCAATGGACTTGGGATAAGAAATGCCAAGTGACTAGACAGATTTTTGTCTTCTACATCCAGCTGTTCTACACATGGCTAACATGACTCAATCCTGGTAACTAAGACACCTGAGCCATCATCTCAGGAGAGTTTCCAAACAGTTGTCAGGAAGACATAGAAGAAATGTTTTGTTTTTTTTTTTTTTGACATTGCCCAAGTCAATTAGGCAAAGGTCCCCAGTCTGTACCATTGAGTTTCCTGGTACTTCAGAGTCTCTGGTTCTGAAAACAAGCCCAGCTCTAGGTCTTGTGCAGTGAGGCAATGCAGCTAGGGTTTCCTTGTGCTGGAAGCTCTTTGGGTTTTTAATTGGTACCCTCTTAAGTCTATCTTTCTCAAGAAGCTGGGCTGTATTAGTGTTGACTGAGACAGAAGTTAGCTATAGGAGGAATGCCTGGAAAGAGAACTCAGTTAGACACAGGAGACTCCCCACTGTGTCACGGAGCACTCCAGTCTCCCTCCATAGGTCCCAAGGCTATGTTTCAAAGCTCTTATTCTCTATGCTGTTGAGGTGTCACTTGGGAGATATATGCCACTGAGCTGCCAAGGATATGTCTTCCAAGCCATGATGCCAAGGTGTGCTACCCAGGGAACCCAGAACCCACTGCCCAATGTCACAATGCCTTGGAGTCTCAAGGGATTGCATCTAGGATGCTACATATATTCAGACCTTTCTGCTTGTTTCAGTATTTATTTCAGGACTGAAAAATCAACCAATGAATGATAATGTTCAGTGTTCTGGAACCAAAACTGCTTTTCTGATAGTATCCTCTTCCCTATCTCTTTACCAAGCCAGCTTAAACAGGGGCTTTATCTTGCTATCCTCTGCTAGTACAAAAACAAATAAGTACTGTGAAGAGGTACAAACATTCTGAATAACAGTCTAGCAGTGTCCCTTAATATTAAACACACTTCCAAGCCATCACTTCTGCAGTAGATTCCTAGATATCTACTCAAGAGAAATGAAATTGTATGGCCACACAAAAACGTGCATACAGATGTTCATAGCAGCATTAGTCATAGCAGATAGAAGTAGAAGCAACCCAACTATCTATCATCTGATGAATGAATAAACGAAACGTGGTATCTCCATTCATGCAAGGGATTAGGATTCATCAATAAAACAGATGAAGCAGCAATCCGTGCTACAATGCGGATAAGCCCTGGAAACGGGACGCCGAGGAAGGGAGTCGCAGGAGATAATACCAGGCAGGAATTCACTTCTGTGCAATGTCCACAGTAAGGAAATATGTAAGGTAGATTAGGAGTCACCTCTGGCTGGCATTAAAGCTGAGATGTGGGTAAAAGTGCTAATAAATACGTTTTGTTTTGAGTGATAACAAAAAAAAAAAAAATCCTAAACTGGGTTTATGGTAACGGTTGCATAATTCTATAAGCAAAGAACCACTGAATTGTGTACTTAACAGAGGGAGCTTATGGTGTGTAAATTATATGTCAATAAAACTAAAGGCAAAGATGAGATGGATAGAAAAAGACAGGTGGGGGAAGAGAGAGAAAGTGGTGAACTTTAGAGCCTCAGAGGAAGCTTCCTGGTGGCAGGAAAAATATGTTCGATCCATGATAGAGCTCATACCTATGAGAGAGAGAGAGAGAGAGAGAGAGAGAGAGAGTGGTACATGCGTGGTGTGTGTGAGTGCTGTGTATGGTATGTGCATAATGTATATGAATGGTATGTGCGGTGTGGGTGTGTTTGTCGTGTTTGTGTGTGTGTGTGGTATGTGAGTGGTGTGTGTGTGGCGGGAGTCTGGGGGTGGTATCTGTGTGTGTGTGTGTGTGTGTGTAGTGTGTGTGTGGCGGGGGGATGGGGTATTGTGCTTCTTAGGTCCAGTGGAAAACACTCCTAGATGATCACAAATGACCCACACTGCTCTACAGCTGTGCCCCCTCATGCAGGTCCCTCCAACACAGGCACTGAGCCACTGTGAAGCCATTAGTTCTTGCAATCCACTGAAAGTGGCACATGAAAAGGAGGAAAGAGAGAAAGCCTTATACAGGCCCCATTCACTCCATCCAACCCAGATAGGATGGAAACCATTTGGTGCAGAAACAATCTTGGACATTCCAGCTCTGGGAACCACACAGGAGATAAAGAGACTACCAGGCAAGCCTGGCTACCGATAAAACATCACCATTGGTTGTGTGATAAATGTTGCTGTGGTTTGTCTTGTGACACAGACTGCAAGGCTCTCAGCAACATGACAGCCTCCACCTCCATCTCCCCACTAAGTTAATGATGGACTTTAATTTGATGGCTTTGAATTCTGAGGTGGATTTAAGGAGAAACACGATTTTAACGCCATTTGTCACTGCTGTTTAGTGCCATTTAACACAATATTTATCTGATTGGCATATCAGTTACTTCGCATCATTGAGAATTGGCTGTAACAGGGATTCTGTGTGCTTGGCAACCAAGAGATTGATTATGGTTATTATACTAATGGCTGGAAAAATGAATTTCATCAGGAAAGTTGTTTTGAAGTGGCAGTGACAGGCCTGGTATGTTTACTCATGAAGCACCAGCTGCCTGCACACAGAATGCTGATCTGGAGGCAAGTCTTGGGCAAGGATGCTGGAGCCGGAGACATTCATCTGCATCTCCAGATAAGTGGTACCCAGGGACTGGAGCACCACTCAAAGGTTTTTCTCAGTCTCATCTCTTGTCTGGAATGGACCATCTTAGCATGTAAAGTGCTTTGGCAGAGATTTTACAACTCCCTGACTAGAGCTGCTATGCCTTCAGTGGACTGCTCTGGTGGAAAGGGGGGAAAGAGGGAGCCTTATACAACCCCCATCCACTCCATCCAACCCAGACAGAATAGAATCCATTTGTGGTGGACTCTGCGCCACTTGCCGCCTTAAGCTCTGGTGGCTATGCAAAGTGTGTCCATTTTGACAGTGTTAGCATGAGTTGTACACATGTACACATGTTAAGAAAACATGTAATGAAACATTTCGACAGCTGAGAGTAGGCCAAATAAAAGGTTTCCATGGAAGGGCTGAAATTTAGATATGGATTTTTAAAGGTAAATCTGAAAAGAAAAATGGTTGGAAATACTTTTTCTCTCCATAACCTGTTCTTGTCACCCAGTTCGATGAATGACTGTGCCTTCCCACCTTATCCAAGCACAGGTCCAGATTTACACCTGAGGTATGGCATCCTGGCAAAGAGAGGTCATCTTCCTGCTAACTGGAGACTTGCTTCAAATTCCTGTCAGCAGCCAGAAGAGGAAATACGTGCAATTCCTGGACTCTCCCTCAGGAACCACCTTCTCCACAGACACACCGAGGCCTCCGCAGACCTTTTACCATCCAAGAAAGAAAATGAGATTTGCCGGATGTCCCCCCCAACCCCCCCCCAAGGGGCCTGAGCTCTCACGATACCACAACATTAATGAAATTCACCTTCTGAGCCCTTTAATTGCTTCGAGTAGCACTTCACTCACAATCAATGTTCTCTGTCCCCACTGCAATTTTCTTGTTTTGAAAAATAATAGTGTGACTCACACTTCAATTAGAAGGTAGAGGCTGTCCGCACTCCTCAGCACCCAGTGGATGGTCCACCCTGGAAATATTCCCAACTGGTGGTAAACAAATGGAAAGGACATAAAAGATGAGAGGGTGTCCCTGTAATTGAGCGTTGAAATGAGAGGAAACAGAAGAAGAGCGCCTATTAATAATGACACAGTAACTGGAGGTCACTCAGAGAGAGGCCCGGGACACTCCGTGTTCACATTAGCTTTGCAGAAAGAGCCATTACAGATCTTTGTAAAGGGCTAATGTAAGCGATGGCGAGGCTGTTTATCAGATTTACCCAGTGCCAGCCACCTCCTCCTTCCACCCCGGGGTAACTAGAACAGCACAAAGCACCTCACGGCATGAGGAAACCATTTTGATTTGGACCAGGATGTAATTAATGCAAAGTTCAATTGTACACATAATAGACACTGGGTACTCTAGAGCCATTTGTAGCCTTTTCTCCCACAGGAGGTGTGCAAGCTGGGGCTCCTAAGGAATAGGGAGTGCTGAATGTTTGCTCAGAGCAGAACTGGCAGTGCATGGGGAAAGCAAGAGGCAGGGTACCAGGCTTGTGTTCTAGCTGGTAGCTGAGACTCAACAATCTCACTTGGAGAAATCATAATCCCCAGCTCTCTCCCTGGTTTCTCTGGTTGTTATTTCAACGGGGTTGAAGGAAGTTCATTATTATTTAGTGAAATCTGTATCAAATTCTGATGCTTTTTAAATATATATATATTGCTTTTTGGTTCTGGATCAAGCCTCACTATCATAACGCTTGGGTCTATTAAAATTATTCATTGCCATAAATTATAATCATATCAAAATAGGTTTCCTTGACAAAAGGGGCTCTGTTCATACGAATAAAATAATGGATGACAGATTCACGGGGAAGCTGTGGTGGCCATGTTATCAACACCTCCAGGTCAGGATTTAAAGCTCCTTTGGCTTGCAGAGTAAACAGGCACTCTTCAAGATGAGTGCTCTTGAGATCCTATACACTGCTGGCCTGCTCCCTTTGCCTCCCAGGCTACCCTTACGGCTACATCTGAGCTCTACCCTCGTGTGCTGCTATGACAGCAAAATAACTGAGACCATCAATTTAAAAAGAGGAAAGGTTTATTTGGAGCTCAGAGCTTGGAAGGGTTCAAGCCATGGCGGCTGGCATTGCTGCATCTGCACCTGTGTTAACACAGCATGTCACGGGAGAAACCTGTGCTAAAGGAAGTCTACTCATCCTACCGCCAGAATCAGGGGAATGAAGAGAAGGAAGAGGAAGAGAAAGAGGAGAAAAGAGGGGGAACAAGAGACAATAGTTGGTCGACAATCCCCTTCAAAGACATGTCTGTAATAATGTAAGACTTCCCACTAGGCTGCACTTCTAAAATGTCTCATTGGAACCTTTAACACAAGAGCTTAAGACAGACATTCCAGATGCAAACTCATTATTACAATGAGCCTCTGAAGAAAAACAACGTAGTTCTGACTCACTATTGGCTTCTCAGAGTAGATGTGAAATTCAAACTTCATAACAAGTAAGATTGCAAGGTCCTTAGAGTCATGAGCTATGTCTACCTTTTTTTTTTCTCTCTCTCTCCAGGGGATTAGCATAGCTTCCTCTGTGGATGCCAAACAAACTTTCTGCAGTGAACTTTTGAAGAAATGGAAGAAGAGTATCTCTGCTTCTAATTCCATTAACCAGTAGGTAGGATGCAAAGTCTGAGGCTGCTGGGTTGAATGGTGCTTCCCCGCAAAAAGCATCCTCACATCCAGTTAGAATTTACACACGTAGCTTCACCTGAAACTGTAGATGTAATCAAGCTAACATGGGGCCATCCTAGATTAGAGTGGGCGCTAAATCCAATATGACAGTAATCTTATAATCTTCCACTGTCCTTTTAAGAAGAGGAAAATCTGGACACACAGAGACAGAGAGGGGAAAGGTCATGTGGATACAGGAGCAGAGGTTAGAGCGATGCATGTAAGGACTGTCAAGAATTTCCAAGCCATCAGTAGAAGCTGTAATAGGCAAAGAGAGATTGCTTCCTTCCATAATCTTTAGGAGAAGCAGGACCTCGCCAGCGCTTTGATTTGAAACTTCTAGCATTCAGCATAATGGGAGAATGTGTTCTGTTTCTCTAAGCAAAGACCTGGGGCCCTTTGTTAGAGCAGCCATGCAAACCCATACAGACACTGTGCAGGTGAGAGGTCTTGTACGACTCTCTCAAAGTCTGTAGGAAGTATTATTAAGAGATCAGGAAGCAGAGTGAAATATGGATCACCATGTAAGCCATTTGATTATGAAGAAAGGGCCATTCTGTCACCATCTGCTGGTTCCGCCTTCAAGTTTTTCTTTTATAAACATCATTTAGAAAGAAAGAGATGAATCACCCTGAAGGATACATGGATTATCTGGCTTTGCAGTGCCTTCATCTCCTCCATCTCCTTGTTTGATACCTCTAGCCAACACCAGACCTCCATACCTGCTGCAGCAGGCTTTCTATCCACATTCTAAGATTCACTTTTATTTTTTATGTTTTGTCTGTATGTTAGTGCACCAAATGCATTCAGCACCACAGAGGCCAGAAGAGGGTATTGGATTCTCTGTAGTTGTAGTAACAGATGGTTATCAGCTGCCCTATGGGTGCTAGGAACCCAAAGAGGGTCCTCTGCAAGAGCAGCAAGTGCTCTTAAACACTGTCCCATCTCTTCAGCTTTTGCATCTATAATCTTAAAGCCCACTATCTCCCCTCTTCCTCAGATCTCTGTCCTTACAGCTACATCACTCCACTGATCACATGTACTAATTCAATTTTCAAACAATCAATGCACCACAAAGTTCTTGCTCTGGCCTCCCCTAGGTTTAGGTTCCCTAGTTTGTGTGTTCTTTGTTGAATGAATTCAAGTAAGACACACAGAGCACAACGTAGAAGACACCATTTGTTAAAGAGTAAAGTAGAATATCCTTAAAGGGTAGAATGTGGAAGATAATTATCCCATGGAGTGAGAATGGATAATGGCCAGAGAGACCATTGTGTCCACACACATGTCTAGGTGGCCTTTTACCATTTTCTAATGTCTCAGACAGCTTTCCAAGGCAGAATTTAGATATTCATCTGGGCAGTTCTGAAAGTCATGTCTCTACCCATGGCCAGATACTCCTCAGATCCCATTTGTCTCATCAAATATTATGTAATAAAGTAGATTTAAAAGAACTAAGGAAAGGGAAAAAAGAGCAACCATGCTTTTCTAGGAGGAAATAGGCCTCCCTTAACTGGCCTCTGTCTTTCTCCTTTTTGAACCATGTTATGTCTAAAGTAGGCCATTATGGCACTTCCTTTCCTTTAGAGTCAATGTGTTCTGGGAAACAGAGTAGACGGAGCCCAAAGCTGCCTGTGAGGGCAGAGTTCATCCTCAAAGATCTTCATGTCTGCTTGTATCTAACTACTGACATAACAAATGCACAGCCATGCCCGGGACAAATCAGGGTGCCGTGGCACTCCAAATTTGGTCTCCTCTGGAGTCCGCTGCAAGTTTCAGTTGATGTCTCCTCTTCTGAAGGTCCTAACATGTTGTCCTATGTAATAGTCTGTGATGACAGAAGTCCTCCAGATCAGTGTTGTTCGATTCACATATAACCACCAGTGCGACAGAGAAGCTGGATTCTTAATTATACTTCATTTAACTGAATTTAAATCTTAAACTGACATGTGGTGAGTGGCTATTGTCAATAATACTAGCACTTTTAACAAGATACAAAGGGCCTCTCACACCTCAGACACACACACCTCCCAAGGCTTAACATTATTAATTCTTGGAGCATACGGAGGAAAGAAAACATCACTTACATGTTCCTTCATTTGCAAGGCCATCCCACCCACAATGGGGCTAATAGCCTACACATTATGCCAGTTTAATTCCTCCCCTCTCAGTACCCAAACTCCATTCAAACTGCACCCTTTGGGGCCACTGAGAATAAAAAATGGGCCCATTATCAAGCCTCCCACCCCTTAATAGCCGTTCCTTTAGCCACATAAGGACCCAGCTGATGCTTTGAGATTGCCATTTGTAAGAACTTGGTTAAGTAAGTTCTTAAACAAGGTGTCATTCTTTTTTCCTGGCTGGGAGGGGCGGATTGGGGGAGGGGAGAAGAATAATCTTTTTTTCAACTACTATTGTCCACCACAAGTCTCTCTCTCTCTCTCCTACCCCCAACCCCACCTCTGGTTCTTTCTCCAGGGTATCATAAAGTACTGGATTTGAATCTCATCTCTTTCTGTACCTGAACAGACATCTATTTATTAAAACCTGGGACCTTGTGTAAGTTCTATGAGTGTGTAGATAATCTAAAACACACCTATTATCTCTATGGATTCAATGGAGTAATACAATTTCCTTTTTTTAAATGTGTCTGTGTGTGAAGGTATGTATGAATGGCCATGTGTGTACAAGTACACACATGTGGGGCTGAACATGTGTGTGTGTGTGTGTGTGTGTGTGTGTGTGTGTGTGTGTGTACATGGAGAGATGTCTGTCAGTCTCAGAAACTATCCACTTATTTTTCTTCTTGAGAATGGATCTCTCATCAGCCTGGAGCTTGCCAATTAGGGTAGGATGACTGACCAGTGACCCTCGGGGTTCTACCAATCTCCACTTCCCCAGCATTGAGATTACACATCCTCTGTTGCATCTCTATTTGCTTTTCATAGTTCTGACGGACTGAACTCAGGATTTCATGCTTCCCAGGCTAATACTTTATTGATTGAACTTCCCACCCCATCTTCGATCTCTTTTGTCTCCTCTTTTCGAAGGAAACCTTCCTTTTGAGACTCATAACCAAACCTTCGGCAGAGTGCAGGGAATCATATGAAAGAGGGAGAGTTAATATGACCTGGAGAGGACAGGAGCTCCACAAGGACCAAATATACCTGGGCACGGGGTCTTATATGAGACTGTTTCTCCAACCAAGGACCATGTATGGATATAACCTAGAACGTCTGCTTGGATGTAGCCCATGGTAGCTCAATAACCAAGAGGGTAACCTAGTAAGGGGAGCAGGGACTATTTCTGACATGAACTCAATGGCGGGCTTTTTGACCACCCCACCCCCCAAGGGAGGAGCAGCCCTGCTAGGCCACAGAGGAAGACTTACAACCAGTCCTGAAGATACCTGATAAAACAGGGTCAGATGAAAGGGAGGAGGTCCTCCCCTATCAGTGGACTTGGAAAGGGGCAGGGAGGAGATGAGGAAGGAAGTGTGGGATTGGGAGGAAATGAGGGAGCGGGATACAGCTGGGATGCAAAGTTAATAAAATGTAACAAAAAAAAATAATAAATAATAAGAAAAAAAAGAAAAAAGAAAAGAGCCCATTGCCTCCTATGAACAGACACAGGCAAGTTGCATGCAGGAGGCAAATATCCCTGTGCTGTCCACAGTAAGGAACCCAGACACAGCCAGCAGGGATCTTCCTGTAGAGGAAACATGGTCGGTGGAGAAAGAGGCATACTAGTACAGGTGGCTTCTCTAATAAGGGAAGGATTATGGAGCAGGGTATGGCCACTTGGCCTTTCTAATGCAGCACCATCAGGTACAGTCTGCCAGGTTGTTTTTACCCAGTTAGGTCTTGGGTCCTGAAATGAGCACAGGATTTGTTTGTCTGACTTGAATCAGAGCTACTTGAATTAGCCCAGGGAGCCTTTTAAGATTTTTCTCATCTCAGGCTGGGTCTCTGTAGAGTCTTGTTTGATCAATAATAAAAAAGCTATCTGGCCTCTCTAGATGAGCACAAAATGGTTCTCAAAAAGCTGCCAACATGGAGGACGATTCCCAAAGGCACTCTGCTGTGTGCAGTTTTAGACCTGAGTGCTGGGCCAGAGGATACCTCCACTAATTCTTTTAAAGAGGTGAGAGCATCTGAGACAATGAGGACACTGTGATTGCCTGGTGGTGAGCCTGCATTTTGTGGTTTAACTATTTAGGATGCCGGTGGCATTCTGTGTCTGCCAGTGTGGGGATGGTAGCTGATTCTTCTGTGCCACAGACCAAGACTGCACTGAGTCCCTCTTTGCTATCTTCCCCTGGCACCAGTCACTTGCTCCCTGCCTTAAACCCAAGAAACACTGGAGCTATTCATTTCCAGTTCCAGGGCATTGCAACTAAACAATGAAAATGCCAGGCCACCCTTTCTCCTGAAAACAACAACAAAAACAAACAAACAAACAAACAAACAACAACAAACAAAAAAATTCCCTGAATTTATTCCACAAACATGCAAAAATCTATATCAGATCTGGGAGTACAACAGGGTCAGTGGTCTAACAGAGGGAGACAAACCCAAAACCAAGTCTTGGCAATAAAGTCTAGAAATAAATGTGGGCAACAGAGTGAAAAACTTTGGAGACACTAGTGCAAATTCCAGCACCCAGGGCACCAGTCAGTCCTGGCTTCTTTCTTCCTCATTGGTCATCTCCTCCTTGGATTCATTGTTGGTTCTGGATCTTTATCCCCATTCTTTATATACATATATATATATATATATATATATATATATATATATATACATTTTTTTTATTCAACAGAAATGTTAAAGTACAGATGAAGAGCTCAGTTAAGAGGTTACAAAGACATTACAAACTACCATGCAAGTGATGGTTTATAATGGGTTTAGAAATTATATATATATATACATATACATATACATATTTGTGTATGTATGTGTGTGTGTGCTCACATATGCTATATGTACTTCCTGTGCATGTGAGCAGGCCAGAGATAGACACTTCATATCTTCCCCAGTCACCCTCTAGCTTTGTATTTGTTTGATAGTTTTTTAAGACAGGGTCTGTCAGGAACCTGGAGCTCACTAGTCTTTCAGCTAGAACAGCAAGCCAGTCAGCCCCAGGTGACTTTCTCTGCCTGCCAGTCCTGTGGTTACAGGCAAGTGTCACTGCCCCCTGCTTTTGAGGTGCTTCTTGGGGAATCCAAACTCAGTATTTCATGGTGTGTAACAAGCAAGTTATGGAGTCCTGAGCTTGTTAAAGATGGAGTAGAATGATGTAAGACTATTTTCACTTAGATGTTCTCCCAGTGTTCAACTTACCCCTGTCATATTTCATACGCACCCACATTCACCTTATATGAAAAGGAAAGGGACTTGAAATTTGACACCTGACTGAACAAAAAGAATGTCAACCCTGACATTCATGGTGGGATCTTTAGACCTTCAGAGAAGATGGAATTGTACTTTAAATTTTTTTTAATGTTTTTTGGACATGTTTCCCTCTATAGGGAATCATCCTCAGATCTGTTTAGTGATACAAGATGAAAAAGATAAGTCAATGAAAGGAAATGTAAAACAAAACGCCTTTCCTTTTGGAGTTTAAGGACCAAGCTGCCGCCTTCTCCTTTCCATCTGTGTTTACCCCTGGGATGAGGAGGTTGACTTGGCCTTAACCAGCTTTTCTAGACTGTGGCTCTTGAGCTTTAAGAACTTCTCAAGCTCTAAACTCTGCCCCAGTTCCCAGATTCACCCACCCAGCTTCCTACTTGCTGCCTTCTTCTATGGTTCAGGTGTAGTTTGTCCCCTCAGAAACTGAGGGGGTCCCTGAAGATATTCAGAGAAGCAAACCTCACAAAGATATAAGAATGAAAAACTGGTGGATTGCTTTTGTCACTCTGGGTCAGACTTCTGGGGGGTCTAATAATAGGCAGTTTATTCCCAATGTTTAAACCCAATATAATCTGGAAGAGGGTTTCCTGGTGTAATACAATCCCTTTGCACAGGGAAGCATAATTGCATCAAACTTCAACTCAGGGTAGTGTCATTTCTTCCAAGAAGATGGGTTCTAGAGATAGGCTACCTGTACTAGCTTAAGGGCCTAAGAATCTGGCCTGGTCTCAGTCCCACAGATAGTGAGCGTAGAGGTCATTTGGGCTATTAGCCACCTCTGGTACTGGTTGAGGGGTTCCCCTGGCTATAAGGGCATTTAGATTACTAGCCACCTCTGCCCCTGGTTGCAAGAGCTTGATATGCCTGCCCCAACAGATAACCAGATCACTAGCTGTCTGTCACTTCCAGTTCTCAGCTTTCTGGATGGAAGAACAGGTTTTTCATCTTTCCCATTGGAAAGACAATCCTGTGTGTTTAACATTCCTGGTTTCTCTGGAGATCTGTGGCCTGGAGGACCTTCATGCTACGCTCCCAACAAGAAACTAATTGAAATTTGGTTTCTAATGATTTTGGGGTTTGGGGGCTATGGCAAGTGCTTAGATCATTAAAGGGCATTGACATCTTCCAAGAGTGAGCTCCTGCTGCAGGAAGTCATTATGTGAGCCCAAATTCTCATGCTGTTCCCAGGGTCATGTGTACCTGCTAGCACCTGCCCACCCACCATGAGATGGGGCACCATGAAGCCCTTATGAGATGCTAGCACTATGCTCTTGGGCTTTCTAGCCCCCAGACCATATGCCAACATCAATTTTGATCCTAATATGCTACCTGGGCATTTTGTTACAGCAACGGGGAACAAGCTAACACACTCAAGATTCACAATTAATAGCTTCTAAACTGGACCTTGATTTTTCCCAACTAAGCCCGCGTTTCCCAGTCTACCCCTCTCTGCTGATGACAGCCACATCCTTGAGAACTGGTCAGGTCAAGGCTCTTATCGTCATCCTGAGCTCCTAACTTCTTCCCAATCCTACATCCCATTCACCAGCAAGTCTCTTTTGCTTATTAAAAGAAAACACTTAGACAAAATAAATTCAGAGTTGATTAAGCCTAAGAACAATTTGTGGTGTGGGAGGCCCCTGCCAAATGCAAAGAGCTCTGTTCTGCAGTGTGAGTATTGTAGCTTCACTGGCAGAAAAAGAACAGAAATGGCTTCTTTGCTTACAGCTAAGCCCTTTTCTCATTTGGAAATGATCTGATCGGTCAGCTGCTGTGATTAACTGAGACAAGTAAGTGGTTTGTTTGTTTGTTTCTTTGTTTGTTTGTTTGTTTTAAGTTGGATTTCACTTTGTTTACATACAAAGCTAAGTTGTGGTTTGTTATGTAGAAACAGGTATGGGGCAACTTCAGGCCAGGTTTAACTTGATAAGCTCCATCATTCCGATCTAAGGCTCCATTTTCTATTCTCTGGATGACTGTGATAACTTTTTAAAAATGAGTCCTCTGTTTTCAGACATGTACATTTTATTCTCCCCAAGTGGCCAGACTTATCCATCTTAGACCTAGACGGAATATATCACTCCCCACTACAATCATTTTGATTCTGAGAAAGCTTTCAATCTTTTTTTTTTATTCTTATTTTGAGCAAGCTTTGAGTAGAGCTTCTGTCTGCACAGCGTCCTCTCGACTCTTCCTTAGGAGTCATTGTGTATTCCTGATTTGAGTCTTCACTGCACCCCTACAGACACCTTCGCATCTGCCTCCCTCTCCTCAAGTCTCCGCTCTTCAGGATGCAGACTAAACACCTGCTCAAAGAGCATCACTGCCTTCCCATGGACTCACTTTAACTTTGCTTCTCTTCACAGCATTACCCTCTCATGACATAGGTGTTTGTTTGTTGTCTTTGTTCCTATAAAAGTCAGGATTCTCTAATGGAACAAAGCCAAAAAAGGAACAAAAAAAAATAACCAATAGAGAAAGTGTGTGTGTGTATGTATGTGTGTGTGTTTCTTATTTTAAAGGATATCAGTTAACATGAATATAGGCTGAACAGTCACACAATAGCAACTATACACTATAGCAACCTATAGAGAACCTGGTAGCTGCTCAGTCCAAAAAGTGGGAACAGTCAGAGAAGGGGACCAATGATGCAGCCACAGTCTGAGGCAAAAAGCCCAGAATCTCCCAGGAATCTTGCTGGTAGGAGTCCACGTTCAAAGTGACAAAGCTGGCATCATCTGGTATCCCTGGGAGACGGCAGCAGTTTTAGAGGTACTTCATGGAGAGGAACTGAGCTTTCTTACCTGTAAGCACCATTGAAAGAATTAAATTTCTCCAATTTTTATCTCATCTACATTCACAATCTAATACATGGTGCCAAACACATTCACAGCAGTCCCTTCCCCTTCTGTTGCTGTCCCCCAAGTCAATCATCTCTGGAAACATCCTCTCAGGCTTACCTGGAAGAGAGCTGTATCAATCTCCTAGGTGTCTTTCAGTCCTACCAAATCGACAATTAAAATGAGCCACCATAATTCCCAAACTCCAAACTTCAGGTTCTTTTTACACCTAAAACTCCTAGCCCACAGCCTAAAAGGATGCTCAAACAGAAACAAGTTCATTAAACATGTGCTGAACAGATGAACAAGCAAAAAAGTTCGTTCTAATGGAGAAGAGTCTAAGATGCAGAGGGGCTTGTCCAGCTGCAGAGCCTACATCTAAGGGAAGGTGCTATTGTAGCTCCTTATATACAGACCACTATATTTCAGGTCATGTGACCCTATGATACTGCTCATAACTGATTAAACCAGAAATTTACATTCCATCCAATAGAAATCTACCAGTAGACGCATATTTTAAATAGAAAAACAAAAAAGTGACACCTTCGAAATGGCTGTTTCATCAGACTGCTCGTTTTTTCAGCTTTTCTCTGACCGGACTCCTCTCCTGCATAGTTTCTTTCCCTCTTTCCTCTTGTGAGAAACTCCTGCTCTCTTGCTCAGTCACCAGGACTTTTTGTTCTCTCTTTTCCCTGTGCTCCTCGATTCCTAGGAGCTTCTACTTCCACCTTCAATTTTCCCAGTTGCCCCACCAATTCTGCAACCCTTTCAGAAAAGAGAAAAAACTAACATTTGTTTTCCCATTTCAGGCATTTTTTTGTTTCTCATGCCCCTCCATTTCCACCTGCAATTTTTCCAACTGCTCAGCAATTCTTCCAACTTTTTTTTAAACAGAATATAGGAAGAAGAAAAAGAAAACAAAAACAAACAATCTAAAAACAAACAAACAAACAAAATAGAAAATCCCCTCTGGGAACAAAGCGGGAGGTATTCTAGCAGTGGCAGACACAATAAATTTTTAACTTGTGTCTTGAAACAAAATATCTATTCCTTCATCCCCTGCCATTTCCCCTATGACATTTGAAATCAAAATTCCCATTCTGCCTAGCTCTACATTGGGTGTCACTTGTAGCCAATGTTTGCTGCTTTGTGGGTTCTTTCTTACACCCTTCTCCACAGGTTTTCTACCCTTTTAACCCCCTAACACTAAATCTGAGAGAAGAAAGAATAGAGAGGAAAGGAAAGATCCCTGAATAAAGTCAAAGCTTGAAAAGGAGGTGGCATTATTGTTAGACTACTTCCTGCTGATTAGGGGCATTGAGATCCTTGGGGCAAGTTTGATTTTTTTCTGTCAGGATATCTAATTTATTTTTGTTGTTGTTTCTTTCTTGTGCACAACTACTTAACAAAACACAAACAACAGCAACCAACAACCAACCAATAACCCCCACCCCCACACCTCTCAGAGAACTAACATTTATATACCCTTTAAAAAGTCTCCAGAATTCTAAATATCACACAGTTGCAGAAACTATCTGGCAAAATCACACCTCCGCTAGAGCACGAGGCAAATCACAGTCAGCTGCTGCCAAGCAGCCCCATATCCCCACACCTGGGATTAAAACAAAAACATATTCTTAATATTTCTGCTTTTTAAAGAAGCCAGAATTCCAAAATTGTCACTACAGTGACATCAATGTAAATAACACATTTTTATTTTACCCAATATGTCTAAAATATTATTATTTTATCAAATAAGAAAGATACAAAACATTAATGAGGCATGTTACAGTCTTCTGTTTTGCACCAAGTCCTCAACCTCTATTTATTATATACTTATGGCATGTAAGTGCGACAAGCCTCAGCTTCAGGTGCTCAGTGGCTTCTTGACCATCATATCAGCTTGTGAAGGTCTACAAAGGTTATAATTACTATTGAGAACAGAACTGTTCCTTCATAACCAGGACCAGTGTCAACCCTCTTCTACTTCCTTTCTACAAACTAGCTGGCCCAATAAAAATATCATCTCTAACGATATTGGGTTTTCCCTATTTGGTAAGAACCCAAAGCTGCCTTTAACTGAGATTTCCCTGCTACTTCAGATGTTTCCCCTGAGGTGGAGTAGACAGATTTATGGGCAGAGAAGTTGGAAAGTTCAGTAAGATCTGGCTTGAACTCCATTTTCCAGGGCAATATTTACTATTGTCTGGTGGACAAGATAATTGTTTTACTCCATTTTCTGTTGCCATGATGAGGTATCTGACAGAAAGTACTATACAGAAGAAGAGGAGGAGGAGGAAGTAGTAATAATAGTTTGTCTAGCTCACAGTATTTCAGGCTAAAAGTCCAACGTTAAGTGGTCCCACCTGTTCTTGTACTATTGAGAGTTTTTCTTTGTGATAACAACATGGAGAAGATGCTCATTGTATAGGAACCCTAAGGCAAGGCCCTGGTTGGATGAACCACCTTCCACTGGGCCTCAGCTGTTGAAGTTCCCAACACCTCAACATTTCCATGCTGGATCTCAAGTACCCAGAATAGGCACCCTGAGAACCAAATCACATCAAGCAGAGATAGACTTTGCTGGCATAGTGAGTATTCGTCCCACAGCAGAGAACTGCTTAGAAACAAAGGAATGAGTGGGAGAATTCAGACACCGACAGATATTTGAGTCAGAACATGACATGATCTATCAGAAAGGTAGTGCTCAAAGAATATTCCAGATGACCATGAGAACTCGGCTTACCTAGGAGGTGTTCTAAACAGGCTGTAGAAAGCTCTGTGGTGAAGAAAGAAAGCAGAATCTGTGGAATCTAAAGTGATGAGAGATCAGCAGTCACGGGGACAGGAATAGGGGTTCCCTGGCGGTTGTTTATTCTAGACAATGACATTCCCATATTCCCAGACCCATGGTCTTTGCTCAGCTCCTTCCAGGTAAATGCACGATCATCACCTGGGATTTCTGCATGTCCCTCTCTTCTTTGCTACACCACACACACACACACACACACACACACACACACACACACACACATACACATACTCCCCCACATGACTAAGAGTCTACTGGTGACACATTTGTCATGTCTGGCCCTGTATTCCTTGACCTTCTTTGGTTCCATAGCATTCAGGAAAACAGACTTCAGAGAAGCTTGTTTATTCTCACAGATGTCTGGGCACAATTGAATGGTGGGAATGGATGCGTGATTTCAGCTGGGGAACCACCAGCGGTTGTTAGAAATGGTAGGACTGAGAACCAGCAGTGGAATGCCCAGCCTGCTCTGCCTGTAAGATGGCTGCACACTGCCTCCCTCCCCGTGGATCAGGCCCCTCAGACTCCACAACTGCCAAGATGAGCCCGTCACTGCTGATTAATCAGCGACACTAGGTTTCTCTGAGGTGCCTCTCCAACCCTCATCAAGAGACAGTTTATTGGGTTCAGTACTTGAAGTTATGAACTTGAATGGATGTGTTTTGTCCTCTGGGAGTTATTTTGAAATATTTCCTTTAGTAGAAAAAAAATTTAAGGTGTTACCTTGGAAAACTGATATAAGATCATAGCTGAGAATAGCTATAAATGCTACCCAAGACACAAATGTAAACTTATTTAAAACTTGAGGTTTCTTTTCTGAATAGCAATGTCATGTTGCAATATCAAAAGGCTGGGCATGCCTGGTAGATTTTTAAAATGAGATAACCTTTTCGGTTTATATTAATTTTCTTGTTAATTCTGTAATTGCTGCCAATGAAGTATACCTTATTCTGCCAACATTTTCCATGTGGCTGACCTGTGCTAAGCCACCCTTTACAGTTCTCTCTGCTTTAATTGCCTCCTCGGCTTAATTAATTCTTTTGTTTAATGTCTAGGCAATATTATCAACATAGTTACCTTTATTCCTAAACATAGTCTAAAATCCAGTGCAGGCTAAGAAGAAAAGACAACATAATGGGTTATACAATGAACACTATGGAATCTGAATTCAGAAAATACCTAATAATCTTTAAACAGTTATTCAATAATTTCTTTGACACTGATGGCCTCTTCCGCATTCTTGTCATCTGTAGCTCAGAACTCATTTCTCTTGGACAAGGGTGGAGGAGCAGCCAAAAAGAAAAATCTCAGCAAGCAAAAGAGGCAGTTTCCCCTTAGAGCAGTGGTTCTCAACCTCAAAACCCCTTTGGGGGTCCTAAAACCCTTACATGGGGGTTGAGTATCAGATATCCTGCATATCAAATACTTACATTAAGATTCGTAACAGTAGCAAAATTATAGTTATGAAGTAGGAACGAAAATAATTTTATGATGGCAGATCACCACAACATGAGGAACTGTACTAAAGGGCAGTCGTATTTGGAAGGTTAAGCACTGCTACCTTAGAGGGTTGCTGTCCTGTGATCTGAGAGTCAGAGAAGCAGGAGGAACAGAGCATGGTGGTAGAGGATGCCAGGACAAGGAAAGTCCATGCCCAGTTCCTCCAAATTGAACACCGCGAATCTTCTTCTCACTCTCGTTATTTTAAGCATTTTTTTTCAAATATTAAGACAAAACTTTAAAAACCAAAATATCAAAAACTATGAGTATCTCCTTGGGTGTTCAATTTGTGCCCCCCCATACACACACCATATCACTATCACTAATTAGTAGATATAATAATATGTTCCAAAACACCAAAGAGAAAGTAACCTGATATTCAACAAATCTCTTGAGTTTTGCAAAGTGTGTTATGTAAATATTTTCTAAAAATCTATACCTAAATCATTAGCAGAATTTTTAAAAACATCATTATTAACCATCTCTCATCTCTTTTTGGAAAATAAGGTGTGACATGAATTCCAAATCAATGAACCTCATCTATATTACTAATGACTAGATCTTCTAGCAAGCATAATAATCATGGTAATATAAACATATATCTTTTGGGAAGTGGGTTTAAAATTTCTTGAAAAGGACACTTTAGGGCTGTAGAGATGGCTCAGAGGTTAAGAGCAGTGGCCACTCTTCCAGAGAACCTGAGTTCAGTTCCCAGCACCCACATAAGTAACAGTTCTCAACCATCTGAAACTGCAGAACCAGGGCATCTGACACTGTTTTCTAGACTCTGAAGGCAGCAGACAGGCACATGGTACTTAAGATCTTCATACAGGCAAAACAGCAACACATATAAAAATGAGTAAATAGCAGTAAACACAGTATGACCAAGATACATTGCACGCATGTGTGAAATTTTTGGAGAATAAATAAAAAATATTTAAAAAAAAAAATAAAAGGAAGCATGCCAGCTGCTAAAAACAGAGAGCAGGCAATAATGGCTTGAACACATGAGTTCAACCATATAAAGGAAATGTGAAGATTGTTATGGTGCCTCCCTTAACCTAAAGACCCAGTATCCTTTTCATCTCTCTCTTCAGCCATCTTTGCTACATGTCTTTCATTCTGAGTACATAGAGGAATTTACTGGCCATGATGTCCACATAAAAGACAGCAAGCAGAAGGATGGGGAAGGGCCCAGTGCACATGATGCTGTGCACTGCCCTAAGTAGTTAAGTTGTTTCAAGTTCATTGCTTTAGCAGCCTCCATCTTAGACATTAGGCGTTGGTGACAGAGAACAGTTAGCTAAGTGTCTGCAGTAAGACTAGACGTTTTCTGGCCAGATGGATCCTGCTAGAAGACAATTGTTGATCTCTCTGCTTCTTGGTGCCCTGGTTCTGTTCTACTCCTATCTTCCATGCCAGCATTTCCTGCCAATTGAAAGTTCTGACCTCTTGTTGACCTTTCAAATTGTAGCCTTTTTGCTTAAGATAATAAGAATTGGACAGGTTTTAAAAATATAATGCATATTTTCCTTCAAAGTGTTTGTGATATAAATCATGCAGAAAAAAATATTAAAGAATAAATTTAAAGACCTGGTTGGCTCTTTGGCATGAATTACTCAACCACAGAATGAATGGTAGAGAAATTCAAGAGATGGAAATATCGTGTTGAGCAAGATGGTCAGGGAAACCCTGAACAGAAAAAGAGGAATTTAATTATCTTAAAGAGAAGTAGAAGGTAGCATTCCAGGTACATAGTATGAAGGAGAACCGCAGGTGAAAGCAAGACAAAGAAAAGAGAGAGGCAGAGACTCGGAAAGTCATCCTAAAGCAAATTTTCAGCTCCATCAAGTAAACAGGGAAGAAAGAAAAGGGTGAGCTTATTTGAACATGGGTAACCAAAATGGGGTGGATAATGGTTCCTAAAAGCTGAGAGGTACATAAGAATGTTTTCTTCTGTTCTGATATACTGTTAGCAGCAAGGATAATACAGCAGGATAAAATGACTGCTCCAGGATTGGCAGATGAGGGAAGCCAGGGAAGCTACTTTCGTCTTGGGGATGTTTATATTCCCAGAATGGGTGACTTTTAGGCTGACAAATACTCTTGGAAGTTTCATGGGACAATGAGAAAACAAATAAGGGCCCAGAGACCAAAACAGGCCATGAAGACTGATACACCATCTTGGAATGTAACTTAGAAGGATGCCAGTTGCCTCAAATACTATGACTCTATTTCAAATTATTTCCGTTTCTAAAACTAAACTCAGGTGTTCTTAAGTTATTCAGACCTTCCAAATAACTACCAAAAGCAAAGATAAATTCCCTCTGGAAGTCAATAATATCTGGAACTTCAACGTATTCCTACAAGCAATTTTCAATGTAATATCCAGCATACAATCAAAATGACCAGACACATGAGGAATGAGACTACATGTACAGAACCTGCAAAGACACAAGACAATAAAAAACAGACCCACAGGCTCTCTAGATATTAGTTTTATCATACTTGGACTCTGAAACAACTATGCTTCCTATGTTCAATAGTATAGAAGATGAGATTGAAAATTTTGGCAAAGAACTGCAAACTCTAAGATACAAATTTCAAGACTAAATACTGCAGTCAACCATTGAAAGTTACAATCCAACAAGTGTTTTAAGTTGCATATTAATAAAGGAAACGTAGCTTGTGAAAAACTTTTCCAGAAAAGAGTGGGAAGACACAGGAGAGACACAGGGATAGATGAGATACAGTGGGAAAGCCTAATGTAGATTTAATGATGTCCCAACAGCAGAGGAGATGGAAAATTGGTAGAAGGCATAGCTGACAGAAGGAAGGTGAGAAATTTCCCCCAAATGATCAAAGATATCAAGTCACAGAACCAAGAGCCCAAACTAAAGAGAAATAAAGTGTACTCATATTTTGGCATACCATACTCACCTACTAAAACACACACGTACACACACCTGAAAGCCAGATAAAGAAGCTGGGATTATGTCTCGGTGGTTAAGAAAACCACTGAGGTTAAGAAAACCGCCCAGCAGCCACATTGGGCAGCTCACAACCACCTGTAACTCCAGCTCCAAAGAATCCAACACCCACTTCTGACCTTTGCAGGAATTTGCATACACAGAAACAGAAACAGTATTTTTAATTTGTATCTGTTTTTATTTTTATGTGTATGGGCATTTGGCCTACATACATATCTGTGCCTGGTGCCCACAGAGGCCAAAAAAGGTTAGATCCACTGAGACTGGAGTTACAGACAAACTGTGAGCCACTATATATGTACTGGGAATCATACCTCAGTCTACTGGAAGAGCATCCAGGGCTCTTAACCACTGTGCTATCTTTCCAGGCCCTGAACATTTATCTTAAAAAAAAAAAAGTGAAGGGAAAAAAACCTAAGTAGTCTGTAACAAGCCTCTCACCTTCAATCAAAGGCATTTCCATAAATCAATTAAAATTGAAAGGAAAAATAACTCAACAGAATAAAAGACAAAGCTGAGCAGATGCTTTACTACAGAGATTGCATAAATGACCATACACTTGGAAAAAGGTGCTCAGCTCCGTTTATAATAACTAAAAGGTATAAATAAAAATCATCCTGCCATATCACAACCTATTCACCAAAATGACTCTACAGTGACCATATAAAATATGAGATGATATGAGGCAGCAAGGTAACTCTCACGCCCCTCTGACTTATCAGCTTTTAAAAATACTGGCTAATAACCAACCAAAGTTGAACAAAGGCAAAATAAGTTGTCAAGAACAAAGAGCATCAAAGCAGTGATTTTTACAAAAATCAATATATGGATACCTTTGGGGCCAGTTCCCAACCTGCGAGTCACAACCCTTTCACAGGGATTGAATAGCAGATATCCTGGCATCAAATATTTACATTATGATTAACAACAGTAGCAAAATTGTAGTTATGAAGTAGCAATGAAATAATTCTGTGGTTGGGTGGTCACCACAACATAAAGAACTGTATTAAAAGGTCTCTGCATCAGAAATGTTGAGAACCTCAGCCATTGGAGATAGAGCAGAGATAAGGGAATCTTTGGGTGCTCCTGGAAATATTCTGTTTTGTTTTGTTTTTTCTCATCTTTAGTGCTGTTTTATACATGTTTACTCTGATATATCACAAGCTAGGTGGTTTTTTCTTGTGTAATTTTCCAAGCAAAAACATTTAAGCAAAAATAAATAAATGGATAAAAGTTGTGTGGGCTGATCAATGAGTTATTGCCATTGCTGAGGATCTGAGTTCAGTTCCCCAAGACCCACATGGTAGAAAAAAAGAGTCAACTCTCATAGGCTGTGCTCTCTCTTCCACATGAGAACTGCATGCACATGTCCTTACGCGCACACACACCACATAAATGTTTTAAATGTTCTCTAAAAATAATAATAAAGGCTTTAAATTTAAAAGTAGAACCAAGCATTCTTACATAATTACATACTGATATTTACTGGATGGCAGGTACTATGCAAGTACTTGGAATATGCTATTTGCATCATATTGTATTGTATTAATTATATTCATATCATCATAATGACCCTGAGAACAGTTTGCCTCTGCCCCTCCCTCATTTACTCTGTCTTAATTCCCTTAGAGCAAAATAAGGGTAATATGAAACTACCTTGAGAGGCTGTGAGCCACCCAACCTGAGTGTTGGGAACCGAACCCAAATCCTCTAGAAGAGCAGCAAGCATTCTGAATTACTGAGCCATATTTTCACCCCCAAGGAATCTCATTTTAATGACTGAGATTTCTCTTCACAAAATAACACAGCAAAAGGGATACCTTTTGTGTGAATGCAGCCAGAGATGGCCATCTAGTCCAGCTCCTTGCTCTATGGTTATCCCTTCCATGAATAGGGCCTGAGAGCCACACCCAGCCTGGAAGGCCCTTCACCAACCCCTACTGGAAGCCTGACAAGGTGCCAAATTACAAAGCCAGGAAAGAGCCTAAAGATGGGGGGAAAAGCAGGGCAGATGAACAAGGGAAAGAACACTCCCTTCACCTCAGTTTAATCCTTTTTGTCTTCTTTTATGTCTGCTTTTGTCATCTCCAATTCAAAGACTACATTCTTAAAATAAAAGATGGTCAGGCTCTAAGAAATTCCACCCCTTCTCTCTGAACCTAATTCCTACTTAATAAATCAACTACGAACCCTAGAAGACTTTACAATTTACAAAGCGTTTTTATATGTATGATTTCTTTTAAAAGACAAAAACTTAAACAATATCCCTGTTGGGGACCTCTTGCTCCATCCTTGATATGTCAAAAGCCTGGGCGTCATCACCCCCACTTCTATCACAAGAAAAATCTAGGAAGAAATACGGAAAGCCAGTGACTTTGCTCGACCCCACCACAGAACTGAGATTATGTGGGAAACTGCAACCTCAAAATGCAGCAGACACGTCAGAGTCCAGAAACATGTGCTGAGAGCAGCTTGGAGGTTGGAGACAAACCCCTGGAGGCCAGAAGGTGGTAGGAAAAATTTAAATGGAAAATTTGAGAACTTGGTAGAGGTTGAGCAAGAGCTAATACAGGAATGTAAAATTCCTGGAGCCACAGTCCTAAGAAAGCCCCCACACTTTGCATCCAGGAAGCCCCTAGCAATGAAGAGTAAGTGAAAACAATGCAATAAAGCCAGCACCTTTTCAAAAATGGCTAATAACCATGTTACCAAGAAAAAAAAAAAAAAAACAGATGACTTATGGTTCACTCCTCGGAGAATAGAAATTCCTCCTATCCTGCCCTGCTCTGAGGCTTCTGTCTCACCTCAGGGAAGAAGAAACACAGTCAGCAGGACTCAGGACATGACATGTCCATGTTCATGTCTGTCATAAACATGGAGCGAGGCTGGGGAGTGAGAATCCCAAAGTCAAAAGATATACAACTAGAGAAGCACATGAGGACACAGCTCAGAGACACAGGACTATTGGAAGAATGAAATATCTAATTAAAAGACCATAGAATCATCTCCTTTGCCCCTATCTTACCACCCCACCAACAGGACTCCAGGACAATAATAGCTTGTCTTAGTCACTGTTTTATTACTGTGAAGAGACACCATGACCACCTCAGCAACCCTTATAAAAAGAAAGCGTTTGATTAGAGCTGACATACAGTTTCAGGGTTAGTCCATTATCAGCATGATAGGAAGCATGGCATCATGTAGGCAGACATGATGCCAGGAGAGCTGAGAGTTGTACATCCAGATCCACATGCAACAGGAAGGAGAGTGAGCCCCTGGGCCTGGCTTGGGCTTCTGACACCTCAAAGACCACCCCCAGTGATGCACTTCCTCCAACAAGGCCACACCTACCCCAACAAAGCCACACCCCTTAATCCTTTCAAGTAGTGCCACTTCCTGGTGACTACATATTCAAATACATGAGCCTATGAGGGCCATTCTTATTCAAACTATCAAATAGCCTAAAGAAAAGCAAGACACAAACTCTCTCAGAAGGAAGTTGGGAAACACTGAAACTCAAACTCAAATACAGAGAGATCTGAAGTTTCTAGAATTACAGTTACAGCAAACATTCCACACAGTCCAGCTCCTAATCTAATCAGCACAGATACACCCTACAAAAGGCCAATTTTCCTCAGCCCCTAATGCCCAATACAACAAGGCCATCTTTCAACAGAACTACTATAAGTTATGCCAAGAGACAAGAATTTAAACACAGTCAGGAGCCTGCAGAGATGCTCAGATATCAAGAACACTTGTTGCTCTTGCAGGCCTTTGACCTAAGGAAGATGTCCCTAGCTACACAACCTCTCTTTGTCCTCCAGAGCCCTCTGGGCTCATGCTGTGACCTTGTTGAAGTCCACACTCTAATTGCTCTGCCATCTCTGGTTCCCTAGGTAGTACACTGAAAAGACTCTTTCCCTCTCCAACCCTCCCTTTGGGATTTTTCCTAGGTGTCTGTGAATGTAACAGTTCTCCACAAACCCCTGGGGAGCCTTAAGCCACTGGGGCCTGAAGCCATCCTGGTACCCTGGAACAGCACAGGCTACTCACCCACTAACCCTGATCCTGACCCAGGATGGGGACAGTGCTTCTGATGGAGTGCAAGCAACCCTAGGCTCTCTGAAAGCTTCACATTGCTGCAGGGGCTCCTCCCCCTAGCTTCCTCCTGCAACTGAGGGGCTGGGTCTGCATGCCTCTCCTCCTTCCTACCTAGGAAGCACTTCCTATTGAAAGGCAAGCTCTCACATCACTCCCACCTTTGCACTTCTGGGTCACTGGCCTTCTTACACAGATTTGTGTGTATAGTTTAACACACATGTCTCCCACAGGTGTGTATAAAACCACAAAGTGGATTTCTTTGGCTTACTTCCAGATGAGATCAGAACCTATAATTTATTCCCCCAGCAGCTGTGTGCTAAGGCTGAGGTGGGGAACTCCCAGAACTGACTACTAAAGTCCTCTGTTTTCCACCTGCCTATTCCAGTTCATTATGGGAATTGCTTCCCTTTCCACTAATACCGCTTCCACTCTCTGTTTGCAGCCACCAGAGCCTTCTGTCCTCCCATACTTCTTCTCTGGACCAGGAGGTTGCTTCCTCATCAGAGGCCACCAAGAGGCAGGGTAGGGAGGGCTGCACTTCCTCCAAGCTGCTGTCAGATAGGCTGTAACTTATGGCAGCTGCAGAAAGCACAGAGCAAGGAGGCCTGAAGCAGAGGAATGGAGACAAGTACATTGGCTTAAAAGGCCTGGGAAAAGCACAGCTAACTGTGCCTGAATCCTACCCATGCCACCACCAGGGACACTGCCATTTCTGGGCTCCAGCAGCCATCCTGAGCAAGGCAAATACAGATTCCACCCATCTGTTCTGCCCATGGAGTCAGGACTGCAGTTCTCCCAGGCAGCACCATAGTAGGAACTGAAAAAGGGTGTCCCTTCCTCTGACACATGCAGCCCTTCGCTAAGATTACTTTGGCAAGTGCAACCCATGTGTCTATTATGGTTTGAGCCTAAGAGATTGCCCACAGGCTTACTCTTGGGAGGCTGAAGAGCCTTTGGAACATGGTGTAGCCATAAGGATGGGGTCAGAATGTTGTAGGCACTCCAGGCTCCAGCTTAAGACCTCTGCTCCCTGATTTGCTGAGATGTGAACAAGTAGTCTTATGTTCCTGCTTCCACAGACCAGATGCTTCAAATGCTAAGCCTTCTCTGCCACAGTGACTGTAGTCTTTCAAACTGTGAGCCAAACTAAATTCTTCCTCTCTTAGATGGCTTCTTCCAGGCATTCTGCCACACACAGCAATGGGTGAGTAATTAATACAGTGTCCTTGTGCAGAGAAAAACATTCCCTGCCCTACTAGGCAAACTGACTCAACACTGAGCTACAAAGGAAATGAGGTGTGGAAATCCATCTGTGGTGGATTGAGTAGGAATGACCCCCAGGCGTTCATGTGTTTGAATGCTTAGCCCACAGGGAGTGGCACTATTAGGAGATGTGGAGGAGATGTGGGTGTGGTCTTGTTGGAGGAAGCGTGTCACTGTGGAGTCTGGCTTTGAGGACTTACATGCTCAAGCCACACCCAGGGTGGCACACAGTTTTCTGTTGCTGCCTGAGGATCGAGATGTAGAACTCTCAGCTCCTTCTCCAGCACCATGTGTGCCTGTTTGCTGCCATGTTTCCAGCCATGATGACAATGGACTAAACCTCTGAAACTGTAAGCCATCGCTAATTGAACACTTTCCTTTGTAAGAGTTGATGTTTGATGTGGTCATGGTGTCTCTTCACAACAATAAAACCCTGATAAGACACCATAGTGTCTCAGAGGTAAGAGCCAATGGACTCTTCTAGTTCTAGAGTCCCTTCACCTAAATGTCAGAAGAATCCCATGAGGCTGAGTGAGAGGATAATCAAGTCAATATAAAGTGATGCTGGTGAATAGGCAGCCACCAGCTCGTTTCTGCCACCAGCTACATGGTTAGTCCTAAGCAAAGAGTTCAGATCATCAATTCTGTCATTTCTTATCTGTTAACTGAAAGCCATATGTATTGTTCTGAGAAAATCAAGGACGCAACCCTGACCTCTATATAAATACAGATGTAACTATGGCTGTCCCACAGCAAGACCCAATAAGTGCTCAGTAGCTATAGGTAGTGAGAGATGGGTCAACCTCTTGCCTCCTTACAACCATATTCTCATACCTCAACTCTTGCCTTGGTTTGGGTCTTCCAGACAATGAGATCTGGGGTCCTCAACGGCTTATAAAAGCTGTCCCCTTAAACGTCTTAGACAAACTGAAACACCTATGAAGCAAATTTTAGCTGGTTACATGATCATCTCTCTCTGGTCCTGGGCTGTGCGATTGTCAGCAGAAGGGGAGGTTGTGTCTATGTTTAATGGCATCATCCCATGTCCATCATTCACAGTGGCTTCACTAGAGTGTCCACCACACCCTGATGACCAACTGGGTGGTCATCCTTCTCAGGAAGGATGGTCCTGCATTGCTTCCTCATTAATCCAGGCTCTGTAACCAGTCAAAAACCAAGGCTTCATAGAAAGGAAGACACTATTTTAGGACCTGAGAATCACAGACATCTCGGTGTAAATAAATTCACCAAACAGCAGATTCTTTATAGAGGATCAGTTTTAATTAAGAAAGGAAAAGGTCAGGGAATTTAAAGATTAGTTCTTAAAAGTTTAAAGATGTTGTAAATATATTTTACATTTTTTTTTTAGTAAAGCTCTTTCCAAAGTATCTGTCACATTGGTTCTAGAGACAATATTAGTCAGCATTGCTAATGCTTTCGGCATTTCCTATGGTACAATGGTATTTAGTACTCAGATGCCACCTAATGCCTTTAAGCCTGGTAACCACCCTGTGAGGTAGATCCTGTTTTTTTATTGATGAATAAACTGAGGCGCAGAAAGGGTAAGTAACTTGCCTAAGGTTTCATAGTATAAACAGTGAAGTAGAATTTGAACCCTACAATTAGGAGCCAGAAGCCCTACTTACAACTACTTTCCTCTATCACGTCTTACTAAGGTTGAAAGCCAAAGGAAACCTAAACAAAACCTCTCACGTCCCTTGATGTTAGCCTCTTTGCTTTAGGTGACTTTATTTTTGTATGTATGGATGTATGTATCTATGTATATACGTACGTATTTATTCATTTTTATATAGACAAGTGTTTTGCTTGTGTGTGCGTATGTGCACTACATGCATGTACTAGCCACAGATGCCAGAAGAGGGCTTCTTGTCCTGGTATTGGAGTTACAGATGGTTGTGAGCTACAATGTGGGTGCGAAGAGCTGAACCCAGGTCCTCTGCAAGAGCAGCCAACAGTCTTAACAGCCCCTGCTTTATTCGGCTTTGAAACTCATTAATTTCAGAAGTCATGCGCTGAATAATTACTGTTAGTCTCCTATCAGATATTATAGAGTCATCATTAAAATAGTCTTGTACTATTATTACTAGTAATAGCTAAATAATGGAACTGGGTAGGAAAACAGAAAGCTTACTCAATCTACACAGAAATTTCATTATACAAAGGTTGCTTTTCAACACAGTGGGAGGAAAGTATATTATTATTCAATAAATGGTTTCCAAAAACAGTCTTGTCCATTCATACACACACACACAACACACATACGTGTGCATCAAAATCAAAATCCTAAACTGTTTCCCATTACTTTATATCGAAATAAATGTCAAGCAGATAAAAATATTTAGCTGTGAAAACTGAAATCATAAAAGTACCGGAAGCAAACATAATTTTTAACATACTTAACAGAAATATTTCAAGTATAAAACTAAGCCAAAACAGAAAAAGTAGATAAATCTAACTTTTTTTTTTTTTTTTTTTTTGGTCCTTTTGACAAAAATAACATTAAGCAAAGTCAAAAGCAAGCAATACAGGAGGGAAAAAAATGCTTGTGGAACTATAACAAAGAACTAATTTCCATCATAAATGCAAAAGTTCTAAACAAATCAAGTGAAAGGAGCTAAAATTCCCATAGGAAGGAGAAGTGAAGAACACTATTACAGAGGGAAATGTGAAGATTCATATTAAAAGAAATGCAAATTCAAGTCACAAGGAGATTTCTCTCTCTCTCTCTCTCTCTCTCTCTCTCTCTCTCTTTTCTTTTGGATTAGCATAGAGCAGGAAGTTTGACATGTCTCTGATTGAAGCAACATGTGTTCTAAGGCACTGTCCCTGGCTCATTCAAACAGAACAATGTCTTTAGATGATCACTTTGCAAAAACTACCAAGTTTAAATCTCACTTTGGAAAATACATCCAACATTATACTTGCGCCTGAGTATAGTAACAAAGGTAAGTACCTGAAGCATGTAGACAGAAAGCTAACTGTACATATGTGCATCAAGTTAAGTAAAAGAGAGTGTTAACCAGCTATTGAGAGAACTGGGTAAAACATATGTTATAAAATCAACTAGACCTGAGTTCAGATCTTCCAGTATTCATAGAAAAGCCAGGCATTGGAACCCACATGCCTGTGAGTAATCCGAGTTGGGAGGTGAAGTGAGAAGGATGCCTGGGTTTGTTGGCCAGCCAGTCTAACCAATCAGTGAGCACCAGGTTCAGTGACAAATCCTGTCTCAAAAAAAGGGGGGGATGGTGTGGTAGGGTGGTAAAGACACATGCCCAGGTTTACCAATACAGTACAGTCTACAACATGATGAGTATAAAAGGAAATGTGGAGGCTGGTATACACAGTGGTTTGTAATTTGCATTTTAAGTCAACTATTTGGGGCTAGGGAGATAACTCAGTTGATAAAAATGGTTATCGCATAAGCATAAGGCTCTGGATTTGGATCTCAGCATCCACGTAAAAGTCCAGGTATGTATGAGATGTCTGTAATCACAGGCCTGGAAAGGTGGAGACAGGGGGTCCCCTGAAACTTAACAGTCAGACAAAGACCTTATATCCAAAAGTAAATTGTAAAATGATTGAAGGAGACACCCAACTTCTGGCCACCACACACACACACACACACACACACACACACACACACTTGCACATGTTTGTAGACTATACAAATATATCTTTGTATACAACTGAACATAAAATATTATCAGTTTCAAGGTTACAGGACAACCTGTTACTGGGTGAAAATAAACTCAGATTGCTAGCAACATGGTCTAATGTTTGCATCTTGGGCACTTTTGTGTTGTATTTAAATATTAAATAATTGAATATTATCTTTTTGTATTTTTCTACCATAAAGAGTAGGTATAAATATTATCTGTGCAATTTTGTTATACTCATGCAACTACACAGTGAGTTATGATGAGAAGGCATACTTTTCTGCTGGATGGTAGAATTTAAAAGTTTGAAAAATACAGGTATTAATTTTCTTTGTAAAGACAACAGTTGGGAAACGGCTCTTATTAGGGAGGGTGAGATAGACACAGAAGAAGGGGAATGTAAATGACCAGTAATGATATCTGAAAGGGCCATAAAGAATTACTATTAACTAACTACCTAAAAATACCTGTAATACATGTTAAGTATACACACACACACACACACACACACACACACACACACACACACACATATGTTGTATTTCAAATAAAATTCTTCCATTTGGTCTGACAATGCTCCCTCCAAGAGCCATAGACCATTTAACACAAATCCCAACAGCAGTCATGAGAAGCCCTCTTTTGAGTCATTGGCCAGGGTTGTTCAAGAGTCTCCCCAAAACATTATAAACTATTGTCATCACCTTTGATTGTTTCCTGTAGAGGTGGAAGGTAAGTCCCTGTTGCTGAAGACACCATTCACCTTCAAACACAGAGCCTAGAACTGAGCCAGAACTGAGCTGAAAGCCACAGCCTAGAGGACTACCTTTCACGGTACCAGAAGGCACCACGCAAACTTCCAAAAGAAGGGAGGTGCCGCTGATGTCTGTGAAGCACAGCGATGACCAGCATGGCACAATGACACTAAGGTGCGGTGGTGGCACAAATCCCCTACAGGTAACCAGTAACTCTCTAATTGGATTAAGACCCACTCCACTAAGGGAGTTAATTCCTGGTACTGGAAACCTAACCAACTACACTGTCCTGGTTAAGTCAAGGATCTTAGAGAACCCACAACCACCACTAAACCAGCGTAATCACTAACTACATTCTAAATTGTTGTCCTAATACCCACAGTTGACTGTAGTCCTTACCGCTCATCAAGAAAACTTAAACTTGTCTTTGAAACAGACAGAGATCATTACAAAAACCCAAAACCAATCACACTGCAGAATTGTAAAGCCCAGTCTCAACTGATACATCTGCAAAAGAATTCTTGCACCGAAGGCTCAGAGAACAGATGAAAAGATTATAAGACCAAGGGGATTAGGGAGTTCTCTGTGAGACTGTCTCCTAGTGAGGAGCTAAACTCATAAGCCCTCACCAACATGGCTGCCTAAACATGACCTGAACAAAGACAGCACCAATAGACATGCTAGCATACACAGGGGAAAGCTTGGAAGGCCCCAATCCTACACAAAGATCTAGTAAGGAATACGGATACAGGAGAAATAATCTTCCCCAAGGAAGAGCATGGCAGTTGATTACCCAATGCCAAACGGTTTTCAGCCCTAAAAACACATTTATACAAGTAACATTATACACACTGACAAGGTTATTTCCATGTACTCAGGAATACATATGTGTGTGTATGTATGTATGTATGATATATATATTAATATATATGTGCATATATATAAAAACACATATATGAATGTAACAATGGTTAAAAAATGCTGCGATTTTGAAAGAGCAAATATAGGAGAGTTTGAAGGGAGGAAAGGGAAGGGGGAAATTATGTAATTACATTAAAATTAAAATCTCAAAAAACTAAGTTTTTAAAATTTGAATATTAACTATCTTTGTAGAGACAGTAGTTGGTAAACAGCCTTTAAGGACTTAAGTAGGCTCAAAAGTGGAAGGTATTAACTTTATACTACTTTATTACCTATTAAAATTATTCTATTAAAAAGTGTTTGAGTTAAAAGCTAGACGGGATTATAATTATGATATTCATAGCACTTCTATTAAATACATGCAACAAAAATGCAGATTTGGGGACCTCACTGTTTCACCCCACTGATTGATTGATCTTGCTTCCATCAAACCCGAGACTTATCTCCATGTTTATCGCTTCCACCAGTAATCATGGCGACATCATTTCAAGTCTTCTGCCTGACAACTCCACTGAGGTCAGCCACAAGGGCCACGCATGCCTCACCTCACCCCCAAAGGCTCAGGTATGGTGTCCGAAGAGGAAGTGAAAAGACACTGCTGAGAGTCAGGGGTCAGTGAGGTCCAGAGTAAAACAGTGTCTTCTAGATTTGGAAGGACCGCGGCACTCATGAGCTTGTGACACCTGTGGCTGCAGCAGAAGACCTGCACAGAATCAAGTCAATCAGCCTCCCTGCACGGGCTTCCCCGTGACTGAGGAGCTATGGGCAGTCAGCTGGAGGCTTCTGGTCTTGAGGGTCAGTTTTCTTTAAGGGTGTGGGCCCTTGTAAGTCAACCCCAAATCCGGTAGATGGCCTCACCACCAGCAGTTAATGGGAAGCATTCTTTGGACTCAGTAGGTTATTATAAAGAAAAGGGGTTGGAGAAAATGATGATAATGAAGTTGGAGGAGTGAAATTATCAAAGACTATAAGTATTTTTAAAATAATCCTTTCCACGTACTACCACTGTTTTCAGTCTGTGCCTATTTCCTCTTAATGAAGTTAATCTTCATTTCAATTATGTTTCCTGTAACTTTTAAAGCCAACATTTCACTGGCAAAATAAGGTTTGTCCAGCTCAATGAGGACTAAGTACTGTTTCTCCCAATAGCAAATTTCCTTTGCCACCATTTTCAACAAACTTGGTTTTCTTGAATCTAATTTTGCACAACAAAACTGTAGCATACAGATCTTTTCCAACCAAACGCGTGGTTTGCATTGCCCTCAGTTTTATTTTGTGTTATTTCAGCCCCAGATATTCATCATGATTTGGACAAAGCGTGTTGTATTTATAATCCATGAGAAAACTGTAAACATGTTTCCCGGGGTCCTCCAGGCGCACTCTGTGATCCGGGGGAGTCGTTTAGAATTTGAAGCCAAACCGTTTGTGTCTTTCTCAACACTGAGGGTTGTAAATGACTTCTCCAAGCCACTAAAAAAAGACTGACGGCACAGGCACAGCAGTGTAAACTGCTCTCAGTTTGAGTGATGGTGTCAAAAGGCAACGCTGGACACCTACAGAGTGCTGTTCCCAGGCGGTTGGAGCCAAACTGATAGGATGTAAACATAAGCATTAGCCCTGGGGAGAGGCTGGGTTTTTCAGTGGAAAGGCCAGCTTCTCTCCATCACAACACTCAGATATGTCCAAAAAAGATACGATTGTGAGCAAGTTCTAACGAAGTTGTGTGGTGTATAGCACAAAAGAACACCCCTTGCTCCGGGCCCTGAGAATAACAATCAACTTTTCCTAATAAGCTTCTGGTGCTTGAGGCGTCGCCATCCATCCTGATCAGGACTTACCTTCCACAGACGTGGTCAAGGCACTGGCAAGAGCACTGGGGCCGTGATAGAAATACACTCTGGCAACTCTATTGCTTATTTTTCTCTTCATTGTAACGAAACGCCTGGCTGAAGCAACATCTTTAAAAAGGAAGGGGTCGTTTGGGCTCCTGATTTAAGAGGTCACAGGCCCCTGCGGCGTGGCAAACACAGCCATGAGTGACGAGCGTGGAGGCAGCTGCTCGGTACCTGGTGCTGATCGCGAAGAAGGGAGATAAACAGGGCAAGAAGCACTATGGGCTGTGAACCACAATCCCCACCTCCCAGCCGGTGACTCACTCCTTTTAGCTACTAGGCTCTTGTCTCCATCTCACAAGCTCCCAAGGCAGGCTCAGCCCTGGGGACCAAGCCTTCAAACACAGGAGTCTGCCGGGTAAAACCTCACATCCAGCTCACAATGACTAGCCATGTTTTCTTCCATTGAGTTCCTCGCTAGCCCTTCTGTCTCTCCTCCTCTGACGTTGTACTCTACCTGAAAGCTGAGCCCCACCGTTTCTAAACCTGATTGTCTTTATTGTTCCAATCATGGCCTGAATCTACCTTCCTCCCTGCCTCCCTCGGGTCTGAGTACAGCACTTCAGAAACCCAAGTAACGGTGCCTCCAAGAGTTGACTCCTCCGAGGACAAAGCACCATGAGAGAAAGCAGGTTCTAAGAAACCCCGTGTTCCCATGGTGAAAGCCTGATTGAAATTCCATGTTGTTCTCCCTTCCTCCAGGGGCGCTTTGGTTGGCTTGACTCTTAAACCATTTTTATAATAAATTTATGTCCTTGGCAAGTTCTAATGCTAATCACAGCATTAATTCCAGAGTTTATTTAAATGCATAGTGTTGGGCTTTGGTCAAAATGTGCTTTTGTCTGCAAAGTTATCTTATTAATTTTCTTCATTGGACAGAATGTTTGACAAGATGGTGATTGTTTTAGCAGAGAGTTCCCTGCCCAGAAACAGTCTAACTGAAATGCCTACCGCTGATGCATGCAGGCTCTCCAGCCCTCTGGCCTGCCTCCCCAGAACTAACTTTGATGCCTCTAGCCCACAGCCTGAACAGAGAAGAAAGAAGTAACCCAGACAAGGGAGCAAAGGCTCACAGCATGCCTCCTCATCCCCATTATTTTATTTGGACCAAGGGTACATTCCTCTAGAGCAAGCCAGGGGGAGCTACAGAGCCAGCAGAGCCTGTATCTCAGGTTCCTACTGAACAAAAACCCAGCATACACACAGGCACACAGGCACAAACACACATGTACACACACACACACACACACACACACCACAAGCCATACCTGAAGAAGAAAGCCTAAGGAAGAAAACCATTCCCTGCAAGGAATTGATTACAGGCAGGAACGAATGCTTCGGAACATAGTATCACTGCATTGATTTCGAATAGGTGCTCGGCTTCTTTGTGGTAATAAACCATGGGCTCTCTGGGGAGCGGAGCAAAGAGGAGGAACAAGAAACAAGGATAACAACCCAAACAGCCTCCTTAGGCTGTTGTTCTAGAAGGATCTTTAAGTTTCTGTTTAAATTGTCAGGTCTCAGACAGCACCATTGTGATAAACTAGTGAATGTCTATTTCTCCCAAAACATAAAATATGTGGATGTTATTTAGGAGACAAATGTGTTTTGACAGATATCTAATTTCATCCCTCTGATAGGATGTGTTTTGTCAGGGTCTTCATTTCGTTTGGGATGCAATCATTTTTGGTTTCCAGTACCTTGCCATGGTGCAAATGCATTTGTCAGGCCCTCCAGATCCAAGACGGCCTAGAAATACTACTATCTGTACTTAAGACCATGCAAAATCATAAATATCTCATATTACCACTCTCATAAGAAACAGCACCAAGCAAATACTTTCATGCCCACACTTGTATAACAGGGAAAAATTACTAAAAAGCATGGGTTGTCAATAATCACACAGGAACATTAAAGCAAAAGAGCTTCATCCCTTTAGTGCTTAGTGGGCCCAGGATTCACAGGAACCCTTGTTCCCCCTTCATGGTCTTCATGGAAAGGCTATCATCTGCAGGAAACAATTTCGAACTCATCCTGGCAACCGTGAGCTTGTGTCCGTATCTCCCACTGTAGCTCTCCACTCCCCCATGGACCCTTTCATCACTCTGCATCTCAGTCTTACTGACTTTGTTTGCTTCGGTATCCATAGTGTCGACAAGAGCATCTACATAGTAGGTATTCAGTGAGATTCTGTTCAATGAGAAAATGAGTTGCTACTTCCAGTGAAGCAATTATTACTTGAAGTTATTAATTTATCTGCCATTGTCCTCCACCAGACAAAAAGTCCCTTGAATATGAGGGCTAATAAATTCTACTTCCTCAGTATGAGCAAGGTGTCTGACTCACAGCAGATACTCAGTACATGTATTGACAGCAGGGATGGATGGATGAGTGGATGGGTGGATGGATGGATGGATGGATGGATGGATGTTTTCAGCTTCAGCTACTGGGTAGCTCAATATTTTTCAGTTATCAAACACACGCATATATATGGAATGTTCTCACCTCTTTAAAAGAAACCTAGAAGTAACACCTTGCATCATTGATGTTAAAAATCTATTTGATATCCTCTAATATGTATTCTGCTACTCTTTCATTGTATTAGAACTCCTAAATTCTAGAACAGATCAAGTTACCTGGAATGATGACATTTTCCTTTCTCCCTTGCGGACAGATGTGAAAATGTGATTGAACTCTGTGTTATGAGAATCCCATGCAACTTCTTGGAAGAGTCCTTCAAGGAAGGAGACACGGATGCCATCCACCTTTCTTCCCTTCCTTCTGTCAAAACGCAGATTATGATGGCCTCAGGCAGCTGTGTTCATGCATGAACTGAAAGCTCCATGAGCTCCATGTTGAAGTTATCAGGCTAGCATGACACAGTGCAGTCTACTTTATGAGTTTTGAATGTCCCACCTCTGTATTTTTTTTTAATATGAAAAATTCTTTGAGTCTTCTGTTACTTGAAACTTAACCAATCACAGTAAACACAGGCATCTTTCTGGGCCACAGTGCAGGAAATAGTAAGAATCTGCGATAGTATCGAGTTGTATTGCATTGAACTAATTGGAGTTGAATTCAACCTGTACTGTGAAGAATAAAACCATGTCCTTTTAGATGACAGAATCTTCCTGAAACTCAAGGCAATAGTGTTTGAATCCAGCATGAAGCTGAATACAGTCAGTCATGCATCTATTCACTCCAGGCAAGGCACCCACCTGATGCGTGTTGTATTCTTAACCTATGGGAAGAAAAACAACCACTACTGCTATTATTGAAAGAAGCCCTTAACTTTCTTTAGACATAGTCTCAATGAGAAAGCTCAGATCACCCAGTAACCTCCCTCAAGGAGAGTCCTTACTTAGGTGAAAGAGCTCACTCCTGAGTCTCTATGAAACATCTTGATGCAAATCACCCAGGACTCAATTTCCATCTCCATTTAGAACACATTGACTGTGGTCATTTTTCTGATAATGTCTGGAGATTTCATGGCTTCTTAAGCAAGACAAGGTAGAATGGTTGGATTTACTGCGGGTGAAATGCTAGCAGAAGAAACTTCAATTTAGCAACTGTTACCATGGGCGACTAATCGAGGACTCTTCGGAAGAGTGATGCCACTGAAAACAGTTATTACTCAATGTTAATAAAAAAAATTATGGATCTAATAAAAGTTAATGGGGATGTACCGTGTGCTGTAAAAGCTGCAGTCAAAAAAAGCAAAGAATGCTGGGTCTGGGGAGAAGATTCCATTATAATTCTGTATGTATTGTCTAGGAGCCAAATTGGCCATGCCAGTAATGCTCCTGAAGTTCAAATGGTTATGCAAACCAAAAGAAACTGTAGAATGCCTGGGAATAGGATTAGATTCTTTTGTTTAAAAAGAAAAATAGGGAGAGCCAAACAAGGTATTTCCAAGAAAATCCATTTATTTAGTAAATAGTAAGATTCTGCCCCATAGTTGGAGTTGGCTACTTTTTGTAGCTATGAGTAAGCTTCTTTCATAGGGAATCCAGACATGTTTCCCAGGTAGATCAAGAGCTGGCAGCTGGGGCTGGAGAAATGGCTTAGCAGATGAAAGTATACTTGCTGTTCCTGCAGAGTATCTGGGTCCGATTCCTGGCAGTTACAATAGGCAGTTTACAGCTATCTGTAATTCCATTTCCAGGGGATCTGAAGCCTTCTTCTGGCCTCCAAGAACAGCAGGCATGCACTGGGGCACATACACACATTCAGGTACTCACATATACACATTAATTAATTAATTTTTTAACAAAAGAGAGCTGACATCTTCCAGTTGGGCACTCTCATGTGTCCAGATAGGGTTTTGAGTCCTGTCTCAGGAATTCCAGCCTCATGGGCTATCCCGTGATGGTTGTATCAGTTACTGTCCTTGTTGACACCTTAAAAGTGTGTCATGCAGAAGAAGGCACGTGTCTTCACAGTGATGAGAACATGTATCTAGACTCCTGACATCCCTATGAATCAAGATATAGACTGAACAGAAAGTGATGACTAGTACTATAAATAACTCAGGGCTTGTCCCCTCCCCCAGGGACCCATTTCCTCCAGCTAGACCCTACCCCCTTAAGATTTCCACAACCTCTCAAATCTCAGTGGCACCAGCTGGCGGCCAGATGTTCAAACGCATGAGCATGTAGAGAACATGTCACATCTAACCTATGATGCCAGGTGAGAGATGCTAAGTCAGAAGGATCAAATTATTTCTCACGCCCTCCACGGCCACCCTAGTCAGGCCACAGCCACCCTCCACCAGAACTTCCCTGCAGCCTCCCAGGTGATCAGCCAACACCCCACGATTCTTTCTATACTATCTAGATCCCTTCCCCACAGAGCATCCAGAGTGTATGCAACACTGTTCCTTTTCCACTCACATATGCAACTCTGCCACTCTAGTCTTTCAAAACTCCTTCAGAGGCTTCTCTTGGCCTCTTAGGATGAAAGGACCAATTTTCTTTATATATATATATAGGCTCAAAAGTCTTTCCCAGGGCTTGTAAAGCCCCACTTCTCATGAGTGCCTCCTGCCTCATTCAGACACGCAGAAATATGGATGCACCATGCTCCCAAGAGGATGTACCTGCTTCTCCCCCAATCCCAGCCTCAGCTGAGATCATCCCAACTCATCCTTAGTTTCATTGTTTTTTGAAGGGCTCCCAGGACCCCAACATTAGAGTAGCTCCTGCTGATGCATTCTCAGAAGACGATCTCTACATGTTACCTCCACAAAATGTGGTGTTTTACTATACATCCAATATCTACCCTTCCCATTAAACTTTAGATTTCCCAATGATAGACACTACATCCATCTATTTCACCACAGTCCCAGCATTTGTGATAATGTATGGTAGTTATAAGCTTTCAGATCCTTGTTAATTGTCTACACAAATAAGCAAATAAATGGACTAGTTCCTAAAACCCAGAAGCACTAATCATAAAGTTATAGGATTGTTTATAACACTGTATAAAATTGAGACTCAGAAACAGGACTTATATGATGCAAAACCCAATTCAGGAAGGTACAGCATCTAAAGAACACTTTAGAACACTCCCTGTCTAGACATGGAGAAGCAAGGTCTCTATTTATGAGCCTTGAAATACTTCCAAGATCAAAGGTCAATATAACCAAGAAGCTGATTTTCTAATCTATAAAAGAGCACACAAGAAGCTAAAGTTAGGAAAGCTTCACTGTGAAATCCTTAACATTGTGGGAAGTGTTGGTGCAAGTTTTCATGGACTTAAATTGTTAATGAGAGACCCAAAATAAAATAATAACCACACAGAGGAGACATCAAACAACACAATTCCTGGTTAATCAAAATTAAGAGGTGGCAAATTGATATTGTGTGACTACAAGAACAATACCTAAGAGAGAACATTGTATCTTTGATGTAGTCTTCTAGTCTGCAATGCATATACCAGATCCATGATGCAGAAGCCGAAGAGAAACTCAACAGGCAAAGCTGGAGTATGGGCTAAATTAAAGGAGATTAACAAACAAGACAACAAAATATAATATATATCCGGGAATATATTATTCTAGATTTGATCTTTCACTGGAGGGAAAAAAACTATAAAAAAAAAAAGTTAAAGCATTAACTGACAAAATATGGAAACACTAAGTGAATTAAATAATGATACCGTTTGATATTAAACTTTTAGTCGATCCGTGTCCTGTGAAACTGTAAGAAAAATATGGAAAGGACACCTTTATTTCAGAGAAATGGACACTGAAACATTGTCAGGTTAAAGGTCATTATGTATCAAACTTATTTCATATGGTTAAGAAAAATGTTATGGAAAAAGAAAGTGCAGGAGCAAAGCAAATTCATTAACTGCTAAAAATGTTTTAAATGTGGATATATTTTGTGTGGTTCTTATTATAAGTTTTCTATAAATTTGAAATTACTTCCTAATTTCAAAGGCCCTCAAAGGCCCTTCAATTCAACAAGCCCTCCTTCGTCAAGATAATCACCTGCTAAGCAGCACGCTGTGTCTTCATATGCAGTCTTATTGGTATCCGAGGTGGGGGTTACAGCCGTATCCCAAGCCAGGTTTTACCACCCTTCTCAATAAGCCAATCAAGACAGCCAAATCAATAGTGAAAATAAGCAAAAGGAAATTTATTCAATATGGCCACAGTAGCAAGAGGAACACAGAAATCAGCAACTCCCCCAAGCGCCTTCTTTAGGGTCTAGAGCTGAGATTAAGGTTTAAACAAACAACCAAAACCAAGCATGTCTAAGCAGTGCTGGTGAGGGCGTGGTCCTACCCACCACTGGCCCATCACTGTCTGGACTTCAGTAAGCTGGTCTAACAAGTTGCTACCAATGTGTGAAGTCTATTTAATGGAGACAAATTCTCTCTCTGTCTGGAGCCTTTTCCTTTTCCCAGCATGAAATTCCTGGGGGAACTCCCTCTCTTCAGGGTTCATTGTTTTAACGGCCTGATAGTCCGATTGGGAGACACATGTGTCTGTTTAGAATATTTTCATTTCTGCCAGTTACATCGTGAGGAACCAGTATCTTCCTCTAGCATATGATAGCCAGCCGTGCAGGCATGGCAAAGATGGGGTGAACCTGTACCTAGACACACATAGCTACAGTGTCTGCCCCTCAGAACTCTTGAGGCTCTCCAGAATCCACCCAAGAAATCTTAAAATGCAAAGCACCACCCCAGAGCAGCAAGGCTGCCTTGGACTGTCTGGTTGCCTAGCAACGCAGACAGTCTACTTGATAAGAAGAGAAGCCTACTTGAAGAAAAGCCTCCCCTCCAGATCCTCTGCCTTACTCCACTCTGGAGGGCAAGTCTCTATTGGTCAAGTTGTAGGTGAGGCCCTTGCCAGAACTGAGTCAGGTCCTGAGCAACGAAAGCTGGCCAGGGCTCTGGGGTCGTGAGCCAGGCACAGAGCCCAGACCTTGGGGATTCAGCCTGGTAAAAGTTCAACGGGACAGACCTTTAATCAAGTCCCTCTAAACGCTATGAACCTGTTCCTCACAATAGATAGATGAGTGGTTCTCAAATTCGTCCAGATTTCAGAACCTTCAAACGAGCCCCGTGTCACTGCCAATGAGCCTAGAATCCCTGTGGAAATGTCCAAGCACCTCATTTTTGTAACATTCTTCTGATGACTCAAACATGCAGAGCTGGAAATCAAAGAGCAAAATGGTCAGTGCTCTAGCATGAATATACCCCCATCAAAACTAGGACCATTAAGAGGCAACAGGGGCTGAGCTGGGGGCACAGCTCAGTGAGTAAAGTGCTTGTTACCTAAGGATAAGTACTGGAGTTCAGACACATGCACATACACACACACACACACACACACACACACACACACACACAAACACAGGTCTTCCTGTAACTTTAATGAACAGGAGATAGAGACAAGGAATTCCTGAAGCTGGTAGCTAGAATAGTTGACTCGGCAATGTCTGAGTTCAAGTGTAAGACACTGCCTTGATATGTAAGGTAGAGAGCAACGGAGGAAGACACCTAAAATCAATCTCTGGCTTGCACACACACACACACACACACACACACACACACACGCCACAAAAACACCTGTGTGTGTGTGTGTGTGTGTGTGTGTGTGTGTGTGTGTGTGTATGTGTGCACACTATCATGCCAAAACCAAAGTTAAGAAAGAGGTGACTTGACCTAAGGGCTTCTTCCTCACCAATGGGACCTGGTAGGCTCTTAAAAGGGACTTAATCTAAGGAATGTTCCAGTCTGCTTTCTATTGTGATAAAACACCACGAATGAAATCAGCTTGGGGAGGAAAGAGTTCACTTGGCTTACACTTCCACATCACAGTTCACCATCTAAGGAAGTTGGGACAGGAGCTCAAGGGAGGAAGCTGGAGGTTGGAACTGAAACAGAAGCCATGCAGGGACAGTATCTACTGGCTTGGCCCTTATGGCTTACTCAGCCTCCTTCTTTATTCAGTCCAGGCCCATTGCCTAAGAGTGGTACTACCCACAGTGGGCCAGGCCCTTCCACACCAATCTTCAGTCAAAAAAATGTCCCCAGACTTGCCTACAGAGCAGTCTGATGGAGGCATTTTCTCAGTTTAGTTTCCCTCTTTCCAAAAGCCTCTAGCAGTGTCAAGTTTAAAAAAAATGAAAAAGGTGGCTCTGCTCTCCTTGTCTTTCTGCCTTCTGCCATGTTTGGACACAGCACCTTGCACTATGTTTAGGCACAGAATCCTCCACAGCTGAACCTTACTGTACCTTGATCTAGGAATTTCTAGCCTCTAGAATTATAAGAAAATACATTTCTAAATTCTCCAATTAATCAAATCTTTGATGTTCTGTTATAGCACTACAAGTGAACTAAGACAGACTACGGGATCCTGTGTGCCTCTTTTTAGAGTTAATCATTAATTGACTGGGATGCCTAAAAAGGCAGCTTGGATCCTACTTTCTTCTCCCCATCTTTTCCTCCATGTGGAGTCTTGACATTACTACACTTTAGAGTCAGCTCTGCCCACTCATTGGAGAAGTCCAGCAGAGTCCAGGCTCCTTGCTTCAGGTTCAGTCATCTTTAATGTTAGTACAGACTAATATTTTCTTAAGGTTGAGGCCTCCCATGAGCTGTCAAGAACCGTGGAGGTAGCAAGTCAACCTGCCACACTCTTTTAGAGACTGATGGAAGGCACACGATTCCTGTATCAAAGACTAGACATGGTTTATTACTTCAAGCAACTACAGCAGCCACTCTCCTTATTTTTACACCGTTCTCTCAAATCCCAGGATCTACTGAGCAAGAAGTCATAAAAATAGAGGGTGGGTTATGTTCTAGGACAGGAGCCCAGATCTCAGGAAACCCAAATAGTTCATAAGGTTTACTGACTGCCATTTGCTGCAGAAAGAGAGACAGTCCATAGCTTCAAGGATGTTTACCATACAAACATCTTGAGAAGCCAGTCAAGAATACAGAGAAGTCAGCCTTGCCTGCAAGATGTATTCTTTCTCTGTGGAGCTCCCATATTTATGAGAGCTCCACAGAGAAAGAATCTCCCGTTAGCGTCCACCCCTAACGTTCTTTGCTGGAGCCCATGACTTGTTCATAGTATCAGAGTCTCTTGGGTCTTTCTAATTCCCTAATTCCCTCAGAAATAATGTTCTGTCTGTGAACCCAGGTTGTATAAAGAACTAACATTCTATCTGTGATTCCCCAACTCTGTGTCCAGCATCTACTTATTTAATGAACAATCACTTGTAAACACTCCCAGAATCTCAACAGTTGCTCTTGTTGCCTAGATTATCTAAAAATTGTGACCCATGATCACGCTTCTCTGCTCTAGAACATGAAAATGGGGCAAAGCTGACCTCAGGCTACAAGCAAAGAGTTGGAGAAGGTAGGAAGAGCAACACCCAGGAGAAAGGGATGGCCTCATCCCTAAGCAAGTGGACCTGGGCTATAAAAGAAAGCTGGCTGACCATGAGGCTGAGAGTGAGCCAGCAAGTGGCATCCTCCATGGGTTCCTGCTCTGACTTCCCTCAGTAAAAGGCTGTGACCTGCAAGAGCATGCTGAAATAAACTCTTTCCTCCCCTAGGTTACCTTTGGTTAGAGTATTTTATCACAGCGACGCAATGAAGCCGGAACAGCAGGCTAACATTTAAGAAGTGCTGGTTTGTACTGTGTGATCAACTTGCAGCCTCCCTTTCCAGCTATGGCTAGTTAAAACCTGTTGGTGACATGCCTAGAATAGCCATTAGGAAGGACACAGGAGTGGGGGTGGGGGCGGTCCGTGAAAATGCTTTACCAACATGTTCCCAGCAGTTGATGCTGCTGTGGTCTAAGCTTCTTCAGTCTTAGGCTGAGTCATACCAAAAGGAAGAAAGCTTCCAGAAGGAACGTTTTGAAGAAGGTGAAAGTATTCTTAGGCCTTTCAATCGAGGGACAGGAAACTTTCCACAAATCGGCACAAGCTTTGCCTGTGGTGTGTGAGGGTCATTTGAGACAATATATTGGAGTTACTAACATTACTGCAGATGCCATGCCTCCTGGTTAAACATGTCTGCAGCTGGCTCTACTCCCAGACTTTTATCCTGTTCTACAGGTAGATTTAGATGGAGATTTTGGTCTCCCTGGCCCGCCTGGTTCAAGAACTCAGCCATGCTAGCTTCTGCCTACCCCAATGTCTCAATTGGGGTTTCTATTGCTGAAATGAAACACCATGACGAAAAAGCAAGTTGAAGAGGAAGGGGTTTATTCAGCTTGCACTTCCAGATCATAGTCCATCACTGGAGGAAGTCAGAACAGGAATTCAAACAGTGTAGGAACCTGGAGGCAGGAGCTGATGCAGAGGCCATGGAGGGATGCTGCTAACTGACTTGCTCCCTGTGGCTTGCTCAGCTTGCTTTCTTACAGAACCTGGAACCACCAGCCCAGGGGTGGCCGCATCCACTATGGGATGGGCCCTCTTCCACTAATCACTAATTGAGAAAATTCCCTATAGCTGAACCTCACGGAGGCATTTCCTCAGCTGAGGCTCCTTTATGTTGATGCTAGCTTGTGTCAAGTGAACAGAAAACCAGACAGTACACCCACCGTATTCGTACTTCTAAGTTAGTTCTCCTTCCTTTGCTTCTTTTACCAAAGAGACCAAAGCCCTTGAAGACTACAACGTCTGAGCTGCATTATAGATGGCTCAACTTCCACTTGGCCGGTGGGAAACAACACTAGGATGAGATCCCAGTATTTCTTTAACTCTGTGCTAATTTCTTTTCTTATTGTTGTGACTAAACAGCTACAAATCACTTTAAGAGAAAGGGGGTTCGTGCTGCCTCCTAGTTGGGGTGATAAGTACATCATAGTGAAAAGCTTGGCAGCAGGAAGAGAGGCAACTGGGCATGGTCAGCAGTCGGGAAGCTGAGAGGTATGAATACTGATATTCTTCTTGCTTTCTCCTCTTCAGTCTGGATCCCAGGCCAAGTACTGGTGTGACCTGCCTTTACGATATATCTGACCTCCTCAATTAATTCAATCTAGAAACTCTCACAGGCACGCCGAGAAGTTTGTCTTTTAGTTGATGCCAGATGTTGTCATTCTGGTGACAAGTAATGCTAAGCACCACACACACCTCTCCCCTTAACTGTATCTCTTGCAGTACTACCATGTGTCACCTGAAGACAAGGATATGTGTAAGAGATGTGTCATTTTGCTGAGCAAACGTCACAGAATGTACTCATGCAAATGCGAATAGCATAGCTCATGACACACCTAGACTAAATGGGATAGTCATCATATGCGTAGCCAGTTGTTGACTAAACTGCTGTTGCCCAGTTTGCTGCCCTGCTAAGGGAGCCCTGCTCTGTGATTCCAGGTTTATAACTGGGAAAATCATTTCGATGAAATTCTCCCTCAGGGTGGTAGTAGCTTCCTGCTGCTGTTACTTCCAGAGGCATCATTGTCCTTAATTCATTCTATTGGTCCAGTTGAAAAAAACAAAACACTCTACCTTCTGGTGCATCCACCCTGAACTCCACCCACACCACAGAGTGAAGTGGGCACAGCAGTAAAGGAGAAGCCACCAGAGACCTCACCCTCCAAGCACTGAATGACTGTTTTCCCTAGAGAGCTTCCCTCAAGAGAACATAGACTTTTCTGATAGAGCCGAACAACAAGACAGAATGGCTGCCCCTGACAGCACATGTGCTCCTGAGGCCCATGTCTAGTCAGGAGGTTGGTACCAGCAGCCCTCCAGAGTCTGGTGATGTTGCCATGGTAGCAGAAGGGTCACTGCTTAGCAACAGACCCGAGCTGCGGGAAGTTGCTAAGGTATTTTCACTTGTGTTAAAGCAAATGGATGTTTATCGCAGTCACGAGTGTAAATACACTGTGGGGGTAGAACAGAAAGCATATACACACAATCCACCCAGCGATGTGTAGTGCTTCGTCCTCCTGACCCTCAAGACCCAGAGAAGATGCCTTTTCTCTGGAGGAGGCTGCAGAAGACCTGACCAAGCATATCCTTTCATCCTCCCTAAAACAGTTGACCTCCCATTGACCCTGTCATTAAAGCCGCACCATCATTTAATTATCAATATGGTCCCCTAAATGGTTTTTGAGCGGCTCAGTGACATAGTAATCAAATGCATGGACATTGAAGCTAGTGCTGGTGGGGCCCAACGCACAGCTCTGTTTTGTTTTTTTTTCTTGTTTCTTTGTACACATCACTTCTCTGTGCCTCAATTTCCTATCACAGCTTTCAAAATTTGTTTGAGAATGAAGTTGGTTATTCCTTGGCAATCACATAGGTGACCTACGTATATGAAATAAGCCCTTCCTCCCTCGAGGTGCTGTTACCAGTGTATGTCATAGCAACAGGGAAAGGAACTAAAACACTCCCCAGTGTCCCTCAGGACATCCCTGGAAAGCTTGTTGGAGATGTAGTATTTCAGTCCTGTCTGCAGATCACTGAACCCCACTGGGCATTTTAAGTGATCTGAGTGATTAAGATGGCACTGGAGTTAAGAAGCATACCCACTAAGTCAGCCACCTCTTTGGCTGAAAGTGAGAGAAATCCATGATGAGTAATGGGGTGGGGGAAGGAAGAGAATGTTAGTTACGGCCATGCTCCAGTGCAGGGTGGGGAATGTAGCTTCCTTCATTTGCTCTGCTTCCAGTTAGAGAGAGAGAGAGAGAGAGAGAGAGAGAGAGAGAGAGAGCAGCCGCTTATGGCTTTAGTGGAGAATTGTTGACTGACTGCTGGTGGAAATTGGAAATGACGCAGATGCTCTGTAAAACAGACCAACAGTTTCACCAAATAGCAAACATGGAATCACTGCTTGTAGATATCTACGCAGGAGAAATGAAAACAAACTTCCACAGGACTGTTCATAGCAGCTTTTCCCACAACTCAAAGATAGAAACAACCCAAATATCCAACAAGTGATGGGTAAAAACTGCTTGTCATACAGCGTCTTCTTCAGAGTAAATGGAAATCACACAGGATCCTTGATTTCTCTTTCAAGGGAAAGATGGTGGTAGAGAAATGAACAGAGGCCATAAGTGAGAAAAGAAGCTGTGACACTGAGGCATGGGGAAGAAATTTCTGCTGGAACGTTAGAACTTTCTCTGTCTGTTTTCACACAATCCAGGTGGGAAGTCATCAAAGACCCAAGATGAGTTTCCTGATGGAAATGTGGACCAAAAGACTCCTTCAGTGCACAAGAAAGGAGCAGGTTCTGTGAGAAAAAGAAGAAACATTAAACCCAAAAATTTGCATCTTTACTGATCCTGGGGAGGAAGTAAACAGCTGGGGTGTGCTCTTCTGTAGCCAAAGACATGGCCTAGCTGAGGACATGGCCCACTCAGACACTCAACAAGTATTTGGTGAATCCCATTAGAGTGTTATACGATGGGGCTACATAATCTTAGAGAACCTGACCTCAGCCCAGTCCAACACCCAACACAGTGCTTTTTACATAATGATTGCTCAGTGTTTGGCAAAGGATAGGTGATTGACTGAATAAGCATTTTTAGGCTGGAGACAGGCCACGGCATAGAGGTGAGACATATCAGAGCTTAGCAAATGAATTATCAAATACAATTCCCAAGGGGGTTGGAATAAGGCAACCAATCATGCTTGGTTCCCAAAGCATTGTCTTCCTCAGCCACTGTCACAGCCTCCAGTGAAGTCAGATATCCAAAACTTGATACTGGGCTTGAAACAGTAAACTGTCCCCCAGTTGTTGATTGGTAGCTTGGTAAAAGGCAATGCAGAATTTTTCCAGCTAAAGGAATTCTCAAAGATGCCTAAACTATTGAAGAAAAAAAGAAGCCCTGAAGGAGAACTGTCATTTTGTGGGAGTGTGACAAGTGGCCCGGTAATTTCCCAAAGATGAGCTGAGCCAGGCGGGGAGTTTACGCATCAGTAGCGGTACCTCTAATATCAAAAGTTTAGCAAATTGACACCCTGTCTGTCACACATTATTTGAACTGATTGCTGGTTCTGGATAATGTACTCAGAAAGAGAGAGAGAGAGAGACTACGGATGTATGGCCATGGCTGTGCCCAAATATAAAGAGAAAAGGAATCTTTCCCAAATGCCCTGAGCAAGAATGTGCAAATTACACTGGTGACCCATGATGAAGGGCCAAGACCACCCCAGGAGAAACATTCCCAGGTCTGAACTTCAGAAAGCCATTCACCTACAACAAGCACCAGGATGATAAGGGCATAACTGTCCCCCAAGGAAAGCTGTGCCCTTGGGCACAAGCAATGGAGCGAACTAATTTCTAATAATGAGGCTGTGAGCTACAGGGTTTGTCTACAAAACAGGCTCTTTCATGAAGAGTAAATATGTCAGCTAACTCAAGAGGCACGCTAAATCTCCATTGTTTTCTGAAGTTCAGGTTTCCTGCCTCCATAAAATGTGATGCGTGCTTTCAATGTGTGTCGCGGAGTCTGGGAGATTACAGAATGCCACATTAAACTCCAAGCTCCTGGGCTAATGAGGGTAAGTCCATTTTGCAGTAATGAATTGTTGGTAATAGCCCATCATGGAACAGATGTCTCATCCATCATTGCGCTGGGAGTCCAACACTCCGGAGTGCCCCCACAGCCCAGGAAGGCCTCGCAGCCCAAGGAGGCATCCTCATTTCTGGGCTCCTGAAGGGAGGAAAGCCAACCTCATGGGGTAGTGTGAGTGGGTGTGATTTGAGGCTCCCAAATCCACCATAACTCAAAATATGCCCCCACCCATCTGCCACAGCAGTTAAGACACCCTCCTTTGAATTGTCTCCTATTAAAATGTAAATATGTCACCTGGAAGAAGAAACACAGCACATTAGCATTGATTATCACCCATTTTCACATTATAAGGAGCTGGGCCCTGGGGGATGGGGAAATAGCAAGTAGTCATTGCTCAGAGGTGGCTTTCAGAAGGATTTAGCAAGTAAAAGTTGCTAAAAAGGCCAAGGCAGGGCACACAGTCTACCTGGACATAAACCAAGGCTCACCTATCCTACTAATAATAATGTTGTTGCTATTACCAACAATTTATTACTGAGGTGGTGCTGGTGCTGGTGGTGGTAGTGGCTGGTGTGTGTGTGTGTGTGTGTGTGTGTGTGTGATGCCATGTGCACATGTACACATATGTGCACATATGTGTACGCATATAGAGTACATACGTTGATGTTTGGTGTCTTCTTTGATCATCTCGACCTCACTTTTGAGACAGGATCTCTCACTCAACATAGAGCTCATCCATTTGGCCAGGCTGAATATCCAAAAATATCCAAATATATGTACCTGTCTTCCTCCTCCCACCCAAGGCCTGGGGTTACAGATGTGCTCCATGTCCAGCTTTTAACCTGAATGCTGGAAACCCAAACTCAGGTCTATGCTTGTGTAGCAAACATTGTATTAACTGAGCCGTCTCCATAGACCCAGATGCTGAGATTTTTATGTACACATACTCTAGGGAGACATCAGACCTTACTTATCTCTGCAAGTTCCCAGAACCTGCCACATAGTACTGAGAAAGCCCTAGAACCAGCCTAATAAATGTTGAATAAGTGAGTTTTAGCCTCACTTTAAACTCCTAAAGAAATCACATTCACTTTTCAGATGCAGAAACAGATGCCTGGAAAAGCCACTCTCTTGCTAAGCATATAGGACCCAGAGGTACAAGCTATGGATAAGCTCTCTGTAAGCTTAGGGCACACCAGAAAACTAATGGGAGCTAAGTGTATACTAGACTGGGGCCATGTTTCGGAAGTGCCTTTGAGTGTCAACCTGAGAGGGTTGAGTGTTATTCCGGATCATCTGAACAGTGACTGGGAGAGCAGGAAGCAGAAGAACAGAGAGCTAATGAGCAACACAGCAACATAAACATAGGTTTAGAAAGATAGTTAGCATCAGGGAAAATATGATGGAGAATCAGGACATTAGAAAAGGTGAGAGTTTCCTTGTATGAGGCAGAGCCAGAGCAATCGCGATGAAAACAGAGGTGAGGGCACACGTGTAAGAGAATTACTTAATGGGTAACCAATAAATCTGTTTTAATAGCTGATTCCACAAAGTGAAGCTGGGAAAGAAGGAGTGAGGACCACTGGTTACATTTCAAACCCACTTGACTGAAGAACAGAAAATGGGCTGCAGTGGGACAGATGGATGAAAGGCAGTCTGTTAAGTGATTGTTCCTAGGGAAAAGCAAATAAATGTCAGTTCACCCCGAATGGGGTGGCAAAACAGACTAAAGACACGATTCCACCCAAGTCCACCTTGATGAATCAATGAGTTTATTGCAGTCATCAAGAGGAAAATGGGTTCAGCATTGCTTTAAAGTACATGGCTGACTCAAAGACAGAGCATCTCCAAACCCCTTATCCCCACATGAGTGGTGACTGTTGGGATCCATAAGCAGGCATCTCTATGGCCAGCCCCAAGGGACCTAACAAACCAGATATCAGGCATCTGTGAAGCCACCTATGGAACACCTGAAACCACCTGAGCATGCTCTGGATCACCTTATAAGAGAACTCACACACATACCCTTTTCACACACACCCTCTTTCTCCTGCCCTGCCCAGAGAAGGTTTCTGTGACCCCTTCCCCCTTCCCTTAATAAACCTCCCACATGGAACCAGTCTCACGGTCTGATTTGTGAACCCGCCATGTAACTTTGCTGCACAATCCTAACATTGCTGCGCTTGGCCAGGAATAGGCACTTTCAGTGGTGTGGTGGGTGCTTTCAGCGCCAGCACCCCACCAGAGCTGCTGGAAACCTATTTCATTTCAAATCTGCCCGCAACCCACTTTCCGGCAACCAGATCGCTCTTGCATGCAACACCAGCTGGACTGGTGGTTTTCCGTTTTTGGTCAGTATAAATGCCTCCAAAGCAAAAGCACTCATCTTCTTGTACAATTTGCAGGCAACACAGCTAGTGGGAACGTCTCTTCTGGATAACATTTGTTACTGCTTAATCTTCGTGAGGGGCCTTGGGAATCTTGTAACTTTCTGAGCCGTGTGAGCTGCATGAGTTTTCTCTCTTCCCAGGAGGGAATGAAAGCTCAAGCTGAGAGGGAAGGGCTGTACAACACAGAGCTTGACTAAGGATCGTAAGGTACAATGTGAATACGTTGCATAATTTGCCAATGGCATTATCATGGGAGGACATCATAGGACAGCAAGAAATGTGGCATCAAACCTCGAAGAGATTTAATGAAAAGCCATGGGAACAGGTGAGCTTTCTGAGAAAGTGTACCAACAACTCCAATCAAACCTGACTGCACTCAAAGCATGAGTCCAGAATGATGGGGACATGGCCAGGTCCTGCAGAAAAGTCAAGGAAAATGAGGAGAAGCAGGTGGTAAATTTCAAGAATAGGTCATCTCCGGCTCTCTTCTAGAGCACAGTCTCAGAAAGGTGGCAAGGACAGGAAAGTAAAGTAGGGGACAGTGAGCAAAGAAAGGAAGAGAGAAGAAAACAGGTGACAGTCAGGGACAATGGAACCAAGTCTTGGCTGAGCTTTTCCATTTGTCCTTCCCAGTATTGGGAAGCCTGAGTCTGTATTTTATATTCAGAGAGACTATATTCAGATTGGCCCCACAGGCTCAAATGTTGGAATGCTTGGATGGACTTGTTAGAAGAATTGTGTCATTGGGAGTGGGCTTTGGAACTAAAACACCCATGCTAGGTGTCTCTCTCTCTCTCTCTCTCTCTCTCTCTCTCCCAAGATATAGCTCTCTGTACTTCTCCAGCACCATGCCTGTCTGCCTTACTCCTCACCACAAGGAAGGGGACTAACCCCTGTGAACAATCTCCCAGTTAAATGCTTCTTTTGTAATAGTTGCCTTGGTCATGATGTCTCTCCACAGCAACCGAACAGTAAAACAGAGACTGATACTGGTGATGTTGGTCATGATGTCTCTCCACAGCAACCGAACAGTAAAACAGAGGCTGATACTGGTGATGTTGGTCATGATGTCTCTCCACAGCAACCGAACAGTAAAACAGAGGCTGATCCTGGTGATGGCCCCACAAAAGCAACTGGAAGCAAGCCCGGGGCTAGGAAGTACAGGGGAAGGCTGAGAGGAGAATGAGATGATGGAAGTGTAGCTTAAAGAAAGGACAAGCACGAATATACATGAGCCTCCCAATGGACAGGAGAGGGCTCTGGGTGGCAAAGGACCAGATTCTGTAGCTGTTAAGTTTCATCCAAAGCAGGAGAGGAGCGAAAGTCATTCCCAACATTGCAATTCTTAGCTCTCTGTGCAGTGAGGGAAACCTGACCCTAGTATCACCAACCCCCAGACATGAGCACTGCAGGAGGCCTGAAACATCCAATTCAACACTTACATCTTGTCAATAACTTAGGGCCCAGATAGATAAAATAACTTAGCTAAAATCACAATGCTAGGTAAGAAGCCCAGGCCCTTAGAAACTCGCCAGCTCCCACCGAATAGCAGTTCTTTGCGCTAGATTGCCTGGGACAATTCTAAACATCAATAATGTCTTCTTTCTGGTAATGATTATAATCAGATGCATAACAAAAACATAATTTCATGTTGGTATCTTTGTATAGATTTTCATGTTTTAAAAATTGAGAAAGAATGAATCAGAAGAAAAGAAAATCATGTATCAAAACATGCCCCCTTGGTTTTGGTCCTTATAAACCCTCACAGAAGTTACAAGCTAGTTATTAAGCATGTGATTCAGCTGCAAATACAAGGGAGAACCACCACTCACTACTTGTGTGACACTGAGGTATTTGGCCTCTGCTGGGGGAGGGGTGCTGACCCTCAGAAGACAACAGAGGAGGGCATGAGGCAGCAGCAATCTACAGTGCCAGCATCATCGCCTTCATATGGGAAGGACTGGCAGGTGAGACCCAAGAAAGGGAAGCAGCTGAAGCTGCCATTAATACCATTTTCCCTGGGGAATAATCCTAGTGTTTTAGCCAGGGATGATTTGAAGGCTTTTTGAGAGGCAGACCTGAAGAGAAAATGTAATTACTTTTTCCTGCACTTGAATATCAAGGCGGTGTCCTTTCGAAACAAAGAAGGCACTTGAGATGTGGGAGGGAGACAGCTAGAAAAGAAATGAAGGGTGGAGAAGGGCCATTCACACTGAAGCCTGTGACATTTCACCAGAGTGACTCCCTTGGGGAGCAGCTGGCACAAATGTCACTCAGCTGAGACGGTAGGAAGCAAAGGGAGGGCAGCAGCCCCATGAGAGATAGAATGATCCTCTCCTGAGCTATTTATCTTAAATCCTGACCCTTGGGGGAAGAAGCAAAGTCCAGGCACTTAGCTGAGGTCACTGGCCTCAGACATGGCTGTAGCCATCTTGAAATGCACGATAGTCGGGAGGAAGAGCCTTTTAATTTCAGCACATGGTGGGGGTGGTCTGCTTGAGATGGCAAAGCCCTGGACCACCCCACCACACCCCATGTCTCCTGTGCAGGCTACTTACCAAGAGAAATAGCACTGTGGAGCTACTTCCTCCAGAGGGAAGTGACACCATTAATCATGAGAGAGTAGACTTCTGGAACAGGGAACCTGAAGCTCCTCAAAAGAACCACAGACTGGGGTAAACAACTGAATGAAATCTGTTTTTCCGTATCAGCAAGGTTATGAGGAAAATGATGGTGATGATCATAGAACCGGAGTCAAGTCTGTAAGGACAGGCAGAATGCTGTTTTTACCACTGTCACAAGTGGCAGGGCTTAAGAAATCTGCTGAACAAGCAAGTGGAAAACTGTTATTATGACAGTAACTCTGTGTGAAAGGGATGTACAGAGAAGGCAAGCTATTCTTAATTATTTTCTTGCAGACAAAAGTGACCCTGAGTCAAAAACCTGCCTGCTTCTGGGGTCTCTAGAGGAGATGGGGGTGGGAGAGGGCAGGAGCCACAGTTGCCTGTTGTCTCCTGTTGTCATCCAGTCTGCTGTGGAAGCAGGATGTTTGTGCAGATACTTATAGCAAGGATTCTTAAACTCTCACAACAGAACTCTGTGGAACTGTAATGGCCCAGGGCTATGGAGGAAGGGTCGAGGGAGTGTCAACCCCGATACCTCAAACATGGGGACTGCTGGAGTTAGCTACCTTCCAGCTCCCAATCTGGTGCCATAAAAATGGTTCCCTAACCATCAGCCCTTGTAAGAATTTATTACCCTGACAGTTATCAGGCTTCACTCCTTGTTTGACCTTATTAGTTCACACACACACAAACACACACTATGGCCCCTGAGTATGCAGATGAAGCATCTTTCAACACCCCTTCCCTGGCCTGTGGTACATAGCCACACAAACATTGCTCCAGAAACCCTGGCCACCTCCCCAGGGGCATAAATATAAGATTTGGAGTAAAGGACTGTCTACTCTGACCCTGTTGCAAGTGGCGGGGGGTGGGGGATAGGGGGTGGTAAATGAGGGAGGTGATAGCCGACATCTTAATCACTACCCCACCCCTTTTTTTCTCCTCTTCCCCATTCTTTATAGTAGTTCCTCCATCTGCACGCTGGACTTGACTTGGCTAGAGAAAAGCTGCACGGTGAAACCTTGGATTTGCTACATCATCCTGTCCTAAACCTGCTGGGTGGCTAGAGGGTACCCCTTCCACCTCCAAATGTTCTCAGACACTGGGGGTCAACTAGCCCAGAGAGCTTGGGAGGACCATGGCAAGCTCAGCCTTTTACACATGCTTCTTCCCCGTGGTGACCAATTGCTGTTCTTTGTGTTCAGATTCACCAATACATGATAAGCACTTCAGCTCCCATATTCACTTAATATCTCATGTTTAAACCAACCCCAAAGTCAAGGTGAAGTCTCCTCCAAGTTCAAATATTAAGCCAAGAATAGCTTCCAAGAAAGAGCTTGATTTTGGTGAAGAGGATGGCTTCAACACTCTGGAGCTCTGCACTATGGTCCTTCTGTAGCATACAAGGGCTCCAGAAAACCTACTGATTGGTCACAAAAGAACCAGGCTGGGTAGCCTGGTCCATAGTCCTAACACTGGCTGTGGCCTCGCCACAATCTGTAGCCTTTCAATTCTTTAGTCCACAGGTCAGAGCAGTTCATACACATGCTGCCTCCAAACAGCCAAGGAGTTCAATGCTGTGTGGATAATGAGAGTAACCACAGATTGTATCTACAGCTGCTTCCCTCCTGGTGGGCCCAGGATATGTGCCCACTTGGAGTTGGGACTATTTCTGCCCAGGTTTCGGGAGCTGTAGCAAACAGCTGCCTAAAAGGAAAAACGAGCAGGCACTGAGTGTTTTGCCAATGTCTCCTTCTTAGGCATCAATCAATTACGAGCATTTGCTTGCCCCAGCTTGTTAATTAAACACAGATACTGTGCCTGTCTGAGGCATCCCGTCACCTAATTTGTAAGAAAACTGAGAGACAGGCTGCACTATTTGGCTTTTCACTGCTGTGTCTCTCCTAGTGTTGAGAGCAAAGGAGGGGTTAAGGATCCTAAGGGACCTTTGATGCCCTTTTACAGTAGCACAGTGTGCCCATTGCATCCAGGGGAAGCTCAGGGAATCCATTTTGCAGAGAAAGAACACACTCTGCTGTTAGGGAATCTCACCTGCCTCCAAGTCCCTTCCCAGGGCTTCCTGTAGCTAGGCTTGTCACTCAATATTCAAGTGCCGCCTTACTCTCTGAGGTATTTTAGCTTCAATTAGGACTCTGTGTTTATTGTTTTATAACCCCAGGGGGGGTTAGCTTCCTGCAGACATGTTTAGCTGAAGCACAGGATATTTTTTTTAATCAAGTTCATTTTTAAAAGCAAGTGAAAACACTCAGGCAAAGCTGGGCATGGTGGCTCACACCTGTATACCAGGACTCAGGAGGCTGAAGAGGGAAGATTGCTTCAAGTTTGAGCCTAGCCTGGATTATATAGAGAATTCTATGCCAGCCTTGTCTATGGAGTGATATCCTGCCCCTAACCAACCAAACAGACAGATACACATACACACACACACACACACACACACACACACACACACACACACACTTCAAAAGCCCCTAGCAAAGCCTAACCCAAAGAAGAATCATGGCACAAACCCAATCCTTGCACTTTGAATAAAATGCCTCTGTTGATTTGCCCTCACCTTTTAATTCTATAGTCGAATTCTTTTTGTACTGTCGATTTCTGATCATGTATTATTTCATCTGAAGATAAGCAGCTTCTGGGCCAAGGAGCCAAAGCATTTCAGTCAAGCGTATGTACTAAGTGTTAAGGGTGGGATTTGAACCCTTCTCCTTGGGAAACAGACCCTCTAGTTTTCTTTTATTCCACCGGAAGCATGGAGACGCTCATAAGTAGAAACTCAATCTGTGATAACTTTCTGAAAGCTGGAGACCACACCTCCATCTCTTGAATAATTTGAATTCACAGTAGAACAAAATAAATCAACCACTTTCACCAGAAATCGTATTTCAAAGTGGTATGGTAAGTGCTCTTTTTGCTTGACTTCCTTCCTCTTGCCTCTTTTTGTTGAGTTCTGATGAACACTTGATCTTTTCTAAGGTTATATCTCTGAATTTGTCTTCCAGAATACCTATAAAAAAAATAGCCATAAAGCTTAGTTACAAAGGCCCAGATTGTAATGGACACCACCACTGACTAAAAGGGTCAGGACAGGGACTAAAGAAGCCTCAAGGGCCCACCCCATCGTGAGCAATCACCATGAGCCAAGCATGGTGCCACCAGGTTGAACTCATGTCCACATAGAGTTGCAGTGGGGTGTTTTTGAAAGCGTGTTCAGGCATTTGTTAAATACTGCAAGTAAATAAAACAGAAAATTTCCCCAGTGGCTTTGCTCATGGGTCAGGTATCTCAGGCCGTAGAAGGGTCCATTAGTCCTGAAGGCCTCGTCAATCTGTGAAGATAATGGAGTGGCCACCTGGGAACCTTGGTGGCTTAAGAGTCCAGTCGTGTCTTGCCTTGTTGAGTTTTAGGGATGCCTGTTATCCTTGGTGATGATTTGGAGATCATAGGCAGGGACCCGTGCACAATGTTGCCTCTTCCTTGAAAATCCAAATGTATTAACCGCTCATTGAGTACTTGCTTTCTGCTCATCTTCTCAGCACCCCTGCGAGTTATATTATCCTTCTTCAGGTGAGGAATCTGAGACACAGGGATGTGGGCGGGCACCCAAGTCTCTTAGGCAGTGGTAGTCCCAGGCTCCATTTTCCTGGCTCTGGATCAAAGTCAGGTCCCCATTACAACACAGCAAGCTCTGACTGGCTGGGCTATCTCCCAAGCCCCCCAAGTTGTTTTTGTCAGGTATTCTGTCAGCATCCAGAAGAGTAACTAATACACTCAGCTTTGGCAGAGGAAGCGAAATGAGCATGGTGGTTAGGAGTCAGCAACTGAGTGAATGTCAGTAGAGTGTGGCCGATCGATAGGCTCCCACTATTGCATCCATGCTCACAAGCATGGCTCTGGTGTCCTAGCTCGAGGCTCTGCATCCAGCTCACGCCCAGACAAGCAGACGGTGCCCCCGACTGTCCTCCATGGTGAAGGTCCTACCTGCCCTGCCTTCCCAGCTGGCCCTCTTGGCTCCCTGCCCCATCCCCAATCAAAACCAATTTCCACATCTTCCAAGCACTCATAAGGGAGTAGTGCTAACCTGATAAATTAATTCAGGCTAATGCAAATTATATCTTAATATGTTACCCTTACAGGCAACATTTACATTTTTAAAAGTAGCTTCAGTTCCTTAAATCTAAATGAGTGAGTATTGTGGGAATGTCAAGGCTCGTGGCAGACAGCTAGGGAAGACGTCAGGAAATAGCAGCACCTGTCTGAGTCCCTCAGAGGTCAATCATGGAAGGTCCCATCTGCTCCTCCTGATCTTCAAATATCTCTCGAGCCCAGAGGTACCAATGTCAAAGCTTTGTCTAAAACCAAGAAATTTCTATCTTGAGAAAGCATGCTTGTAATACATTTGACTATTGCCTCTATTCTAATATATGCAGATGAGATTCCTCTGTGCAATCAAAATAAATCTATGATATTGCTTTGCTTAATTTCCTCCCCTATGCCAGAGAATGTGAGTTCCCTGAGGATGGCAGAAGAGAGAGGAGGAGGCACCTGGCCATCATGAGCCCAGGAGAGCTCTACAGGGCACCAGTGGACCTGATCTTCTTGTGGACCTGATCTTGGCAGATCTGGCCACCAGGCAAGAAGGTACCAGTGGGCTTCAGTTGCCCCTGTGCTCCTGCAGAAGTGGAAAGAGAGACCAGGGTTATAGGGGCCCAGCTACAGGGACCAAGGATGGTTCAGTGGGAAAGGGCGCTCACTGCCAAGCCAACGACTGGGTTACAGCTCCAGGCTCCACATGGTGAAAGGAGACAACTTACCTATAAGCTGTCCTCTGGCCTCCACATGGGCACCATGACATGGGTGCCTGCAGACATATGAATGAATGAATGAATGAATGAATGAATGAATGAATGAATGAATGAAAAAATAGAGGACCCAGGTACAGAAATCAATTTTACCATGTCACCAAAGGCTCTGGAGGAGGGAAATACAGGAGTCTGTGCATTCAGGACCCAATCCTGCTGACAGATGTCTGTCACAAAAGGAGCCTGAATGCAAAGACATTAGACGCACGCGCACACTCACCCTCCACACACACTATCTACCCTAATTTCCCTAATCTTTTCTTGGACTGTGAATAAAACAAAATGTACCCTTCTGTTTTCTCTGGAGCTCCATTCTGCTCTCTGATGCCCCTTTTTTCCAGAACGGAGAAAAACTGACTCTATGAATTCCTTAACTAAAAAAGCAGGAATTCCTACTCCAGGACACAAGTGATGACTTCCAAAAAGGATGGGATTCATCCATCCTGCAAACTGCTTCATTCCCTACTCTCGGGACCCAGGATATATGCTCTGGCTAAACACAAAACCAACAGCCGTAAGAAAGCGTCTGTCTTTGGGGACTGTCGCAGAGCCCAGGCTTTCCCTAGGAGAACAAGGCAAAGCTGCCTCGGCTCTCCTCTCGGTGTCTAGTGCCTGCTTCCCCTCCAGCGCATCATTCGTTCCTTCCACAAACAGTTTCCCGGAATTAATCTTCCTCTAAATGTCTTCATGCTTCTGAGGCTTCATTGCAGCCACCTTCCTGATGCAGCCTAAGTCAATCACACACACACTCACACATACATCACACACACACACAAACACATATACAAATGCATATACACCACACACACACACACACACACACACACACACACATACACATACTCTCACGCATACATCACACACACACACACTGTGCTAGTATCTTCCTACCTCTGCGTTTGTCTAGGGACCCCCTCTGCATGCTTGGCTTCCTTCTATTCCAAACTGGTTGGTCATGCGGAAGGTTCCCTCCAGTGTTTGGGTCCTATGGAGGCTGCTCCCCCTGAGACCTCCTCAGGCATTTTCTGATTTCTAGGTTCCACTTTGCAGGCCTCAGACGCTGACCCTTTCTTAGGGTCCTCTCCTGCTTTCAGAAACCCCCCAGATTGCCGTGCAGTACACCGCTCCCTGGATACACATTCTTTCCCTACCTTGTACAAAACCCAAACATTAGCATCTCTCTGTCTGGATTTCTAGGGCCTTAGAGGCAACTACAAACTCTGGGGGAGGAGGTCACACACACCTTGCAATCCTTCCTTTTCCTGGAAATAGAAACTAAAGCACGAACAGTTGTTTTCAAGAAAATCAGTCTCCTAACTGTGGATCACAGGATGTTCTAAGAGCATCTAAATGGCTGCTGAATGTTCAAGGACGCCTCAAATGGGTGCCCAGAGACAGCTCTCGATTTTCACAGCCCTCACATAGGAGTAAAAAAGAAGAGTTGGACAATTCGCTTTAGAAACTCCTGCTCGCAGAGCTGGGCAAGAGCAGAGGAAAATAATGCCACACTGGCCAGAGAGGCGAGGAGCCAGAGAGGCTCATGACCCAGAGAAGGTTGGTGGTGATGGTGGTGATACACCAGACAGAGCCTGTGGGCAGCCCGAGGGTAGGCCATTAGAGAGTGCCTGCGGCATGAGAAGGCACAGCTACAGTTCACAGAGCTAAGCAGTCTCCTAGAACCAGGGTGGCCGGCTCAAATGTAAAACAAAAGCTGGGGAGTCCTGGAGTATCTAACTTGGGACCCAAAATCTGGTGGAGCTTGAAGGGTCTGGAGTCTGAATGCTGTCACAGGAGGGCTCTAGTGACAGTCTGAGACTCCTACCAGGAAGTATGGGATATAGCCGGTGTGAATGTGGTATGCCCACACTCACCACTGAGTGAAGCCTATTGAATATCTGAGCATGGATAATTTAAATACGGTAATTTTCTAGTTAACTCAGAAGTTACCAATAAAGCTAGAGACATACTCTAACATCACACTTCATTCCATCTGTAACTTACAGAAGAGAATCTTAAAAAAAAAAGAAAATTCTACACAACTCTATGCTCAGTCAAATTCTCTTTAACATGCAAAAGAAATTTTAAAAATATACAGGGAATTCAGAAAATATACTTTGTCATGTCCCATTCCTTTAAAAAAATTGATCATATAAAGGTTTATAAAGGAACTAGAAGTTATTGAAGGCTGTGTATTGACTACTGAGTTCTGCTAAGTATAGATCTGAGCAACTGCTGTAAATACCATTGCTAAGAAATGCAAATGCCAGGAGAAAGTGTTGAAAGAGAATCTATATAACGTAAGTATAATGTTTGAAAATCAACATCCTAGTTTGTATTAAATAAAGTGGGAATTTGGGGCAGTAAGAAGAAAATAAAATAAAGTGTGTCAGGTTTATTCTCTAATATACCGTACAGCCTGGTTGGTTAGCCTCCATCGTCAGCTTGACATGGCTTTGAGTCACCCATGAAAGAAGCCTCAACTAAGGAACTGCCTAGATGAAGTTGGCATGCAGCAATATCTAAGGGGGATTGTCTCAATTATTTATGGATGTAGGCAGGACTGGTCCACTGTGGGCAGGATCATTCCTCAGGCAGGTGGTCCTGGGATATAGCTAGCTAAGCATGATCCATTGAGCAAGCAGTGTTCCTTCACGGTTTCTGCTTCAGATTCCACCTCAACTTCCTGCCCTGACTTCCCTCAGTGATCATTGTGATCTGGGAGTGTAAGCCAAAAATAAACTCTTTCCTCCTTGAGTTGTTTTTGGCCAGGGTGTCTTATTGCCACAACAGAATGTAACTAGGACACCACAGTCAAAAGTATGATTTCATTCTCTATTTTATCCTAGATATAGACATTTCCATTTGAGGGATGATGGTAGCTAGTGATTTAATTCAGTACTCCTGCTAAAAACCACCAAAATTTCCAGAAAGATGGCTGTTGAATCTTTCTTTAAATCTAAAAAGACCAGACAACGTACTGGGAAGCTGCCACACTAAAGTATGGCAATGAAAACCCGGCCAGGGAAATTGAGTAAAAAACAGTATTTGTCCTGAGGGCATGTTTCTACTAACTAGAACTCCAGTTTAGGTACCGGTTCAGTGACTGAACGGGGCAGAAGGGGCTGGAAGTATTTCAATTCACCCATAGATGCTTCCTGTATGAAAGAGTGAGCTTGTGCAAACTTTCCTCTTCACAAGCACCCCAAGACACCAATGGGAGAGTTGAAAAAGCCCTCAGGACATGGATTTAACTTTCTGCGTTTCTAGACCAGTAGTTCCCCAAGGCATGCAGCAGAACTAAACATGGGCCCTCTGTGAAAAGCATACCTGTACAATGCCTCAGAGAACCCTCAGATGTAGTTTAGGAGGGCAATGCCATTCGTGCAGTCAACAGTGGTAGAGAGAACGAGTACAGGCAGAAATTGATCCACAGAATTCAGATACACTCAGCTGTTAGACTATATTAAAAAAAAATCAGTGACATGGGGCTAGACAGATGCCTCTGTGGCTAAAAGCACTTACTGCTCTTCCAGAGGAACCCCACAGCACCCACAAGGTGATTCACAACCACCTGTAACTCAAGTTCCAGGAGATCCGGTGCTCTCTTCTGGCCCCCAAGGGCACCAGTCACACATGCCAACATGCTTACAAATATTCATACACTTCATACACATTTTTTTTCTTTAAAAAAAAAAATCAATGATGTAGCTCAGTGGGGAGCTCCTGCCTAGCATGCCCAAGGCTCTGGTTTTCATCAGCACCACCCCCAGCACACACATAAAAAATCCAACTTTCCTTATTGTGCTTTATAAAAACGATCATTTTTAAAAAAAATATCTAAGGTAAATCTCTACAACAAAGTTATAAACTGTTTCAGTTATAAACTACTTCAGCACCCTTTCGGGGGAACAGAATGCCTAGGAACACCTTGGCAGAAACAGCAATGGGTGGTTCTTACCACTGACAAGCACAGCTGAGGAGACAAGTAAGAGACGAGACGAACCAGAATGTAGTTCAGAGCTCCACATAAAGAAGGGAGAGAGAATCAGGAAGAGGTGATATTTCAAAGGATAATGGTGGAATACTGGTAAAAGTCACCAGTATACACATTTAAGAGGCCAAACTTCCCCAGGAGTAATGAAAAAGTGTGCACAGCCAGCCCCTCGATACATAAACTGAAAAACAGGGGAAGAAGCTGCACAGACTGCCAACTTCTTAGTTGTAACTATGGTACCCAGGCCAAACAGCATATTCAATGTACTGAAAACAAACCAATGAAGAATTCAACTTCAGGTAAGAAGGAAAGAGCAAAAGAAAAAGTACAAACCTCTTTCTTAATAAAAATAAATAAATAAAAAAGAGACTGAAATGACATTTTTTAGACCAAGGGCATCTGGGAAACCATTCTTGGCCCACCCAATCCACAGCAACCCCTAGGATGCCCTTCACAAAAGGAAACTAAGGACTTAGTAAGTGTTGGCGGAGCTCTAGATGCTGTTGTGTAAAACAGCAGTATAGAAATGCCTGGAGGAATGAAAATAAACAAGGAATTGAAACATGTAGCAACAAGAGGCTGGGTGGTGCTCATTCGGTGAAGTTCTTGCCTGGCAGGCGCAAAGCCTTGGGCTTGATCCCAGCACCACACAGACTAGGCACATAAACCTTAATCCTCACCTAGCAACCTAGTTACCATCTTGGTTTTCATAAGTATGCTTTTTGATGTTCCCACAACAGAAACACCGAACCACTTAACCATACATTTCTCAGAATGCAGAAAAGGACACAACTCACCAGCAAGGAGGGAAGAACATTAAAACCATCCTGGCTTCTTGAATTATTAAAAGACTAAAGATATTTAGCCAGCTTCAGACCTTGGTGAGATAACTTGACCACCAGATAACCACCAGATAGACAGAGAAAATATCTCCCAACAGGCAGCGACACCAAAGAAATGATTATTTTAAATGCCTCATACCTCCAATCAAAAGTGAGCAGGCACCATAAATGATGCTTAAAATTGAAAGAACAAAAGGAGATCACAAAATAAGGAGGCAGATTTAATACAAACATACTGGTAATTACATTAAATCTAAATGTACTGAATGCTCAGGCAGGAAAGAGATGAAGATAGTCAAGCTTGATAAAAAATTTAAAACCTGCTAGATCATTCTGACAAGAAGCACATCAAAGCCCTAAGGCCACGAAAAGGCTAAAAGTGAAAAGTACCATTTACACTGATAGTTACTTAATAATTATTCAGCAAGCTGGGCACATGCTTTTATATATGCTCTTTTAAATTGACTATTTTTTATTTTAAAAACTCTGGTTTATATAAGGCAATACAGTTTATATATTAAATAATACTGTAATAGAATAATTTGTTATAGTTTTGTATTTTCTTTCATTAATTTATTTAATCACTTTATAGCCTGATCGCAGCCCTCCTCCCCCCTTTCCTCCCAGTCCCATCCTCACACCCTCTCCCCATTTTTCCATACCCTTCTCTGAGAAAGAAAGGCCCCCCATGGGTACCAACCACCCTAGCACATCAAGTCTCAACAGGACTAAGCACATCCTCTCCCAATGAAGCCAGGCAAGGCAGCCCAGGTAGGGGAAAAGAATCCAAAGGCAGGCGACAGAGTCAGAGACAGCCCCTACGACAATTGTTAGGGGACCCACATGATGACCAAGCTGCATATCTGCCACGTATGTGTAGGGGGCCTAAGCCCAGCCCATGCATGCTCTCTGGTTGGTGGTGCAGTCTCCGTGAGCCCCCATGGGCCCAGGTGAGTTTACTTTGTAGGTCTTCTTGTGGTGCCTTTGACCCCTCAGGCTCCCTCAATCATTCTTCTCCACTCTTCCACAAGACTCCCTGAGCTCTGCCTATTGTGTGGCTGTGGGTCTCAGCACCTGTTTCCATTAGCTGCTGAATGAAGCCTCTCCTAAGACAATTATGCAAGGCTCCATGGGGGGGCCTTTCTTTCTCAGAGAGAAAAAACAAAACTAGCTTTTTATCTTCTTATGTGTCATATGTTTTTTGCCTCATAGATTCCTCTTCATCCCCAAACACTACCCTTTCTTAGTCTCCTTTTAAAATTAAAATAAAGTGATAACATCTTGTATATACATTTGGAAACTGTTAATAAACTAATCAATGGATGTGTGACCTTTTATACTTATCTTCCAGGGTAAGAACATTTACAATCTCTCATAAATTTTCAGGTACAAAATATATTTTATTGTATGTTCTTCATCATAATAAAAACATCGAAAAGTACATTATTTAAATATTCCTAATATTCAATGGAAGCCAGTAGCATCATTTAAAGTAGACATGGCTATTAAAACACTGGAAACTGTAAACAGATATAAACATTCTGCAGAGCTTAAGATAGAAAACAAAAATGCAAGGAAGGATGAAATGGAAAGTGTAAAACAGTGGCAAACAAAAAAATATATAAATCAATCATGAAATAAAAGTAAGGATTTTAACTGCCCCATTAAAATAAAAATACCCTCCAATTCTGCTATAAATTCAAATTCTCTGATATGTTGCCCACAATAAATAGGCATAAAACAAAATAGTAGGAAAAATGGCATGAATGAATGAATATAGATTTTTTTTCAGCCAAGTATCAAAAACGTTACAGAAGTGGTTGCTTTGCAGTCAGTGAAGTATTTGTTCCAAGCATAAAACACTCAATAAAATACAAAATGTCACTTTCTATTTATAAAAGTTACAATCCACAATGAAAATATAATACTCATAAATTTTTATGTCTCAAATAATTCAGCAAATGAAGAGAAAAAAAAAAACTGGTTGCAACCAAACAAAAAAATTGGTAGATATAATCATCGCAGAATACTAAAACACCCACTCCTATTCGATCAAGAGAAGAGCAGCAAACACAGAGGAAGACAGTTGGAGTAATGAAGTTGACTAGGACTGAACTGATGCAAATGCATCAGACTGCCTACCTCACGGTCTCTAAACGTGCCTTTCCATACATCCGTGAACAGTCGCAGAGCCTGAGTCTAAGCTGCAAAGGGGACTTTAGTGAGGTCTTAAATATGTACCCTATGTAGGCAACATTTCTGAACACACAATAGACTGGCAACTCACAACAAATACACGTATGTTCAAAAAAATTGAAAACGCTATCATAATTTTTCAATTTTTTTATTTAACTTTTATTAATTATATTTTATTCCCCTCCCGGGCCCACCCCCCCCTTTCTGCATGCATGCTCCTCCCCAAGTCCACTGATAGGGGAGGTCCTCCTCTCCTTCTTTCTGATCTTAGTCTATCAGTTCTCATCAGAAGTGGCTGCATTGTCAGGGTTCTAGGTTATCTCCATGGATAATCCTTGGTTGGAGTATGAGTCTCTGGGAAGTTCCCTGTGTTCAAATTTTCTTGTTCTGTTGCTCTCCTTGTGGAGTTCCTGTCCTCTCCAGCTCTTACTATTTCCCACTTCTTACATAAAATTCCATTCACTCTGCCCGACAGTTGGCCATCAGGCTCAGCATCTGCTTTGACAGTCTGAAGGGCAGAGGCTTTCAGAGGCCCTCTGTTGGGGGTTCTGAGGTTGTTTCCTGTTTTCTTCTTCTGGCTTTCAGAGGTCCTCTGTAGCAGGTTCCTAGGTTGTTTCCTGTTTTCTTTTTCACTATCATAATTTAAATAGCCCAAAGACAAAAATGTTCAGTTATCACACAGAGATACACAAATATATTCATTGAGCGTATTTACATTAATGGTAAATCTGAACTAACTTAAAACTCAAGAGCAGAGGTATGATGAAAATATAGTACTTCCACCAAGCGGCTGATAGAAAGTGGGTAGGTTTTTGTTGTCGTTGTTTGTTTGTTTGTTGAGGTTTATTTTACTTTTGGTTACATCTCTTCTGTGTGTGCCAGTGTGCAGCTGCCTGCAGAGGCTGCATGCAGGCTAAGATCCTCCTCAGCTGGAGGGACAGGCAAGCCCGGGCAGCTCCCTGTGAGTGATGGGAAACAAACTCTGCAAGAACAGCAAGCACTCAACTAAGCCATCTCTTCAGTCCAAGCTAGAAAGTTGATGTATGATCTCATTAACTAGCCCAGGTTGGCCTTGAACTCACAATTCTGTCTGTGTATACGAATACACACACATACTACTATGCTGTCATGATATAATATTAAATAATTAAGGAATGAAACTACACTGTATTGTATACCATAATGATTGTTATAGATAATACCATGTGTGAATGACGTAAAACTGAATCTAGAAAAAACATTAAAAAGATGTGCTCATAGGTGCAGGTATATATTCAGTTGAGTTTCAGCTTATGTGTGTCCACATTTTTATAGCTGTTTTTATCTTTTTCATTTCGTTCTTTTGTGCTCTTTAGTAGTTACTCTACGTCTTTATTTCTTTAGGTGGACTTCTTTGAAAACCACCTTCAGGGGCAGATGCGGTACAATGTAACCTGTAACCCAGCCTGTGGATAAAGCCGGTGACAGGGCCCTGATTTCCAGCCTGAGAAACACAGTGAGGCTGTCTCAAAAAACAAGTAAGACAAGCAAACAGCAACAAGGAAACATTTTCACATAGCTTTACTCTTCTCATTTAATTGGAAATGAACTTACGGAGCATGTGTTATTGTTGTTGGCTGTTTCGCCGTGCGGGTCTTACAGTGTTTCAGGTTTTCATTTTCAGGCTCATTTCCAGAGAAAGTTTCTCTTTCTTTCTCCTGCTCACTTAATTGCTCACCCTCATTCTTGCTTTCTCAATCTCTCTCTTCCACTCTCAAAGTAATTTGTTCGCTCACCAGCCAGCATCCAAGGTCCCCGGAACAGAATCTATCATCCAGCAATGATTCCTGACACAAGGAAATATAAAGGGCTTTCCTTACCTTAACTCCAAGATGGGGGTAAAAACTGAGTTTACCTCATAGGGATATAAAAATTAAATACATTCATTAAATACCAGCAAGAAACATAAAATAATGTCTGAACCATAGCAAGTGCCTAGTTTGTGTTTGCTGTAATTCTAAGGAGCCAGCTCCTTTCCCAGACAGGAAACCTCTACCCCAGCCCTCATTTCAAACAGCAAACAAAACGCTAGTCCCCTCTTTTGGGTGGAAACATTTTATCTCCCTTTAACCCCACAAGAGATAAACTCCGGGCTCCCTGGACCTGCCCTAGTCCTGCATCCCACTGGCTCCGCATCAGTCATCCTGTGACCATTTTGTGTGTGTTCTGGTACTATTTCTAGCTACAGAGTTGGCATCTTCTATTTGATCTTGGTCATATCATCCCTGTCTTCTTTTTTCTATTAATATCTATTACTGGGGAAGGTAGTTAACCATGTGGCTATAGTTCCCCTCGACTCATGGATTAGAAATGCACACATACACACGTGACCATGTTACTGCTCTGATATTGGTTCCCTTGAGCCATGCTACACCCCACCCACAGCCCCACATCAGTTCAATCCCTCCAACAACAACAGAGTGAATCACCCACAAGAGATAAATTAAGGTCTTCTCTCTAACTTAGGGGGCTTTTTAAGCTGGCACAGTTTGCTCTGGTTGATGGTGCTAATCCAACACAAGCCCAACTGATTAGACACTGTTTATCCTGAAGAGAAGTTTGTTTCTATCTGTAACCCTGCCTCCTCTGCCTTCCTACACGACTTCTGTTAGGGTCCCGTCCAAGTTCCTTCAAAGAAACTATCCTCATTATCCCTCACTCATCATAGCTGCCTCTGTTAACAGAAACACAACACCCAAGCCCCCTCAAAAAGTAGCTACAACTTACTAGGACTCAAAGGAATACAATGGTGTGTTGTTGTTGTTGTTTTCTTAATGCTCCAAGTCTAAGCGGTCCGCATCAGCCATTAGAACTAAAATACAGGCGACCTCATCAAGTGGTTGTTAAACAATGCAGCCTCCTCGGGCTGCTGTCAGAAGTACAAGTGTCAAACACACAGTCACACTATGACCCATCCATCCCACCCCTAGACACTTCACAGAAGACGTGAAAACAAAGCAGGAAGGATTTATGTGAGTGAGAATTTTTTTTAGTAATTCTCACTTTGTAGTGAGAATTCTAGTGTCTCTAAAAACCCAATTATGTTATGAAACCATGGTTCCATTTTAATCACAGGTGTGAGTATGGGGCTGCTTCAGACTGTCCACAGCAGTGGACTGTTTGTGAGTGCTCTGGCAGAGGCGTGATTCTGCCAGCTGAAGATAGTTTAATTCTGGGAACTCTAGAGGGAGTATAAAAACACCAGAGCCCCAAGAGAGGAGGCTAGGCTGTTCCTCATTCTCCTCTTCTTCCTGCTGTTTCTCCTGCTGCTGCTGCTGCTGCTGTTGCTGGTTTGTCTATTGGTTGACAGAAAAAGGAAACAAGAAGTTGGAGACAGCCTGATGAGATGAAGATTGGACTCATCCCAAGGAACTCAAAGCCCCTAATCAGCAGGAAGTAGTCTAAAAAGATCTCAATACTCTCCCCACTAACCAGTCTCTCCTACCTGGTGTTGGGGTGATGAAAGGAACTGGGGTGGAGAATAGTGCTAGAGATATAAGAACCCAAATAAAATAGCTATTTAAAAAATACTACCTACAGTTCTTAGTAGCTGCACTCAAATGCTCCAAACTGCAAACAAATGCAATGTCTTTCAGCAGCTGAATGGCAAAGCCAACTCAATGGCAAAACATACAATGAACTACTACTCTGTGAGGAAAGAAAGATAAGAATCATTAATACACGTATTAATACATGGGCAATAACACAGGAGCAAAACTTAACATAACCATACTGAGTGCACAAAACTAGACAACGTGCCAGTAGATCCAACTTTTATGAAATTCAAGGCAGTGACAAATATTTGTTAATGGAAAAAAAAGCAGAGCATTTCCTGACTGGAAGCAAAATAGACGGTTAAGGGACAGGAAGGGATTACAAAGAAAACACCAGGAAACTGGGAGTGAGGGGGATACGGGGGAACGGTCATGTATGTTTACGATCTTGAATGTAATGATGTATCATGGGTGCATACCTATATCAAAACCTAGCAAATTCTACACTATAACTATGTGTGACTCCTATACCTTAATTTAAAAAGAAAAAAAAATCTAAATGGCCTTTCAGAGGGAGCTTGGCCCCATCTGAGGAGAAAACAAGTGAGCTAAATGCTGTCATACCCTCCCATTGTACCCCCACCAGCCAGCAGGTGGCTCCAGTCCTGACTGTAGATTTAAACTCCATTTTAACTGTCCTCAGCTCTAAATGAGACATCTATACCACACCCCTCCCTGTGGGGATCAGAAATCTATAGCAAAGTGGGTGGAAGGGTTGTAAGAGCCAGAGGAAGTAGATATCTAATAGGCAACATTTTTTTTTTCCAGACATGATAGTACAATTGCAAGCATGAACTCACACCCAGCAGCCGGGACCACATGCACAGGACAGCAGATAATCAAGCTAGCAAAAATCCCAGCACACAGGCGGGGGGGGGGGGGGGCTACCTCATAAAATCCCATCCCATCTGAGGGGCTGTTTGGCAATGGGTGGCTGCTGGGGGAGGGACAGTCAGTTTTCTTCTGGAACACAGACCCTGAGAGGCTGTGCGTGCTCCAGTACAGGCTTGCCACAGTCATGTACACGGAAGTGGTATTAAATAGACTCAGTGGGCATTTGAGAAGAAAAAGAGAGAGCACATGAATCTGGAAAGAAAATTCCGGAAGGGAGGTATGGATGGAATTGCAGGGGAGGGCTTGGGAGGGAAACCTGACCAAAACACACTACACACGTGTGAAATTCTCCAAGCAGTCAATCGCTAGGGTTTAAGCACATACGCAAAATAAACACAGACTCTCAAAAAATAGATTTACACTAATTATTTTGGTTCTGGCTTTCTCAGCAGATGCTGGTAACAAAAAACAGAGAGAGAGAGAAGTCTATTGCTAGTCTGCCCACGTGTATTGAGCACCTACAGAGTAGAGGGACAAGGGAAAGAGACCAAGAAAATGAATACACACAACCCGTGTGCCCTCATGGCTGGCAGTCTGGGCTCGGCATTCTGAGAGCTAAATCGATAGTGTGGTAGGGGGTGAGAAAGGCAGCGTGTGTTAGCGGAATTTTTTACATTTCAGATAATTAGATGGCGTCCAACGGACAAGCAGAGTTTGGCACAGGAATGGTGTGCTCTGAGGGAATAAGCTGAGCAGAAAGAAAAGCCTGTGGAATGGAGGCCATCGCTGGAGAGCCGCGTGTGGGTGGGGAGCGCCCATCGGAGACCACAGAAGGATGTTCTTAGGAGGTGTCTGATGGTAGAGAGACAAAGCAGTAGAAAAAAAGCCTTCAGAGGGAACGTGGAGCTTTAAAGAGGGGTGAGATCACAAACAGTATAGAAAATCGGCATACACGGTGGGTTGGATCTGCATGAGACTGAGCTCAGGCCAAGGATTAGGCAGGTTCACAGTCGCTTGGGACACAGCCTGTGAAGCGCAGACCTCAGAGACTAACCATGTGGAAATAACAAGCAACAAAGTGTGGCTAGCACTTCCAGGTCCCCTTGGGGGACAGATTAAAGCTGCATTCACCGGGTATTTCGGGCATTTGAGTCAAGAATAAGTTACCAATTTTATCCAATAAACAGAGAATTCATACATACTTGAAATGTCATCAGTGAAGGTTTGGCACGGGCGCGGAGGGCCGCAATCCCAGAATTTGAACGCTGGACGCAAGATTCAAGGTCAGCCTGAGCCATATAGAATCACACGCTCACACACCACACGCCACCACCGCTAACACCATCATTACCACTAACACCACCATCACCACACCACACCATCACTGACGTCTCCACCAACACAGTTGCCACCATCGAAACCACCAGCAGCAGCAGCAACACCAGTCAGGGGAAGGAGGGGAAGTACCATTAGATCACAAGGTAAAAAAACACGGAAACTAATAATTATTTTTAAGCAAGAACAAGAAAGAAAAAGGTTGAAGGGATCCTATAGACTCCAACCTTTGGAGAGAGTAGTAGTGCGTGCGTGTGTGTGTGTGCGCGTGTGTGTTTTCCAAAACAAAATTAAATGTGAAAATGGACCAAAATCTAGAGTTGACACTAGTCACAAGGTCGGTATTCAATGGGACCAGAAATGGGAAATGGATGCTAAGATCTCAGTCCTGTAGGATAGGAGCAAAAAACAACTGAAATGACTGGAGATCATCTTTTATGAAAGCTGGGACTAAAAGGCAAGGGCTGAGTTCACACCGAAATCCAGAAGCTTGGATATGGTTTCTTTTTTCATGTAGAAAAAGAGAGCAAAGTTTGGAAAGTAAAATTCAGAAACAGGTAAGTCAATGATTGGTTAAACGTGGCTACTTAAATCTGTAAATTTATCTCTTTGCATTCTCAGTACCCCTACTAAACTGAGAATAGAGGATTAAAATATTGCAAAGCCTACAGGGACAAAGAAGGTAGGCAATGAGAAATGGCAGCAGATGATAAATGATGGGAAGAGAAGGCATTAGCAGACCAAAGAGAGATGAATACCAAGTACACAAAGGAAGGCGCCAATGTCATCTTAGGATGCAGAACACTGGGAAGACCAGGACATGGCTAAAAGATGAAAAATAACAAAGGGGGAAAAGCGGGCATCTTAGGACTCCCCTACCTCTTATGCAGCCAGTTTTGTATGTGATGGTGGGTCACCTCCATCTTCAGGGAGACCAGGCTAGCCATAGACTGAAGAACAGATGTTTAATTAAATCAGGATCTTGTGAAGATCGTGGTTCTGGCCTCCCTTTATTGTTCACTCTAAGTTGTAATGCTAGGTGGACAGGTCTCAGACAGAAATGAGCAAAGGGCTCTATGAAAGTTTGTAATTTATAAAGTTTGTAAATTAGAAAATAAAGAAGCACACATACATGCACACGCACACGCACACACGCACACACACACACACACACACACACACATCACAGGCCCTCTTGTCATCCCTGAGGCACAGTGAGTAAGCACAGCTCATAGGAAGGGTCAACCAAGGATGTCAAGACCTTGGAAGAAATCTTCCAGAATGAAAAAGGAGACGTGTTGAATCAGGGTGAAAGGAGGGGGAAACAACGAAGAGAGTAAAAGCCAACTCTAACATTTTTAGAGGAATAAGAGCAGATTATATGCATGACACAGAGCAGACAAAAATAGGTTGCTATAAAAAGGAACACTCGGGGAATAATAAAAAGGTCATAAAATTTAAAAATATACATACAGAATAACTGAAATAAAAGAAAATCAATAGACCACTTGAGAGATAAAGTTGAAGAAATGTCATAGAAAGCAGAACCAAAGTGCAAAGAAATGAAAACAAGGCAGAAGAGATGGGAGCCGAAGGTTCAGTAATGAAATATCCAAGGGGAGAAAAGTAGAGAGAAAATGATTATTTAAATAGTACTTAAATTCTTCAAAATAGGGAACTGGAGCTTCGAGAATAAGGCATCTGCATCTCGTGGAGGTTCTTTTGATGCTGTACCAACTGAACCCCAGTGCTAAGGGGAAACTTTCTTATGCTTACATAGAGGGGTGTGGAAATAGGCCAGGTGTCCCCTCATGGAATTAGCACCAGTGACCACTAGAATGCAACAGAAAAAGGCCTTCACAGATGTAAGGGGTAATTATTTCAGCCTAGAATTTAGGCAGATCACCAGTCACACTTGAAATAATAATAAATAGGATCATCAAATAAATTCCAGGAAACACGTAAATGATTTGCTTTCCACAAAACGCTTCCTAAGAGGTAACCTGAGAATGAACCCAAGGCGAATCCCTAAGATCCAGAAAACAGAGACTTTGTACTGGAAGAGAGGCAGCCAAGGGAAGGACTCGCTATGGAGGATGCTAAAGAGAGAGTAAAGGGGACTGGACTTGGCAAGAGTCCACCAACTGTGTGATTTACAGTTGGGGAGTATCTGGATAGAATCAGTGACAAGTGATAGACAACCGAAAGAACAAAATTACAGTCAGAGGCCCGCAAGATGGATCAGCTGATATCGGCATATGCCTGCAGCCTGGATGAGGAGAACTTGCTCCTTAAAGTTGTCCTCTGACCTCTACATGGGCACCAGGAAACCTGTGCACACACATACACACACTAAAATAAAGGCAATAATAATAAATTATAAAAACACAATCATCATAGCTTGACCTGAGTTGTACTTAAAAACAAAATACAGCTTAGAAGCCAGATCTGATCATTTGTAGGCAGATGTGGTAACTTCCTTGCCATTTTAAACACAAAATTACTACCTGATGTTTATCAATATGCATAAGTGAATAAAGGGAGTAAGAACAGACCAAACAATATGAACTCCCAGTCAGCATTTTATCTGCCTGTAAGTACAAAATAGGAATAATGAACTGAAGTTTGGTAGAGTTGTTTGTTTGTTTGTTTGTTTAGATAGTGTTGATGTGCTATGTGGTCAGGCTGAATTTGAATTTTGATCCTCCTGACTCGGCTTCCTAAGCACTCGGGTTATAGGGGTGGAAGACAGTCTGGTATTTCCTTATATAGCTGAATCTAGTCTTACTCCTAAGTAACTGCAATCCTTGTTTTTGGGCCCACAGTTCCGTCTGCTGGTCGCTGTGCAGTCACTGCTGTCTTGCTAGTTGGACACAGTATCCTCTCATCGCTGCCATCTTGGATCCTCTCACTGCAATCCTTGTTTACCTGTCCCTCTAGGTTTCCATTTCTTGCTTACATTTTTTTTTTATTTATAAGAGTATACACTTACCAGAAATCTGTTTATAGGCTTATCAGAATTAATAATAATTGGAGAGAAATTTTAAAAATGGAGAGGTTGAAAAGAAAGAACACAGACTAAGATTCCGGGTGTTCCACTGCAAAAGAATATATACAAGATAAGAATTGTTTAAGATGCACAGGGCGTGTTTGTCTCCCAACTAAACTCACTGTCAGTGAGGGCACACAGTTCTGTGTTGAGGGGAGGAAGCTGAGACTGTGCACAGAAACCCACGAACAATACCTCTCCCTGCATCTTCTCAGCATCCTAAAGGCCATTTCCCTCAGAGAAGTCCCAGCTCTGATTCAATATCCCTTTATGAATGTAATTCCTGTGGAATGAGCTGAAAGCCATCATGTCCAATCCACGAGACCACAATTCACCCTCTGACCATTATATTCTGCAACATGACACTAATCCATCCGTAGGTAAAAACACAGTTCATGCTACTTGTCTCATTTGGGCACCATAGAGTTTGCATCTTTCTTAAAAAGTTATACAGTTTGCAATTAAAATCCCAAACTAGTTTCCTTAGCTTGTCCCAACTTTTCATATCCAAATAGAGAATTGGCCATGCCCCAAGGAATATTTTGTAGGAAACAATTGAAAAAAGCCTAAATATGCTAACTAGATAAGTATATTTTATTGTTTCATATAATTACCTGAGGTAGTTTGGTGACAGTATAAATTGTCATCTAAAAAAAGAAAGAAAGAAAGAAACTGAGGGGCTGGTGAGATGACTGAGCCAGCTAAAGCACATTCTAGCAAGTGGAAACCCACTTCCATCTATAGGACCTGCATGGTGAAAGAGAGAACTGGCTCCCAAAAGTTGCCCTCTGACCTTGTACACTGTAGCATGTGTGTACACACATATACACAAAATAAATAAATATGTAACTAAATGTAATTTAAGAAGGGAGAAAATGAGAAGGCTGGAGAGATGACTCAGCAGTCTTGAGACTTACTGATCTTGCAGAGCATCAGGGCTGATTTCAGCACCTTATCTAGCAGCTCACAACTACGTATAACTCCAGATCCAAGGGATCTGACGCCCTCTTCTGGACTCCATAGCCACCCACATGCATGTGCACATACACATACTCAGAAACACACATACACATACATATATAAATAAAAATAAAAATCTCTCTTTTAAAAAATGAAACAGGGTTTTTGTCAACATTTTCAGTTTCTCCTTATCTTTACTAATTTTCCTCTTTTTTTTTCTCTTGAGCTACCAATTTACATAGTCTCATGCCAAACTATTGGTACAAATTATACTTGTGCCGTCAAATTTAAATTTTCCATTTTCTTACTATTTTTTTAGAGGTGTATGACTGCTTTGCCTGCATCAATACGTGTGCACCACATGTGTGCCTGGTGCTTATGGAAGTCAGAATAGTGCATGATAGTTTCTGGAACTGGAGTTTGAGGTGGTTGTGAGCTACCATTTGGGTGCTAGGAACTGAACCTGGGTCCTCTGCAAGAGCAACCAGTGCTTTTAATTGCTGATCCATCTTTCTAACCTTTTCTTATTCTCTTCTAGGCCTGACCCCAATCTTGAAATTGGCTGCGAAGTGTACACACTTATTGACTGCCCTCTGTCAATGCTACTTAAGCACTATCAAAAAAGGGAAAGGTATTCCCATTCTCCCTGCAGAGACCTCCGGAAAAATAATGTAGGTATCATATACCATGATTTCTCCTAAATAAACAACAACAAAAAAAACCCCAAACAAATTAAATAATCTCAAGCAACGCATTAAAATGACTATAGAAGGTGGGGCACAGATAAACACCAGCTTCATTTCACAAGTATTATACCAAACTCAGTGCCAGGGACAGACCCCCAGAGTATCCCTTCCAAGGTTCAGGAATGAACAAAGAAGAGGGGTGCGAAGAATGGAAGACCCAGAGGATGGGTAGGCATGTTACAAAGAGACATCTTCTGTATATAAGACGGCCATTGCAGTGTGGTACCTTATAAGCTCTTCACAACACTGGACCCTCAGCATTTCATCTTAGAAGATGGGAGGGCTCATGAGAGCCCATCCCTCCCTGAGGGACCACTGACAGTTTATGACTGGTAAGTTACCCATGCTTCAGTTTTTGTTTGGGATGTTTGTTTGTTTGTTTGTTTGTTTGTTTTACTCTGTGCCAGTCCAACAATTCAAGAATAACAGAAAAAAAAAAAAACTTCAAGATAATATCATAAAATGAAACTACAAAACAACCAAGACTCACAACTAGCCTTTCAACTTTTCCCAGTGGTTTGAGTGAAGCAACGTACCCAGCATTCACAGGTGTGGAGTGTCCAGTGGATTCCTCAAGGGCAGACTCAACAAGATATTTGAGGCGGAGTTCATCTCCATTCCTGCGTTATAATCACATTGCATTCTCATAATATCTACTGTCAATTCCGGTAACAATCAAAATATGTTTGGTCCATTTTGAATTTACAGCCAGCAAGCCAATTACTGACAGGCAGTTTGAGGCTCATCAGAACCACACACCCACCAAAGAGAAGGAATTTGAACATTTTCATTGATTTCACCCATGGCTAGGACTGAATAGATCCACAAAATATGAGGTATTGTTTTGCCAAATCTAAACAGCTCTATCAAGTATTCCATTGTCTGCTTGGACCCCGGTGAAATTCGATCCACTCTGCACTGTTTTTAGGAGAATATCTATTCATATGGTGCCTGAATACTTTATTATTTCAGATAAACTGTCTCCTAGGAGGATAATAATGAGAACATACAATGTTTTGTAATCAAGAAGCTGTAAGTAAAGATAGCATCTACTTATCATGTATCACTTCCTCAAACAGCCACCAATGCCTCGGAGTAGGAGACCCACTGATCTGAACTGACTTCAGGATCCTTTGGGGTGCACCCAGCCTCCCCTTGTCGGGCCTCAACTTTCTGAGCAGCTGCTCATCCAGACCATCACTGTGTCCCATCACTTTGCCTCTTTCAGCTCAGACAAGGGTAGGCCCTGGAGGGGCAGCTATCTGCTACTAGCCTGCCAGAAGTCGCCCAGGAGAGCTGCCATCCTTAGTGTATAGAATTACAGGTGGGATGGCCCAGACCACATAAAGAGGGGAGTACAGGACCCTCCCCAGACCACACAGCCGAACAGTGAACTTGTCCAGAGTGTGGTCATCTCCTACTGCTCTTCTTTAGTAGAACGTTCATCTTTTCCTAGCCAAGTTATAGCCAAGGGAAACTACTCAAGACTTTACTTGAATGATCGTGAGACTGTTTTGATTTGGAATTGTTAATATTTGACTTAAAAGTCATCTTTCTGAAATATAAAATTATCCCTGAGATTTTTTTTTCCTCTGAAAGCAATTAAAAAAATAAAAACAACACTCATTTGGCTTGTGTGAACAGTAAAAGCCAAGGTCACAGCTCTCAAAAGGGGTTTCTACAAAAACAAAGGTTGACACAGGCATGTTAAAGCAATAACACCACACTGCACATTCATGTTTCCCTTTGAAGTCAACCCCACTTTCCCAAGCTGCTCCTACAGCTCAGTGCAATGACTTTGCTTAAATATCCTCAGAGCTGAGCTTTTGGCTTCCAAAACCTAAACCTTGTGGTGGTTATTTGGTTTTGTTTTTGGCACCTTCCAAACCTTTTGTATATGTGTGTGTGTGTATGCAGTGGGTGTACATATGTATGTTCACATATGTGTGGAGACATACATGTATATGTAGATTACATGTGCACATACATATGTGCGCATCAAGGTGTCTTCCTTGATCGCTCTTTCACTGAACCTGAAGCTCAGTGGTTAGGCTAGTTCAGCCAGCCAGCTGTCTCAGGGGATTCCATGTCTCTTTCCAAACACCGTAATTATAGACAGGCTGTTGTGCCCACTATGATAGTTTAAATGGCCCTCCTAGACTCATATATTTGGACCCATTGTCCCCACTTGGTGGAACTGTTTGGACAGGATGAAGGGGTGTGGCCTTGTTGGAGAAGGTATGGCTTTATTGGAAGAGGTGTGTTACTGGGTGGTGGGCTTTGAGGTTTCAAAATCCAACCTGTAGATCAGAACATAAGCTCTTACTTTAGTTACTGTTCCAGCAACATGCCTGTCTGCCTGATGCCATGCTCCCAACCACAATGTCTGAGGACTAGCCCTCTGAAACTGTAAGCAAGCCCTCAATTGAATGGTTTTTTTTTTTTACAAGTTGCTTAGTCATGGTATCCTTTCACAGCAGTAGAAAAGTAACTAAGATGTCCACCCAGAATTTACATGGGTTCTGAGCATCCCGTCTCCAGGTCTCACTGAGTCATCTCCCTAGTCCTGTACTGTTTGTTTGGTTTAGGGGCTGGGGATGGGCTCAAAACTAGAAGTCACACCATAAGGCTAGATTAAAGTATTTAAACATATCTAACCAAGGGTACAAAATCATATCAGAAGTGGCTACACAGAGCTAAAGCAAATGTCAGTCTGGTTTCCTTTGCCCTCATATGTCTTTAATGAGCAATGACATGAAAACACTGGAGCTAAGGCCTCGTTAGATGTGAAAAGCTTTTTTCTTGCTTCCTTTCAGCTACTATGCTGTATTTTTCTGACAGTCTGTGCCTATTAGCAAGTTGTTGTCTCTCAGCTACACATCTGCCCTTCTAAATTCTGCTTAGTAATGTGACTGAGGCCCTGCAAAGCACATCTCTGCTCTGCCAGATGTGGAACACTGTCCTCTGGGAGTAACATGGCTGCTGCCATCTTGAAATCAGAACAGCTGTGGCTATCCTCATGAGACTCTCATACAATCAGACCTATTAGTGTTCCCTCATAGAAGGGAGTGTGTGGAAGGTTATTAGACCTTCCTGTGGGTGTCCAGCCACTCTGTCTCTCCAGCATGCCCCAGCTGCCCATAATCCTTCCCCAGATACATGAAATGTCCGGAGGTGACAGACTCCACAAGCATCAAGAATTTAAACAAAGGGCGGCTCCAGCATGAATTGTTCAGTAGGTCATCATCAACACTGAGATGAGCTTTTTTGGTTATGTAGCTGTTTGGGGACACATAAGTAAACAAGCCAAACTCTAGGTTATCTCTTTGGCCTGTTACTGGTTCCTTGTCTGGGGTGAACAGATGTTCGCCTTCCTCTCCTCAGGGAAAAGTGAGTGATACCATCTAGCCACTTGTTAGGTTCTGCTAACAGGAAGAGCTAGAGAGACCTCAGAAGATGGGAGGAAGAAGGCAAGATCCCTCCATACTTTCCAATTCTTTCCAGGGTGACCCCAGGAGCAAATACTGGTCCCCTCCCCATGGGGGACCAGTATCTGGCTATAACAGGAACCAGTTCCACTTTTCAGCTTCTTCCATATTCTGCCAGCCAGCCTCACCATACCGCTCAAAGGTAGCACACTGCTGGGCACAGCTGCTTTCTCACATCTCAAGATCTGCAAGGTGGAGGCTCTTCTTATGAGCTCTTAAAGCAGTGGTTTTTAATCTGTGGGTCCCTACCCCTTGGGGGTGGGGCTCAAATGAACCTTTCACAGGGGTCACATATCAGATACCCTGCATATCAGATATTCACATTAAGAGTCATAACAGTAGCAAAATTACAGTTACGAAGTTGCAACGATTTTATGGTTGGGGACAGGGGTGTTATCAGACCTTGAGGAACTGTATTAAAGTGTCACAGCATTAGAAAGGTTGAGAACCGCTGACCTAAATTATTAGCCTCAGGCAGCCAGAGTCCCCTCCTCCGGAAACCCGAGTCTCAAAGTGTGGCCTATTCCCAAAACTTCTGGGTTCAGAGACACCCTCCCCCAACCACTTCCTTTGTTTCCCCAGACCTAGGACGCGATGTACGCCACATAATCGGTGTCCCTGTGTTGCGCCAGCATTTCCTTATTTTTTTTTTTCAGTCCTCTACATCCACCTCTCCCTATGGAAATAACTAGTACAGTTTTTGCTTTCCAAGCTCAACACTGCTGGAAAAGCAGTTGTTTTCAAGACTCACCCTCACCAAGCGTCATGCCACTCACCATTTCATAGAGTTGAACTGAGAATCAATGAAGGAGAAAAAAAGATTGTTTCAGTCATCCCAACCCAGAGATACTAGATACTGCTCAGCTGGCAGGGAAGTGACTAACTGCCCACATGCCTAGGGCAACGCCTAGACTGAAGCAGAGGCCATGGAGGACCATAGCTTAGTGCCTTGCTCAGTCTGCTTCCTTATACAGCCTGCCTAGGGGTGGCACCGCCCACAGTGGGCTGGGCCTTCCCACATTAAGCATTAATCCAAAAATGTTCCCACAGACTTGTCTATTGGCTCGTTAGGTTGGAGGCATTTCTCAGTCAAGGTTCCTCTTCCTGGGTGGCTCTGGCTTGTGTCAAGTTGACGAAAAACTACCTAGGACGCCCTGTAAAAAGCAGTTGGGTGGGGTTGGAGTGGAAATAAGCAGGTCTTGGGGATTGCGGGTCGTCAAGCCCAGCCTACTTGGCGAGTTCCAGGCCAGTGAGACGCTCTGTCTCAGTGCACACACACACACAAGCACAAACACACACATACACATGCGCACAGGCAAACACACAGTGACAGGGCATTCAGCTAACAAAGAACTCCTGAATTATTGGGAAATATCCATAAGCATAGAAATGCCCAACATCTCACCTTCCTTCTGGGGATGCCTTTGCCACCTTGTCCCCACATATGCAGCTCTCTTCCCCAGCAGCCCCAGTGTGTTGACCTCAGAATGAGGTAAAGTTTGTGAAGGCCGCAGCTATAACCACCCAGCAGGCATGCCTTCTGACTAAAATGAAATGAAATGCAACGTTTCTGGAAAAACCAATTATTTCCAACCTGTTCCATTAGAGCCAAACATGCTAAATGAGCATGTAACATATTGACTTCTGTGCCCCGTGGCATCCGGGGGGCCGTAAAATGCCCTGCTTATCATAGCACTCATCGCCACAGCTCTTGCCAATCAAGGCCCTCCCTGAGAAGAGCATCCATGGCCCATTCATGACTCAAGATGGGAAGGAGACAGGCTGCCTAATGTGGCTGGAGGGGCTGATCCCTCATGCCCTCAACACCGCTGCACACATGGCTGGGCCTGCTGCTTCGACCCACGTGACCTGGAGTCAGGGCGCTCTCTCCCACCTGCATCTAAACAGATGGCAACTGTCCCATGTGGGGAGTCATCCTCTGTGAGGAGGAGATCAGGCTGTCGCCAGGACTGCTTCAGGCTGGAAGACAGCCAGAGGAGTCCCAGCGAAGCGATGGGAAGACTAGTTAGTATATTTGAGTCAGACTGACCTGAGTTTGAAGCTACACTCTGTCTTGATAGGATGCTGGATGAACTCTTTAACTTTCCCGAGCCACATTTTCCTTCTCTTAAAATAAATAAATAAATAAATAAATAAATAAAATGAATAGTGCAGCTTCAAAGGCTTATTGCAATAGCTAAATGATGCGAGAGGTATGTGGAGCTGTTTATGTAGTGACATATGTATATGTCATAAGGACCTGAGAAGGGGACATTATTATTATTATGGTTTTCATTTTATAAAGTTGGTCATATGACCAACTTTTCTGATTTCCTGTTTGAGGGGATTGGCCTGTCAACGTGTCATCTCCCCACCTCTGCTCTGAATATAACATAAGGAAAAAGGCAGATGGATAAATTTGACAAATGCGAGCTTATTATGGGACCCTTGAACAGATGCACGCCCTGTCACCCTCTACTCCCTGCCCCAAGCTCCACACCATTCCTTTCCTCCCCTTCCTTTCCTCCGAGCACAAATCCAAAGAGCATGCTGATGCAAGGCTGTGCACAGCCTGAGTTCCTGCTATCATAGTACTCTCTGTTCCTGCCAAGTTTCCTTCCACTTCCCATTGCTGGCTGGCTGAATCCTAATGGACCTGCTTCTGATGAGCACCTAAGGACAGAGGCACAGCTTTGTGCAGATCCTGTGAGGGAAACCCTGGGCATCCTGACGAGGTGTGTGCTCAACCCTGCTCTCCCGCCCCGAACTTTCACACAGGTGTGGCACTTGGGATTAGCCAGGAAAGCTGCGTAATTACTTAGAAAGAGTCCCATCTGATTGTCCCTTTCTCTCCAAGTGCAGTCTCTCCTAATAGCATCATCCAACTGAATGCCTCCTAATTCTGTCGGAATGCATTTTAATTATCGTCGCTTCTTAGGTTGGTGAGCTGTTGCTGGAGTTTTTGATTTGTGATGGAAAATAGGGAAGCCATAAAGTATTTTGGTGACAGCTCCCTGATTAGGCAGCATAGCAGCAAAACAAGTTGTCACAATAAAACTGATTAATCAAGTTGTCAGAGTAAAACAAATTAATGCCACAAAAACCTTTGCTAGAAATTACCTCCATATCTGGGAGTCTTTGACGGATGGATTCCTTCTATTGGCAGAGACTTTCATCTCATGAGCTACTCTTGCAAGTCTGTGCTTGAGATTTGAGGTGGTCCAGATGCCCTGCAGCAAGGGAGCAACAGAGAACCCAGAGGCCTAGTTACAGCATAGCTACTTACTTGATGTCTAGAGATGCTTTATTTCTGCCTCACTGCTTTGGAAACCATTAGTACCTGCAACATAATCCAATGGCTATTAAATTTTAATGCAAAATAAATACAAACGCTGTCTACCTGCATTCTTACCAAGGAGGCTGTAGTTAGTTGCCAGTGTATTAAGATGTTTAATCCTAATATTCCGGTTGGAAGGGCACTCTGCAATTCTTCTTATGTATTTTTCTGTCTCAAGGAAAGATTTTTACTCACACGAGAGATGACAATGATAGTCCTGTCTCCTACTATAGTTTATCATCATATAGATGATGACATTTGACTATGCAGAATTCTATCCCAATGGTGTCAGCCGGTACCAGCATGACTTTCTCAAGAAACTCACATCTTTTTTTGTTTGTTTGTTTTTCTGAAACACCATGTTTTGTAGCTCAGGCTAGCTTTAATTTACAATGTAGCCAATCTTGAATGTGTGCCTGTCTCTACTTCCTGAGTGCTTCAGTTACAGGGTTGTGTCGCCACGTGGGGTTCACATGATGCTGGAGATCAAACCCATGGTTTCATGGATGCTAAGCTCCCGACTGAAGAGTGTACCCCAAGGCAGCCCCACAGCAATGTCAGCTTTTTCAAATTACCTCCACTATAGAAGAAAGGGAGTTAAAACACCAGACCAAGGAACTATCACCACAATGGAGTGCAAAGATATTTGCTGCAGAAAAAAAACAGAGTCCAGTAGTGGGGTTCAGGTTTTAAAAGCACCGAGCGTATTTACCTCCTCTTCTGACACCACTCTTAAAGTGGGCTATGGCCACACTGCTCTTGAGGGCAGAAACCTACATATTAGAGGAAAGGAGTAGTACAGAGTGGGTAGAGATGATGCCATTATGATTAAATCTATCCCAAAATAAAATCCTAGGGTTCTACTTCACCCTTTCAATTTTCTAAAGAACAAACAGCTGATGGCTATACAAATGTAGTGAAACTCAATAGGTGAACAGGCGAGTTCAAAAAGGATGATTATCTAATCTCAAATGTTCAGGTCATCCTAAGCAATGTCCTTTTCAGGGAAAAAGAAAATGAAGGCATGAGTTTTAAAGTCCTCAGGAAAATGAATGCTTCAATCTGCCTCTGCACTGGCGAGCAATGTAACACAGAGCCCTGAAAGTCTGTTTGGAAACTGGAAGGTGCAAGGTTAAACCAACCCTAATTTCAGTATTAAATCAAGATCACCGCCTCCTTCAGAGAGGTGGCAGGAGCATGGACTGGGAAGGTCCAAAGTATAGGGAAACTGAAAGTATCTCTGGTCTGCACAGCTCATTCTACTGTCTCCCCAATACAAGTTCATTTTTAGTCCTCCTCAACATAACCTCAAGAACCAGACACAATGGTTATCATCACTTCCACTTTATGGCCAGGAAACAGGTTCTGAGTGATCAACAACTTTTCATCAGAGAAGGACATCTTTTGTGGCACCCAGAGCCTCCCCGAGCCACCTGAGCAGGAATGCTCACAAAGTCTCATCCTTCCAAGATACTGAAGCCTGCCTCTCACATGCCATCTGGGATCCTAAGCAAAAGCCAGCAGCTGCAGCAGGACCAGACAGGCAGCTCCAACACCCACTGTGGGCAGTGCCCTCAGCCAGCCTGGCAAGCTGACACTACTGGATCCTACTTGCCTGATTCTACTACTCCGTGTTCAGCTCTTACCAAAATGTGGCTCTCAGTCCCCATCCTCACTCCTGGTGCTCCTCCAGCCTCTTCTCTTCCCTTCTCCAGCTGGTCTCCAACAAGCCTGGTCCTCTGGGCCTTTGTTCCATGGTGAAAACCCAACCCTTTTGATGTCTCCTCTTCTTCACAGAGATAAATGTGTTCCTCCTGGGATGATGACTCCCCATCATGCAGAGGCACAGGCCCATTCTGTTGCTTTTTAAACATGGCCTACCTCTGTCTACAGTGATCATCCTGACTAATTCTATCTGTAAGCACCAATTCCTTTGTCAAGATGGATACCTTCTCTGGGTAACCCCTTCTGTCATGACTGTGCCCTACACAGATTTCTCTTTTTTATCTTTTATCTTTTTAAGCATTTGTACTGTTACATGTTAATTATGAGAAATATAGGGTTTTGTTGTAATTCTTTAATGCATGTGTATAACATACTTGGATCACATTCCCTCCATTACTCTCTTGTTTTCTCTCCCTCTCCTCATATCTTTTTTCTCTTCCCTAACAACCTCTTTTTGCTTTCATGTCTTTTATGTTCCCTACATTCCACAGATAAGAGAAAATGTGATAGCTATCTTTCTGAATCTGGTTTATTTTGTTTAACATGATGGTTTCTGGTTCATCCATTTTTCTGCAAATGTCATGACCTATGTAGATCTAGTTGATAGACAAACTATTCTATCAAAGTCATTTGCTAATGAGCCTCTTCTCCCCTACTTCCAGGCTTTGCATTAGACACTTCCAGAATGCAAAGACTATCCCATCCATCACTGTGTCCCCTAGCAGTGCCCAACACATAATACATTTATGATCAATACTCAGTAAAGAAATAAAAGCAGAGATGAATGGATGGATGTTATAATGCAGGCGTCACATGAAAATCTTTTCATGAAGATTCAGTGGTCTTTCCATCACTTCTCTTGGGCTGAGATGCCAGAGACAGAGGAGAATAACCAAGCAAGGAGACACCACTGCTGTTCTTCCCCAAATTCTCACCAGCCTCTGCTGGGCAGTGTCAAAGGCCTAAAAACTGTAGCGCCAACACGGTAGTGCCACTGCCCCTGGCTTCCTACGTCACTCCACATTTCCTGTGCATTGGGCACCTATTACAGAGACACTAGATATTCAGAAAGAGAAGAAATGATGAGACATTTGGTACCACCTTCTTGTTTGGAAGATGACTCAGATAAATGAAGGAACCTGTACCAGAACCACAAGCATCTTATGAGAAGATGGTGAAACCTAGTCACTAGCCAATTGGACCGTTAGTCCATCTTCTGTATGAATGGTCTTTCATGACGTTAGATGTGGGAGGTCATTATCCTAGACTTCTTTCAATCTGCATACCTGTACCATGCACAATTGTCACAGAATGGAACTTTTGCTTTTCCCCAGCCAGAAGTGGGAGTTAGACCGCCTCAGGGTCCCCGTCAGTACCATCTACTTGTCTAGTGACATGGTACTAACGAGTTAAGCTTTTTGAGCCTCAGACTCCTCACCTACATATACCAGGAGTTTGCTCTTGGTTAACTAATTAGTTACTTCTTCTTGTTGTGATAAAAATACCCTGACAAAAGCAACTTCAAGTAGGGTCTTGGCTCATAGTTCAAAAGGATACAGTGACAGGAAAGGCATAGTGGCAGGAACTTGAGGGGGCTAGTCACAATATGACCACAGTCAGGGAGCAGAAAGCAATGGATGCTCACGATTAGCTAGCTTTATCCTTTTGACACAATTCAGGACCAATTCTGGGCCAGCTCTAAGTGTGCCTCTTCACACACACCCCCATTAACCTAATCAAGACAATCCATCATAAGGGTGCCTAGAAGCTTGTCTCTTCAGAGATTCTAGATTCTGCCAAGTTGGTAATCAATATTAGCCATCAATAGTTAATGCCAAAGCTTTTGGTAACACTTGGCATACATTAGATGCTGAATAAATAAGCATCTTAAATTGATTTTGAGAGATGAGAGTAATCACTTTGAAGCATTCCTTCAAAGGAAGTTTAAAGTCTCCCTTGACGATATTCTGCCAAGAGACAGATATTTCAGAACTTTCTAGATTAGAAAGGTCTCCCATTTTTTACCCCCCAGGTCAAAGAGGTTTTTTTTTTTTACCCCGATGGTGGCACACACCTTTAATCCCAGCACTCAGGAGGCACAAACAGGCAGATCTCTCAGTTCAAGACCGGCCTGGTCTACAGGGAGAGTTCCAGGACAGCCAGGGATACCCAGAGAAACCCTCTCTCTGGGGAGAAAAAAAAAAGGAGCTTCTTCTTTAACATAACAATAATGAACTTTAATAAGGCCCTTCATAAGATCTACATTATCCAAAATAATTTTCTCAATGAAAGCAGAAAAAAAATCTGTTTCTTGCAGAATAAGAGAGAGGTTTCATACTTTTTAAATATTTTTTCATGCTAAATCAATGTTTACAAACCACTATTTATAAACTAGCCCCCCTCTTCTCTCTTTGCTTCTGCCTGATTTATTTTCCTTTTTGTAATTTAGTTAATTATTTTACCAAATAAGTACTTGTGCATTGTTTAAGGTTTAAATCATTCTACAAAGCTGAAAGTTAAAATCGGCATAGACCTGCCACCACCACAATCTCCACTGAATCTCCCTTCTCTGGAGGTAAGTGTTTTCCATTCTCTAACCTGGTTTTCTCTTTCTATGCCAGTAAATAACACACTGGTATTTCTACCTTTTTTTATGTACTTTATTGGCATGCCTGGAAGGTGAAAATGTAACCTTCCCCTTTCTCCCTTACAACATGCATAGCGCTCTTCCATCTCCCTGTCCCCATAATGCCAGGAAGCAAACTTGGTTAGGTCAACAAACACTTTCTACAAGACTTTTATTATGTAAATGCTCTTTGCAGCAAAAGCCACTGCTATGTTTTTATTGCTTTTCTATTCTTGCACAGTTTGTCTCCCCTGTGTTTAATAACGGTCTTCTTGGTTTCTACATACTTATCAACAATTCAGCACAAGCACACCCCAGTTGTGTAAGTCTCTTCTCCAAACAGCCAAACACACTAGATGTTCCATCAGTGTTGATTTGAGAGAATCTCTCAGGGATCTCGTCCTAGATCAGGTATTCTCAAGGCCAGCTACACAATGATCATTTGGGAAACTTCTTTTCCTCAAAGTACTGTCTATCTCCTCCACCTCTGGCTTCTGTTCAAGCTGATTCCTTAGATACTTTCTTTTTCTTGGTTTTTGTCACTCCATCTTTGTACAGCACATCAACAAGGTTTTTTATGCCTAGCAAACAAATTGCTTGAGATCTCAAAGTCTTAAGGTACCTCTCTTCTACCCTCATGATCAGTTGTTTGGTGATAGAAGTCATGGTGGGGAATTACTTTCCCCTTGGATTTTGAAAGCATTGCTCCATCACCATCTAGCTTCCAGCATAGCTGCCTTTAATGTTCTGAAATCTTATCATGATGTGCCTTGAGGTAGATGCATCTTTCCCCAGTTTGCTGATCTTAGAAACTCAAATCATTCATCCTGGGGAGGTTTTACAACATGTTCTTCTTCATTCTTTTTCCCTCCTGATTTCTCTATCCCTCTCTTTTGGAGTTCCCACACTTTGAATGCTGTATTTCCTGGAGGCCTTTTGGTTAGCTCTGTTTTTTTCTTTTTTCCTTCTTTTCTATTTTTCTTCTCTGTCTTTTTGTTCTATTTCAGGAACATGGACTAGAGAAACTCTTCATAACACACTCACTCATTTATTTAACAAATTTTTGAGCACTAATTGTGTGTTAGATAATGTGTAAGGTCCTAAAAATGTCACTTCAAAAGAAAAAAGATAACATGGCTGATCGAAGGTTTTGAATTCAACTATTGAGAAATTTATTTCTACTACCAAATTCTGAATTTCCAGGAGTTGCTTAGGGGCTCTAAGTATTCTTTCTTCATACATCCTATTCTAGGTTTCCTTATCTTCTTGGAGCTCTCTTCTCTGGATATTTTGGTGGATTTCTTTGGAACTTTCTTCATCCTATACAAGTTCCAATTCCTGTAAGTTACCTTTGCCTGTTTTGGTTCACATATTTTATTTTCCTTCCTTAAGTATATGAGTATCTGTTTGGTCTTGACTTGAATTTATCACCCCAAAAAGTCATGTGCTAGATAGAAGCTTTGTCTCAAGTGTGGTGACATGACCATGTTATGGAACTTTTAAAGTATGTGGCCTCATCCTAAGTACCTATGTCAGCAGCAGCCTCGGAAGGGATTAACAGCGATCATGCAGGGTTAAGTTAGTTCTTGCAAGCATGAGTTGTTAAGAAGATGAAGAAGAAGAAAAAAAGGAAGAGGAGGAGAAAGTTAGTCTGGCCCCTGGATCCCCTTGCCGTGATTTTTTTCCCACATATTGTCCCTTCCATTGTGATGCCATCTGCCATAATTACCCTTGTCAGAAGCCAAACAGATTGAGCACCTGATCTTGGGCTTTATTTAGCTCAATACTGGGGCTAACTAGCATCAGAGAACGGACTGATACACTGCTCATATTTAGAAATATGAGTGCTACATCATTGGTTAGAGGGTCTGAGTTTATGGCTGGGACCAAATGACCTTGGTTTGTGCAATAAGTATATAATCAATACTGTCAGTATTATCCTTGCAGAGCTGCTTGATACCAGTCTTGTCAGGTCTCTCTTGGACTGGTCGGGTTTCTCAGGGCTACAGCCTTCAGCCTAGTAATTTTTACTTGATCCTTGGTTTCAATTCCATGGTGCCACCTTCAGCTCCTTGGATCACTGATACAGCAATTGTGTCATCTTACGGTGGTGCTGCGTGGGCACTTTTCCGTCTGCATAGATGTTGTAACAACTATACCAATGACGCCTTTAACAATTACATTAGTTATCTAGTACCGGACAATAAATTTTCCAAAAATTTTATAGCTTAATACAATGAACATCATCTCTCATCAGGACTAGCTATCTAGACACAGCTTAGCTGCCAGTCTCTGCCTCTGCTTTCTCACAGGCATCCAATAGGCTGTCCCTAGGGCTGTCGTCTCCTCTGAAGGCCCACCTGGGAGAAGACACTAGCAGTGCCCCGGATTTGATTTTGTTTGGAAGTTATTTCTGAAATAGTAGCATTGTTTGCCCTACGCAGAGACTGGACCAGATTTCAGTTTCAGTAAACCCTGGCTCCTCTCTGTTTAGCAGTCCTTCTATTTATTTCTCTCCTCTCTTCTCTCCTCTTACCATAAGCAAGATGAACCCAGGAGGCACCTTCAGCAGCCTGGAAATCCCCTTAGCCAGATTACCCAGTTCACTAGGCTCATCTACTTTTCATATGACTTTAGGCAAAATGTTAAACTTCCGCCATGACCTAACAAAAATCACCCTTTGTCCAGGTTCCTCTAAGGCTTATATTTCTAGTATCCATCTGTTCAACTTAAGTTTTCTCTAACTCTTCTGTGCCTTCATCTCCCGACCAGATAAAGTATTCCACTTTAGATATTTTTTACAGTGTCACCCACTGGTGGAAACAAAACTTATACCTGGTTTATTGCTATATAAAACACTACCCTAAGTTTAGCTACTTAAGGTATCAAAAACTTACTATGTTAAGTCATGCTTTTGGGTCTAGAATCTAGATTTGAATTTTCTGGATACCTCTGCCTCAGGTCTCTCACAAGGCTGAAATAATCTGATGCTATGGTCCCACTGTAAAGCAAAATTAGGAGGGATTTCATTCACGCTTTCTCACATGGTTGTTGGTAGAATCCACATTTCATGACCTGCTGAAGCAGAAAATCCTCTGTTATTTGCCTGCTGCTGATTGGGTAGGTCCTTTGGCTCCCTGCAAACTGAGTTTCTCTAGTGGGAAGCTCAGAGCATGACAGTGAATTAGAGAATAAAATAGGGAAGCTTCAGACAGAACCACCATCTTCTTTATATTACCTAAGCTAGTGTTATCACTTTTGTTATTAATAGGATAATAGTGTTATCCTATTAGTTAACAGCAAGACAAAGTCCAATCCTTTCTCAAGATAGATGATTATTAGAAAGTAGCATGATATCAAGAGGCAGTGATCACTGGAGATTTGCCTGGAGGCTGTCTCCAAATATATAATGTAATTACTGTAATAAAACAGAGAGACAGCATGACCCAAAATATTGGCAAATCAAAATAGCAAGAACACAGAACACAGGACAAAAGTCTTCCTTGAGATGATATTTCTAGTTTTTCATTCCATTGTTGAGGTATTTATCACACTGAACTGCTTTGAAGAATGCTGATGTAAACTTTCCTAGAACTTTAAAGATCTAATTATAATACTTATGCAACAATTTTCTGATATTAAATTTGTGTAAGTCAAGTATTATGCAGCCAGGAGAATTACTATAATTTGGAGGAGAGAGAGAGAGAGGTGCTGGAAAATGTGACCACAGCATCCGTGAACAGGCAGCATTAGAAGAACCTCTGTTTCCCACAGCAACCAGGACAGGTCCTGCTGTGGCTCCTCCGGCTTCCCTGCTTGTCTCTCTTCTTCACAGTGATGCTGGATTCATCGCTGGTTAGCATATAAGCCATTCATCTGTTCACTTCTCAGTCACAAAGTACCAAGTGAGTACCTGCTGTGTGCCAGGCTCTGCCCAGAGCCCCAAGGGAGTCAGTTATGGTCCCTTACCTTTCTGGAGTACACAGTTTGTTAGGCAGAGGTAATCAAGGATGATCCTACTCACACACACACACACACACACACACACACACACAAAACAAAACAAAACAAAACAAAAAACCCTGAGCTGGTCTTTAAATGTAATTACTGAGTCAACAGGGCTAAGAACAAAGTGTGTATGTGTGTGACATGTTGTGGAAAATTGGTCATTAATATCTACTAATAAACCATATAATTATTACAGTGGTTAATATTTATCCCATTATAAATCAATAAAAGACATAGAAACCTGTTATATTTTAACATGCCTTATTTCACCTGGACTTGGCAGATATTAAGCTACCTTGTTACTTCCTAGCCCCATATCCCATGTCATTTGCTTTAATCATTTCTATCTGGGATGCTTCCCATCCATAATTCCATAAATACTTGCTTATGGCTATCATCTGGGCTGCTTATCTCCAGCCATGCCAATCCTCAGAGTAAATTCTTCCCAGCCACGTGGTTCTTCTCTGCTAACCCATCCCGGTCTCTGCTTCCTTCCTCTCTATGTATGTAGCAAACATACATAGCAGACAACAAACAAGATGTCATTCACATCTATTTTGTTTCTTTTTTTTGTCTTCTTGAGCAATGGAAATGAAAACCCTCATTGTGTATTTGTGTGTATGTGTGTGTTAATCAATCTCATAAGGCTTTTGATTATATAAGAATAGATGCCATAGCTTAAAAGGCTTAGATAAAATGTTAAAAGAAGAGTTGTCAGAAACAAATTTCTGACTCAAGCTCCCAAAACATCAAAGCAGGCCTCCATAGACACCACCTCTCCTTTCCCTGTTTTGTTGTTTGTCTGAAACCCATTAGTCTACTCTCATTCCTTCCATTAAGCTCTTGTCCTTTTCTTCCACGCTTAGATCCTTGAAAACATGGTGTCTTCTACCTGCCCAACCCCCTCCCTCCACTCTCCCTCCATCTTGCTGGTTCACACACATCCTCCAGCTCAGCTTGGATGTCCCTGCTTCTGCAACATTTTCCTTGAACACTGACACCCATTAACCAGAGTACCCCATCATCCTCAGAGCTCTTCCTGATATAACACATGTTTGACATTTGCCCATCTGGGTTTCTGGCTTATGGGCTACCTAAAGACAAACACATTGTTTAGCTGCTCACTACCACAGCTCCAGAACAGAGTTTCCAGTGTAGGCATGTGAGGGGTGAAGGTCAATGACTGTATGAATAAACAGTGTAGCCAATACCCAAGGAACAGGCTACAAGGTCTCATGACAGGACTGTTATACAGAAGATTCTGGATAAGGCAAGAAAGGTGACAGCTATAAATGGAACCCAAGTATTCATAACTGCATTCCAACTTGACAATGTTAGGAAACAGCAAGGAGTAAATCAATAACAGCAGCATCCATCTGGCAAAAGCCAAACATTTCTGCAATCTCAGAGAAGGTGTGACAATTTAACATATTCTGCGCAAACCAACCCCCAAATACTGCTAGGTATCTCTGAGAGTAGGGGCCATAAAAAGCACTGTGTCCCTTTTTCTCAAACCTTTAGGGTAGTGTGACAAAAACAGACCTGGTAGTCACCAGCCATGAGCATAAATTGAACAATATGGAAAGACACAAGTGTGATCTCCCAACTGTAAACTTGTGGAGCTTGGGGTGTGTGCTGACTCTATTTGCTGCAGGAACCCAAATAAATATCAGAATGAGAGGGCAATACTTGAGAAAATTTTTATTTTAAAAGGAGAAAAGATAAATGAAGAGAAAGATGGAGGCTTACGAGAGAGAGAGAGAGAGAGAGAGAGAGAGAGAGAGAGACTATCCATCCACCACTGGGAGCTGGGACCAAGACAAGCTTAGTTCACCTCAGACGTGGCCTCCCTGTGATTAGCTGCATGGCAGCCATGGGAGACTAAGCTGGCTCACACTAAAGCTGTTTAACTTGTTAGGATTTTAATCAATAAGAACCAGAGTAACATTTGTGCTTCGTGTTCCTCTTATTTACACAGAAGACAAACTGAAGAGAAGCTCTATTTTTTTCCAGCCAAAAAAACATGTCCTCCGGGGAGCCTTGCTTCTTCAAAGTCAACAGCAAAATAGTGGGGGGTAGGAGTTAAGCACTTGAGCAAGGCTTTTACTTAGCTCCAGCCCAGAGATGGTCTCTTCACTTGCTCCTTTCCAGCTGGTTCCAATCTCAGCATACTCAATTAAATTTCTACCAATTTGTAGTCTCCTGCTGAGGTGTCTGGCTGGTGAGAGGAGGGCAGTAACCAGGGGACCCAAGGTCACATCCAATTCCACACAGCCTGGGAAAACACCCCTCAGGTAATACCACCTTCCGACATTATCCTTCAGGGCCTGGGAGCCTCCTCTAGGCCGTTGCTGGCCGGGTAAGAGAAAAGGACACACTCTCAAAGACCTGGCTTTGGATCCCGGGTCTGCTTCTTACTTCCTTTGTCAGTCACTTTCTTCATTACTGTGACAACTACACCCTGACAAGAAGCAACGTAAGACAGGAAAGGTTTCTTTCCGCTCATCACCTAAGGAGATATACTCCATCGTGGACCGTCAAGGCTGCCGGAGCTTCAGGGGTGTGTACACTGCATTCATAGCCAAGAGGCAGAGAGCAATTACTGTTAGCCCACTGCTCACTTTCTCCTTCTCATTCAGTCCAGGGAACAGGGCTGCCCATAGTTATTATGGATCTTCTCACCTTATCTAGCTAACCGCTCACAGGTGTGTTTGGACAAAGAGGCATGAATGATCATACATGACATGAACACAGCCATGTTAAGAACACCAGTGCCTCAGACTCATGGAAACGGCAAGACTGGTTCCCTGGACCTTGTTCAGGAGTTGACAAGTGTGTGCAGAAAATAAAGCTACCTCTGCCCAGGTGACTGCAGGCTCAGACTGCTCTCCTGCAGAGACCCGACTGAGACTGGCTGACCTGCCTCCTCTATCAGTTGTGTTAATGAAGTGCTGAGCCTCCCAGCTGCCCGGTATCCCACTTCCATCAGCCCAAGGCCTACCTGACACAACTCTCCTGTAGTGTGTCTGTCCTTTCTTCATTCCCAGTCACCCCGGCCAGGTCAGTCCCAAAGGCGAGCAGGTTGCAGCAGACATACCGAGGGTCTTGTGTCCTAGGTGATTCTAGATCACGCCAAGCTGACAAGCAGTACTAACCACCATACTGCCTATGCCCCCCCCACCCATTAATCTCTCTAAGCCCCAGCTCTGTCCTCTGTAAATGGGAGTGTCCAATGTGACAGGTAAGAAGTCTGTGAATACCAGCAACTATACTTAAACTATCCCCTCCCACCCCAACATCCACAAAACACTGAGCTATGCACGAGGCTCAAGCACTTAGCACATTCTTCAGATAATCCGACAAGCATTTATTTTGTCTCTTCACAGAAAAGCCTGGTCTCTAACTCTGTACCCATCACATTCTGGGTGACAATAAGAGTTTGGCAAATAATCCCAGCTGAGAGCATGCTACAGGGTTAGCTCATGCTATCAGTATGGGCCTGTGAGAGATCCATGGAACCTACCCAGACTTTGGGAAATGTCTCTGTGAATGATGTTCTTGGTGCTCTGTTCTCTCCTTGATTTGTTTCTTAACCCCCCTGGCACTTTAAAATCAAATCAATCACTTAGTGGGAGGAGCCCATACCCCATTTTAGGACTTGTAGACTATGCAAAAGCTTCAGCAGCCTGGTGGATGAGAAATTAACATTCACAAAGATAACGACTCTCAAGCCAGTGTTCCTGGTGCTATCCTCATCTGCATGGGCAATAACACACTCGCATTGTCTTCCAGGAAGGAACAGCCCAAAGAACCACCCAACCAGCCCTAGAAAATGGCTAAATGGCAGGTCAAATTACCCATAACTTTGACAAGGAGGATGGCTGGATGATTCCAGCTCCTCTTTAGGGAGGAATGAAATACAGAATTTGAGCATCAAGAAAAGGAATCATAAAAAAATAATAACAACCCACTCCCATGTGGGATTTATATCCTGCCATAAAATGGGAAGGACTTGGGCTTCAAAGGCATTTTGTATTAGCGGGAAACAAACTTCCCCACAACTGGAGCAACCTGTTTTCCTCCTGACCAAACAACCCAGATTTCTGCAATTGTAGCATACCAGCTTGTCTTTTAAATTATAAATCTATCAGGAAGCATTGTCTTCTGGCCAGAACTATGCTATGTGGTATTCAGTGGCAGCGGCTATGAGATGTGGTAAGATCTCCATCCTGCCTGGGCTCAGGACACAGTGCAGTCAAAGGCAGTATGAGATATGCCTGGAGGACACAGCACAATCCAATGTACAGACCCAGATACTCAGTTAAAGCTAGACAGAGGAGGAGACTGGCCCGACCCCGACCCCCAAAAGACACTGACTCTCCCAGTGCCTTTCACAGCCTCTTCTGGGCATGCATACAAGTTGCTAGTGTTTCCTCAAGGAATCCTCACTCTTAGCTAAGTGTTTGTGCCAGGCCGTGGGGGAAGCTTCATGTTTGCTCAAGCCACAGGACAAGATTTGTGTTTGGATTTGAACACAGTATCACAACCAAACTAACTCAGAAAACAAAAGGCTTTATTTTTGACTTATGGTTACAAGGAATAAAGTCCTTTGTGGCAGGGAAGCATAGCAACAGAGATGTCAGGCCAGCCTGGCAGTGAGGAAGCAGAAGAATAACAATTCATCCACACACAGGAAGCAGAAAGAGAAATAAGAAAATAAGGCTAAGGTATAAAACCTCAAAGCTCACCCTAATAAACACACTTCCTCCAGCAAGGCTCTAACTCTTAAAGGTTCCATAGCTGCCCCCAAACAGTGCCACCAACTAGGAACCAAGTATCAAATCCCTTAGCCTATAGGAGTTCTAACTCATCCAAACCACCACACACATGAAGGGCTGGATGAGAAGATGGGATCCAAGAAGCTGGCCTCCCAGTCTCTCAGGTTAGGAAGCATTTCATCTCACTGGGAAATCTATCTTATCTTCTGCCCCGCCTTTTCATTCATGCTTCAAGGGCACTGCTTTGTCAGATGGAAGAGCAGGCATCGCTCCATCACCTGGAGATGCAACGGTTCTCTCACTGAAGTGTCTGTAGACTGACCAGCATTTTGATTACAATCTCATGAGTGTGCCTAGCCTGAAGCATTCCTCAAGTTGTATTCCTAGGCACCGTGAAGTACAAGAATTTATTGTTGTTTTAAGTCATCACACTTTAAGAGTAATGCACTATAACTAATACACAACAAAATCAATACCCATTTTTCAAAGGCTTTCTATCCAGTTATCTATCTGAATGTTTCTTTTCTGTAGTTGAATATCTCAGAGACTGATCAAATTCAGCACTTCTGAACTAAATGCCCTTTTCACTTCCATGGGTCTCTTCCCAAACATGTCCTTCCATTTGCTCCCTATCTCACTGGATAGCAACAACAGCTCTCCATTTATGGAAACCTGAACCTCTACCACCATCTTTGCCTCCTTCCCTTCTCTCCAAATCCTGTCCATTAACTTACCCTTCCTCATCAGGCCATTGTTATCTCCCTCTTATCTTACCACAGAGTCTCTGCTTTTACCTCACACTTATCAGGATGATTTGAATAAGAGACTAAATCAAATATGTCACCTCCTCTGTTCGAAGCCCTTCAATGACATCCCAATGTCTTTAAAGGAAAGTCCAAGCCCATAGTGGTTGATAAGAACCCCTAAGCTTTGTGTTTTGTTTTGCCATGCCCTATTTTGCTCGTTTCTTTACCTGTTGAACTATATGGATTTTCTTTCTCTCCGTTGGTACAAACTCACAGCTATCACCAGACTGACTTGGATTTCAGCCTGAGGAGCACTGCCTCATGCGAGTCTTCCCTAAACAACGTCAACCTCTGAGGTCCTGCTGCAAGCTGGGTTCCCCAAGATGCAGAGCCCAATACCAAGATGTACACGCTTCTAAACAAGCAAAGTGTGAGCAGTCAGGAAAGTTAAATTTAACATGCATAGAGGACCAGAGAGATGGTGTGGTGGTTAAGGGTAAGTAGTGCTCTTACTGCTCTTGCAAAGGGTCTAAGTTCAGTTGGCAGCATCCATTTCAGATAGCTCATAACCACCTGTAACTTCAGTTTCAGGGGATCGGATGCCCTCTTTGAACCTCTCAGATACTCACACTTAAGTGTATGAGCATGAACATGAGCACACGCGCGTGCACACACACACACACACACACACACACACACAATTTCAAAAATAGTAAATTAATCTTTAAAACAATAATTGATGCCACCTCTGGAAATGTCTCAAAAATGTCAAGAGGGAGACATAGTAATTTCTAGTTCAACCTATGAGACCAATGTTACCTTCATACCAAAGCCAAGGACTCTGCAAGAAAAGCAAATTTCAATATTTACTATGAAGAAAGATATAAAAATTCTGCAAAATAATGGCAAACTACATCCACTAGAAAAAGAAATTACAACTTGATGAAACAAGAGACAAAATGAAAGAAGTGTAAGGTTGGTTCAACATCTAAATGTCAACCAAGATTATATTAAGGTACAAACATACAGTCATCTCAACACAGATAGGAAAGTCATTCAACAAAATCCAAGAGTCCATTGTAAAAAATTTTTTTAAAAATTAAAAAATATATAGAATCAGCAGGGAGTGCCTTTGCAATCAACACCAATGGGAGGGAGGAAGCAGGGTTAGCAGCAAAAGAAGGTAAGCTAGGAGGTAACCTCCCCCTTCAGAAGGGTTCTGAGTATTCAGTTAACTCAGACCCCAAATTGGAAGAAAACAGATGGCCCTTTTGTTCTCCGAGTCACAGAAAGAAGGTGTGACAGTTTGAGAAGGAAGTCTTCATGGGGCTCTGTGGGCTAAAGACACTCCACCCATCTCCAACAGCAGCTCTAAAATCTTCCTTCTAAAGAGGGCTCTGTGGATCTTCAGAGGCTGATACCTGATTCTCTAACCTAACTACAAAAGCAGAAGTCTAGCCTGCGAGTTCTTGAAGTTCAGTTTGCATCTCTCTCTCTCTCTCTCTCTCTCTCTCTCTCTCTCTTTCTCTTTCTCTCTCTAGCATTTAACACTGCCTGGCATACAGTAAGTGCTCAGTAAGTCTGCTGCATGAATCTGATGGCCCACAAGTGAGCATCGGAGACCTTAGCTCCCACCTGAACCATGATGTGTGGACCCCCCAAAGGAGGGGGTGTTAGAAGAGTGAAGAAACAAAGGAGGGAGCAGGCCACACCCACTGGGTAAGCTCTTTGCTGCTGGAAATACAAAGCTGGAATTACTGGTCTAGAGCAACCAGATGTCCCAAAGGAATTCTTTTTTCTTCCTTATTTTATTCACACTTATTAAATTTTAAACAGGCCTCAAAGATTCCAGCCTAACGCAGAAATCAAACACAACAAAACAAAGGGCTTGTTTTCAATTAATATGGTAGAGCAGACAGTCCTGCTGCTGCAGAGCTGTGAATTATGGCGGAAATTAACTGTCTGGCTGCTCTGTGTAGATCCTGAACTCTCCCCACAGTGGTCCCAGCTGGGCCGAGCACTCCTCTCGGGAGTCAAGAATACAAATGCCAGGAGCCTGAGATGCCTGCCAATGTACTCCCATACAGGCAGCCCTCAGAGAGATGTTGGCTGCCCAGGAAAGCCAACTGGGTCAAGAGACTGTCCCAGAAGAGCTGATTGCCAGAATAAGTTTCCTGATGCCAGCTACATGCCCTGGAGACTCGAGAGCCAGAGAGGGTTCTTTAAGATTTTCTTATAGGGGGCTAACAAGATGATTCAGTAGATAAAGTGCTTTGCTATACTCACAGTAGGACCTGAGTTCGGATCCCTCCCTGGGTGTGGCAGTATACTCCTATAACCACAGCACTGGGTGGGTGGAGGGAGTCTCTGGCCAGCCAGTCTAGCTGAAACAGTGAGGCCCAGGTTCAGTGAAAGACCTCATCTCGAAAACTGTGGTGGAAGAGTGATAAAAGAAGATATGTAGCATTGGCCTCTGGCCTCTGTGTGTCCACACATAGACACACACACATTCATATATACGTGTACACTGTGCATACATCACACACACAAACCACCACCAGTGACAACAAATGCCAATCAACATGTAAATAATCCAAGGACAGAAAGTCCCTAAAAGAGAACCAGAGAGGGCCTACCGGGATGTCTCAGCTTCATTAGTACCTGCTCTCTTCCTTCCTCGCCTCAGCTACACCCTAGCCCTGGATAGGAGGTTATCCAAAGCAGCATTTTAGACAGACTTTCTTGAGGAAGTATGACAGCAAGTTGGACAAAAAGGACTGTGCTTTTTGTGTTTTGTATTTGGTACTTTTGGGGCTTCAGAGAGCCCAGGCTAGCCTCCAACTCACTATGCAGTCATAGCTAGCCTTGTTCTGTTACAGGTGTAAGAGTGTGCATGCCTGTGCATTTGTATGTATCATAGTATGCTACCATGTTTGCATATGTACTGATGTGCATGCTTATTTGCTGTTGTAAGTGTGCTTGTATTTATGTGCTTATGTGTGGGCTCCTGTGTGTCTAATCTATACGTGTTAGTGTTGCATTATGCTTGTGATTGAGCATCTGTGTGAGGTAAGTCTTGATTCTCGCTACAAACACCCAAGGGAACCAGCTTTAAAGGGTAAAGGGTGGCTTTACCTCACTATCTCAAGAGATTTGGGTCCAGGGTCAGCTGGTCCCATGGCTAAGGTAAATCTGAACATCAAGGCTAGGTGTATACACTAGAGGACACGTGGAGAGACTGTAGTGAGGATTTTGGTTTCTTTAAAAACACAGCTATGCTAGGTAACTGTGTTTTCGTTTTCACCCCAGGCGTGGGATGTGGGGCTGTTTCAGATTGTCCACAGCAGGTCACTATGATCTGCCTCATGCTCTGCTGCAAAGGGGGGCTTTGCCAACTGCTGATAGTTTCTGAGAGTGTGATTTTCAGAATCCTGGGGACTTTTCAGAAGGAACAACTGACAGAGCACTGAGGAGGGGCAGGGGTGCTGGGAAGAGAGGCTGTTGCTGTGGCTTTTGTTGCTGTTGGCTGGTTGCAGTTTGTTGCCTTTGGTTTCAGTTGTCAGGTAGTCTCCTGCAAAGAAGAAAAACTTGAATATCCTGACTTCTAAGGTCAAACTTGCCCTAAGGAACTTGACCCCTGAACAGCAGGAAGTAATCTAAAGAGGTCTACATCTCCTTTCTCCTCTAACCTTCTTTCTCTCCTACCTAGTGTTGGGGGGATTGGAAGAGATTCGGGTGGGGAAAGGGTAAGTATGGAAACCCAAATAAAGTAGCCAAAAGCCCAGCTCCAGAGACAAAGACAGGCGGTGACCTGGGACAAAGTAATATCTCCAGGCTTACGCCAGGGACCTACTTTCTCCAACTGGTGCAACCTGGTTTTTCCACAATTTTTGAAAGTAGTGACACCAGTTGGGGGCCAAACTATCAACATGGGACTTCCGTAAGAGGGTGGGGACATATGAGGTCAGCCCGATGAACAGAACAAAGACAGGGGCTATTAGTGGACGGAGAGAGACTTACCTGAAACAGAGTTAAACAACTTATGTCTTTCAATTATTTTTTATTGTTTAGGTTAACATAGATAGTAATGGACTACATGATGCCATTTTCATACCATGGATCCTTTGTTCTCCCAGAACCTGCTTTTTCTCATCAGAAACACCTGAAGTCAAAGCATGACCACAGCACTCACAAGCTTAGTAATATTATCCAAGTCCTTTAACCTGTGTGCCTTTAATTCATCTCCGAACTAATCATCATGGCCCCAGGGTCAACAGATGGTCACAAGGACCAAATCAGCTAACACTGGTGAAGAGCCACATCCAGCACACACAACAGCAGCACTGAATATTAATTCATTAATTCCAGACATTTCACTAAATTGTCTTGGCCTTAACTCCACGCCTCCCTTCTGATTCGCAGCCAGTCAGTGAAAGGCGGACTTTGCGGCAGAGCCAAACAATGATTGACTTCCACTTCCTGTGCTCACCATCCCTCTCCCTGGGGTTGATGATATGGAACTTAAACAAAAACTGAAGTCAGCATCCAGATCAGAAAAAGGCATACATGTGCAAATGTACACATAGAAGCTCAGGCGCGCTCATGCGTGCACTCACACAGACACACACACACCCCTCTTTATAAAGAAGGTTGCCATGGAGATGAAACAGAGAAACTGCAAAGACAGAGCCACCGAAATGGCTATAATTAATTTAGGTATTGAAAACAATTAAAATTGTATTAAAGAAAGTTCATTTGAACAAGCATAAGTTGGGTGAGAGGATCACACAAAGCATGAACAGAACAAAAGCATTGCTTTGCGGTGTTGGGACAGACACCCTGGCTGTCTTCAAAGAAGAGAGATAAAGTATTGCACAACATTCAGGCACAATACAATATGTAACCTAATTTATCTAATGTTTCTAAAAACAAGGCAGTTGTCCAACAATTCTCTCTCCTCTATCGTCCTATGCCAGGTTGAGAAACATACCTCTTACCACATCTGGGCTACCTTATCAGTCACTGTGGCCACAAATTACTCAGCCATGAAGATGGGGAAAGAGAAGGGTTGAGTATCATGGTCTACACACTGTAGATCATCCACAGCCCCAAGTACTTGTGACCTTTCATGTCATTTAACACTATCAACAAACTCCATAAGAGAAGCCTGGGGGTGGGGGGAGTTCTGTGTACCCAACACTGAACTCAGAAACATTTGTAGCTCCAAAAATTCCCACAGCTAGTTAGTGGTGGAAAAAAACACATCAACTCAGACCTGGTCCTGAGTTGGTTCCAAATCCATGCCCTTACCTTCACACTACCCTACCACTCATGCTAGGGACCAAAACAGTGCAACCAGACATGTTTGACCACCACAATACAGCAGGCATGTGGCTACACACTGTGGGATTGGCATTTGGATTGATCCTCACCACTAACATCTGTTTCATACAAAAGGAAACATAAGCTCTTGCAAGGCACAGCTTGGCGAATGGTGCAGCCAGCTCCAAGATCAACCTAACCCACTTTTCTTTGTGTGTGTGCATGCATGTGTGTGTGTGTGTGTGTTTGTGATATGTACATGTATATTTACAAGTGTACATGCACATATGTATATGGATGTGGAAGACAGAAACTGATGCCAGGTATCTTGGATTGCTCTTCCTCATGTGTTTGTGTGTGTGTGTGTGTGTGTGTGTGTGTGTATGTGTGCACATATACACAAGTATGAACACACAAGTGAGACAACCTTAAACATAGTTCCTCTCCTTCTACCTTGTTTGAGACACGGTCTCTTGTTATTCCCCACTGCAAATGCCAGGCTAGCTGGCCTTCAAACTTTGGAGTGCTCTCCTGTCTCTGCCTTCCATCTCTCCTGTTTCAGAAGTACTGGAATTGTACATGCACACTGTGGCCTTACACGGTCCTGGGGATCCAAAATCAGGTCCTCGTGTTTATGTAGGAAGCACTTTGTGCATTAAAGTATCTCCCCAGCCCTCCCTGTTGTTTAGACACACTATCTCTTGCTGAGCTTGAAGCTTGTAGACTCAGATAGATGAGCCCCAGGCTTCCTCCAGTCTCCATTTCCCAAGCACTGAGTTTACAGAAAGTACATCCAGGTTTTTTTTTTTTTTGTTTTGGTTTTTGGTTTGGTTTGTTGGGTTTGGTTTGGTTTTTTTGAGACAGGGTTTTTCTGTATAGTCTTGGCTCTCCTGGACTTGCTTTGTAGACCAGACTAGCCTCAAACTCACTGCCTCTGCCTCCCCGAGTGCTGAGATTACAGGTGTGAGCCAGTTTTTTCTTTGTTTTTTGTTTGTTTGTTTTAATACGGGTTCAAGGAAATCAAACTCAGTTTCTCATGTTTACATAGTAAGCACCTTACCGACTGAGCCATCATCACAGCCCCATGTAACTCTTTATCACATGGCCCCACACGGGCCGCCTTCCCCTGAACTCCCAGGACACTGAGGACTCCTGCTGCCACATCCTGCCCTAAGTTAAGCAGCATTTTTCCAAGAAGGAGAAGGTGGAGGGAGGCTGGATACTTCATTACAAAAACTGAGGATAAAGCTTTCCAAAGGGGACCTGAACAGGGAGAGCCCATTCTCATTCATGAGGCCACATGAATGTGGACACTCATGGCCCAGGTTTATGGCCCTTAGTACCAAGATAAGGACTTTCTTCATGGAGAGCCCAAAGCCACAGAGTCTAGACTGAGTAACACACCGACTTGTCCAAACAAAGAGGTGTTGATTGTCATAACCAATGTCAGGGAGAGGATTCAGCAGGCAGAGTAGGTCAGATAGTGCACAGCAGGTTGGTGAGGTGAATGACAGAACAACGAGCCAGGAGAGGAAGTCATGAGAGCAAAGAAAAAGAAGAAGAAGGAAGAAAAGAAGAAGAAGAAGAAGAAGAAGAAGAAGAAGAAGAAGAAGAAGAAGAAGAAGAAGAAGAAGAA